>NW_027397075.1:41286231-41545265 GCF_003265705.2 Callorhinus ursinus
GAAGGCAGCCGCTTACTCAACTGAGCCACCCAGGCGCCCACAGCTAGAAATTCTTGACAATTACTATGGGGAAAAATGTTTATACTGCTGCAGACGAGCCACGATATCTCTTATTCTGGATCAACTACAGTTAGATTCTGCCCCCTTTCTCTGGTTTTGAAAAGTCTTACCTGCATCCTGCCTCAGTGAGAGAATGATACCCGGGCTGGCAACGGTCACACTTGTCACCCATCACTCCTGGCTTGCAACTACACCTGCCATAGCTATCACACTGTGTGCTGAGAGAACCTAAAATTTAAAGAGCTTGTCAACAACCAGAAATGTCAGTAAATATGTCAAAGAAAAAAAAATGGGTCACTAAAAACAATGCCTGAAACCCAAGATGTATATCTCTAGATGGTTACAGAGAGAAGAAAGATCAATTTTAAATCTGAATTGTCTCAAAATCATATCCTTTTGAGCCATAACATTTTAACTTTCCGGACACACACCCTGCTCATCAATGTTGAAAAACAAGTCACTCTGCACCCAGTGATCAACCGTACACAAAACCAGTCACTTCTCTGTGGGCAAGCACAGGCTCCTGAAGGCCCATGTCTAGAATTTAAGTATCTACAGGCACAACAAAATAAAGGTCAAACTCCTGAAAGAGGAGAGCAAACTCAGAGCACTTTGTATCTCTGAATGCACACCAACATACTGAGAAAGTTCAGCCCTTCAAGGATCGTAAACTAAACAAAATCATTAACGTGCAAGAACTCATGAAGCAGCTAACCTTTCCCAAAGTTCAAATGGTCTCTAGGATCGGGCTACTAATTATCTACACAGAATCATTACACAGGCCAAGCCCACACTTATTTATACACACCAGAAAATCATTTGAAAGTTTAACTTGGTTAAACAGAGTGGAGGTGGGGGGTCCGGCAGCTCCTGAGTCATTGGTCAGGAGGACAGTGCACATACTTCCACTCTTCCCCTGAGCACAGGAACTGAACTCCATGAGTTCAGGCCTAGGAAGCAGAGCTTTGTTTTCTGGGGGGGGGGGGGGGGGCGGGGAGTACTTGTCTTTCAACCCACCAGGCTGATGCTGGCATTGCCTGCCACTTACCCACAGGACTGCAGTGACAGGGAGAGCAGGCTTCGTTGTTCCCAAGGCGGAAGAAATTCTCCCGGCATCTTTCGCAGTTGGCGCCATCTGTGTTCCCCTGGCAGTTGGTACAGTGGCCCCCGTGGCCGGTGGACCGGTAAAGTTCAGGGTCAAAGTAGCACTCCTGTGATCGGCCATTACAGTCACAGGCTGTTGGCCAAAACGTACAAGTTACGTCAGACCCATGTTCCTTTGATGAACAGCATTTCGAGAGACTCTAAGCAAACCAAACCGCGACTTCCCACGTCTCTGGGGCACAATGGGTGGTAGGATAAGAACGCCCACTTGACGCATTGTTCATTTGAAAACAAAAACAGGAGGTCAATGAAGGGTTGAGAGAGCCAGGCTATCAGTTTACTGAGAGATGTTCTTATCAAAACCAGTGCCATCATAAAATACGAGGAATTCCTGTCCTTAGAAATCTCCAGGTAATTGTTTATACACAAGTGAAAGGCAAGTCAAATTGTAATTTTTCTGAATCTCTATCCTTCGTTCTAATACCAACTCTAACAACGGGGAGCCAGTTTATATTCAGGCTTTAATTTACCCTAACTTTTCGGGCCCCAGACAGTTGAAATACGTTAAGACACTAACTTTTGAAGTGCCAGATTGCTTGCAAGGCTGGAGTAACCTGACACACATGGGTTAAAATTAGCACCTCTGTGGAAGGCAGCAGCACTGAAGGGAAATCTAGCTTCACTAGACACATCCATCTCCTGGGGAGCCACAATGCCAACCAGGTCCACCATTAAGTAACTATGTTCCCTGCAGAACACAACTATATTGTAAGAACAAGTATATGTAGTTATAGAACTTCTTTTCTTAGAATTATGGATTTCACACAAAGTACCAGCAGTATCTTGAGCACTAAATAGTTTTATTTGATTTCAGATAAACCAAGTTGTTTTAAAAAAAAATGTTTGAATATATATTTTTTCTTTCTTGTCACCTCCCCTTCTTTATTATCAGTTCTTTCATAGTATTATACTTGAAAACTTTTTAGAAACTTGAATCACTGGCACCAATAACTAGAGTCGTGTTAAATAACTTGGAGAGCTCCCTTTCTATTTTCTTCCCTCAAGCCTCCCTAGATTATCCCGCACATCCCACTCACGGCCACACCCAGCCCATCCCCACCTAACTGTTTTGGTGCTCTGGGACTATGAAGCAGGACAGTCCTCTTGTCTACACTGTCCTAACACACAGGTAAAGCAGACGCTCTGTCTCCTTCACCATCAGCTGGTAAGAGAGAAGGCTGTAATTTTCTCTTCTCCAACCCCAGCATCCTGACAATACTGTAGTACTCTCCCAATCTGCAGAAACTTCACTCTTTGAAGTGCTGAAGAGTGCCAAGGCAAGGAGGAAGGCAAACTGATTTAGTTTCTCATCAAAGTCATTTAGAAACAGTATTCAGTTCATTTGCTGGCCCAGGAACATTTTCATGATGTTCCTGGAAAGACTCAAGATACGACCCCATCACTAAGCAAAATACTTTTCAAACACATGTGTACATTTATTGAAATGTCCCATCTTAGGGGCATTTCACTGTTTCTGTTAAGACCTTTATCATGTGGCTTCTCATACTAGCTTTTATAGTTCAGTAAAAGAACTGAAGCTCAAGCAAGTGCCTAGGAATTTAGGAGGCTGTACAATTTATCTTCAAATCTGGGATTGGCTAAGAAAAAGGAAAGATAAGAAAATTTGCTCTAGGCAAGTAACAGAAATAGTTATGAGTCAAGATACTGGTCATTTCTCAAGGTTTCTGCCAATAACTCCAGTGAGTTCAGAGTGTCTCTCTTATTCTTTTCAAGAGTATATGATAAGAAATATTTATAAGGTCATAAAAATCATAGCTGCTTTAAAAGTTTCTTATTTTTAAGTCCTTGACACAGCATGATTACATAGTTTCATGGTTCCTTTCTCCTGAGGCTTCTTTCTCTATCTGTTCAGAATAAACCAAGCCATGATGAAGGGGTAAAACAATGTGCAATCTTTCTTCTTTTACCCTTTTCTAGAAATACTAGGATCTACTTTTCTTCCCAAAGCCACCCACCTCTGCATGGGAGAAGTAGGAAAGTTCTCCCTGTCGTGCTCTTTAGTGAAATAAGGGAAGAATAACTCTGAGAAATGATCTTCTGAATGGCAGTCTCAGTCTAGAACTCAACACACCCAACACATGTTCGTCAATGACCCTGACCGCTTGAGAAAATGAACGCTGGTAGGAAAAGACTTTAATGTGCAGCAAAGACAAAACTAGAGAAACCATATTTTATAGTAGGCTGCACTGGCCCAGCACTTAGATCTAAGCGAAGTTCCAAACCTTGGAGATGCTGCTCCCACTCTGGTATGTGTGTTCATGAAGGAAACTGAACAAAATGAACAGACTTTTTTATTCATAGCCAACTGCCTTCATCTATGATTTTCCTCTGATGTGCATATAGTTTACCACTCCATGCTCTCCAGTTAGAGAAGCAGCACTGCCTTTTACAGTTCTCCTTTCAAGGAGGAACAGAAGGAAGTCAACCATTCCTTCTCCCCGCTCTGGAAGTCCTCCAGATAACTCAGCGGACTCACGCAGGCATTCGCTGGCGCTCTCCGCAGCTGCCCTCCTCCACGGCCGGTCGTTGAAGAAAGGCAGACACTTTTCACAGTCTACCCCGTAAGTATTATGTTTGCAATTACACACCAGCTTGTCAAATTCATTCTTCACACACTCACTTGCATGTCCATTGCATTTACACCTAGGAAGAGAACAGACACCCAAAAATATGAAACGGCCACCAAGTCCCAGAAATGGATGCTGAAAAATGATGTACAAAGAGAACTAAACACAATCCCGAATGTTTTTGGTTTGTTTTTTGATTTTTTTTTTTTTTTTTAGTTTGGACCATTCAAGACCATAAACTGAGGAGCTAAGCAAAATTAAGTAATGGCAGTTTGAGTTTTCAGGTAGGAAGGAAAATTAAACAAGCAAAAACAAAAACAAAAACCTCCCCAAAATATCTTTATTTAATAGGGGATGGGGGCATTAACAAGATAGGAGAAGAAAGTCTCTAGCAATTTCGGAGGCTTCTACAATTTCTGGGATCACTTCCGGAAGTCACCTGTGTGTATCAAGTAGCAGCCAAACGTGTAGGTTAAGCAGAGCGAGGACCCTGAAGTCCGGCTGCGTGGGTTGGGACCTGCCCTGTGACTTACCAATGTCACGTAACCTCTGTGCCTTACCCATAAGATAGGGATGATGACAGTGTGAATTTCATGGGGTTATTGGGAGGATCAAGAAGCTGCTTTATTCACGTGCCTAAGATTGTGCAGGCATACTACAAGTCAAAAATTAGGTCACAGCTGTTATCTGTCATAATGATTTTAAAGTATCCCAATCTGAAGGTAGTAAGAGACAGTCAACACCTCACCACCATATGCAACTCTGGTAGCCTGATACTCCCTCAAGGTTGTTTGGGGCAAGAATCCCCGAAGGAGCCCTAGATGCAGGGACAATCATAAACTAAGGGCTCATGGAAATGCCCATGAATACTTAAACATGCTCTGGTGCCCTGATGTTTCCCTCACTAGCTTCCTTAAAGATAGAATCAGCCACATAGCTCCCACCGCTACTTGGTAAGACATTTCAAACCTTTCCAAAACATCTACAGTAGACCAGGATGAATCACAAATTCATATCCCCGGCTCTCGTCTTTCTCCCAAGCTCCTATCCTTGACTGGTACACAAGTTCAGATGTCCCCAGTAACCTAAAATTTTACATATCTACAACTAAACTCATCATCTCCCTAAATTAGCTCATCGTCTTCATTTACTTCATTAATACTACCACCATTCTCCAGATTAAACTTTAAAATCATCTTTGACTAAAGTCCTGATAATTCTTGCTTCACAATAAAATCCATCTAAAATGTTCCTTTCTTTCCATTCTTTTGTCACCACCCTAATGTCAGGTATTTGTCACCTAACACGCAGATCACAGCATCATAACAAGAATATAAATTCTCTCAATGGTACTCTACTTTCACCTTGTCTGCAATTAATCTTCCTAACCACTGTTTAGATATCATCGGCCTACTTCAAAAAGTACATGGTTTCTCATTGATTACAGTCTCTGTCAGCTTTCACTCTGTCAACTCTACAAATTCACAGAGGAGATGTTCCTTAAGCCGAGCAGGTCTATAATCTCCCAACCCTACACTTCTGCTCAAGACATGCCTATCCTGCACCCCACCCACACATCCTCCTTCCTTATCCAGGCTTCAAGGCCCCGCTTAGTTTCCACCTGCTTCTCTAGCTTGACAGTTCTGTCTCATTCTCTGATATATGGCCTCTTTTTATCTAAAACATGTGTTTTAATTTTTCACGTGTTCATATATCGCCTGCCCCATTCATCTGTAGGATGCTAGAAGGTCAAGTCCTTCTCAGCAGGTGAATGTCTCATGCTTCCTTGGTGGCTTCAGAGGGCCTGTAGCAGACCTTTGCACTGAGGTGCTCGGTACGAATTCACCAACTGTGCTGATCTGACAAGGTTTTAGAAAACCTAATTACTTTGTTTCCAGGATAATGAGAAGGTCTAACAACATTATTAATATGGTTGTAAGCAAGTTGCTACACTCACTTCTAAACCATAGCTCCAGTCACTTTCAAAGTTATTTAACAGTCTACTTACCTACCACCCACAGCAAAATCAGAGATTGCATAATAATAGGACTTGAGAACCTTGGGGTCATTAAACACTTCATCTCCAAAAGTGTTCAGGCGATTGAGAGTTACTCTGATGTCAGTGGCAGTTACCCATTCCTGTCAGGAGGAAAAAAAAGAAAAGAAAAGAAAAAAACAGAAATAGGTAAAGGGGCTGAAGATGAGAGACATAAATGTGACAAAATTTTCCAAATTTTTCAAATAGTTAATATATCATGTGACTTATGTCCTTTTCTAGCATTAAATCTGTTATAATGCCCAATGACTCCCTTAAGTTCCTAATATTTGACTCTCCCTTCTTTGATCTAAGTTGTTGTGTCACCACTCAGAGTCCCAAAAAGCAGGAATACTACTCGTTTCTTCACAAGGTTGTTGAGAGGCTTACATGAATACACTTTTAAATGCTTTGCATTCGGGAGGTACTCAATACTTATGTCCCTTCTCTCCAGCCTGTATCCGCACCCCAAATCCAGTCCAAGAAACCAGCGCAGAGCTCATGGAGCACCATGGTGGCATGAGATATGCCGGTCATCGCCTCCGCCTGGCCATTTTGTACCATCTCTCTCTCCCTCCATCCCCGATCTGCTACGGACAGATCTGGGAGAGGCATCCAAGTACAAAGTAATAAATCATGACATGGGCCAGAACCAATCAGATGCAGTTTTTGTCTTGACCTTTCCCATAATTTCACTTCTCTGGGAGGCCTTTCCTGGCCACCCAACCTTGAATTGCTGCCCACCCCAACATCCTATTTCACTTGCCTATTTTATTTATATTGTCTGTTTCCACCACCACAACCCCACCCCCAGCCTGCCACCACCGCCACCACCAAGACTGTAAGCCCCACGAGGGCAGGACTTATTTGTTGATTGCAATTTCCCTGGTGCTTAGCCTACAGTAGGTGCTCAAGTAACATCTGCTGAGCAAATGAACAAATCTGAAGAAACCACAACTGATCAAATTGGTAGGTGTACCATAATGACAGAGGAGAAGAATGAAAGTTAACGTTTTCCCCCTAGGTTTTATGAGATCTAAGCCCTTATAATAAATGCCCTTTCACTGAGCTAATTTTAGTCAGATGTTTACATCTGTGGTGGACTGTTAGAATAATGATTCCAATGAATCATGTCTACCAGTGTCCACACCCTGATTCTGGGCTGGGGCATGTGATTTGCTTTTGGCCCAGGGGACATGAGCGAATGTGACACAGGCAGAAGTCTGATAAGCACTTGTGCCTCGGACTTACCCTCTTGGAATACTTCTGCCTTCACTCCAGGAAGCCTAGTCTAGCCTCCTTGAAGCTGTAAGACCACAGAGGGAGAGAAACCCAGCTCCCAGCCGACCTGCCAGTGAGTGAGCCCAAACCAACACAGAATCATGAGAAATAATAAATCGTGGTCATTTCAAATCACTAAGTTTTGGAGTGGCATATGACCCATGACCACCCAAAGATACCATGTAAAGTCCCCTCCTGGGACTGCCTGTCAGCATCACCCATGGAGACGCACCAGGCAAGTGTCTGCAGGCGTCTGTGTTTTCAGAAGGCTCCCTGGGAGACAGGGAGGCACGCCCCTGATTAAGCAGCACGGCCTGAACCATGCCAAACACCCGGCACAGAGAGCAACCTAGAGGGCTCATAAAAGCTAATCCCCGTGAAGCCTCCAAGTATAATTAGAAAGGAGAAGAGATGATGATTCCACTGCATCCAAACTCGGAACTCCAGTAACAGCTCCCACTCATGGCCACAATGCGAGGAATCTTTGAGTCGTCTGTAATGTAAATAGCTCAACATATCTCTGTGTTTAATGCTTATTATATCTCCTTCAAGCTTCATCTTTATCACAGCTCTCCTTGAATAAAAGCTTCTCAAGGGCTGAGTCCAAGTCATTTTTTCCCACAACAGGCATCTTAAAAAGAACAGGCTCTGGAGCCAGACTTTCTAGGTTTTGAATCCCAGTTCTGGGCGCTTAAAACTGGTGATCTGGGGCAAGTTATTGGATCTCTTCTGAGAAATGATGTCGATGCCCCATTTGTAAAATGGGCTTAACAGAAGTATCCACCTGTAGAGTTACTGTGAGGGTTAAATGAGTAAACAGTATAGAGAGTGTGTATATACATCCATAGTAAATACAGCTAATCTATCTAAGGGGCTCAGAACACTGCTCGGCACATTATGGCACATTATATAAGTGCTATAATAAATGCTGATTATTATTGTAAATCAGCACATGCTTAGTAATATTCATAAACAGTGAAACCAGGAAGGGTCTCCTCTCCCATCTGGGAGATCACAGCTTCTGGAGAGAGGCACAGGAGGCACTGAGGAGAGACGGTCATATCAGCTAAGCTGCCAAATCAGTTATCATTGTGAAATCAGCTGAAGTCTGATCAGCTAACCCTCCTTGGCAACTGCGTATGAAAACCAGAACTCTTACATCCAGAGACACATAATTAATGTCTTTGCATAACGACAGCAACTGACCAGATCTATTACAGATGCCCATACCATTTCTACCACATTTAGTCTCATGAGTTCCTGTGGAATAAGGAGTAGCAAACATCAGGGGCGCCTGGCTGGCTCAGCTGATAGAGCATGTGACTCCTGATCTCAGGGTCATGAGTTCGAGCCCCACGTCGGGTGTAGAGTTTACTTGAGGGGGCGGGGGGGAAACAGTAGCAAACATAAGAATTCCTACAGCTGGGGGAACTGCTTCAAGACAGGTTGATGAGGCATCCAATTGGCAGAGGTGCCAGAACAACACAGTCACACAGGTCACTGCTTTTTCCTGCTGCCCGTACCACTGCCTCAGCAGGATCGTCAAATACAATCACTGGTATAGGAAGAAACTAAGCTAGCAAATGTCTGCTAGTTGATCAACTTTAAAAAATTGTAGATCACATCTCCCCTATACATTCCGTCTTCTGTTTTTTCATCTATCAAAATCAGTTATTCTTTCTACTCATTATTCTGAACACATCTTATTACCATTGCAAGAAACACTTTACTGAAAGGCCTTTGCAAACATACTCATTGCTCACCAGAACCTCAGAGTTCAGCAAGATCAAGATTCACAATCTCCCCGCAAACTCCAGAAATACAATAGAAGGGAAGAACTAGACCCATAGAGAAACATAGTCTCATCTTTTGCCACCATCCAGAACCACATGGCCAAATCAGAAAGAGTCCTTGAATATAATAAACCTCAAGAGAAAGACTGGAAGCCACAAAAGCATAAAGGGGCGCCTGGGTGGCTCAGTTGGTTAAGCGTCTGCCTTCGGCTCAGGTCATGATCTCAGGGTCTTGGGATTGAGCCCCACATCGGGCTCCCCACTGAGCAGGGAGTCTGCTTCTCCCTCTACCCACTGCTCATGCACGCTCTCTCTCCCTCTAATAAATAAATACATCTTAAAAAAAAGCATAAAGCCCAGAATAAAGGGACTCCCTATTTCTCCCTACTTAGAAATGACAACAGCATTTCATAAAACATACACAGAGTTTGCAAACCCACATCCAGTCTTTCCTGTCTCAGTGAGTTCATACAGGCAGGCTGCCCCCACTTAGATGTCAACTTCAGCCAAAAGACAGAAGCATCTCCAATTCTGTGTTACAGAAAGATTCCAAATTATGGTGTATGAGGAATATTACATAGAATTTATGAGAAAAAAGAAAACTTTAACTCTTTCTATGCTTAAATGGGGAAAGGTTTCTGTCGTGATGCTCAAGCACTGTACCGCGGGTACCTACACTTATATCCTGTCACAAATAGCAGTACTGTCAGGTGATGAGAAGGTTTTATGAGTGACAATAGTGCCAGACAAACCCAGTCCACATGTCCTTGCACAATAATGAAGGAAGATGGCATTCCTAAATATCTTGCTTCAATTGGTCCCCTTCTTGAATACTAAAAAACACTTTTCCTTTGGTCAAATGAAGGAAGAGATAAAGAAGGTTGTGGAAATAATGGATAGATTCATGGGGTGCCTGGGTGGCTCAGTCAGTTAAGTGACTGCCTTTGGCTCAGGTCATGATCTCAGGGTCCTGGGATCGAGCCCCACATCGAGCTCCCTGCTCGGCAGGGAGTCTGCTCCTCCCTCTCCCCCTACCCCTCCCCACCCCCCGCTCATGCACGCATGCCATGTGCACACATGCGCTCTCCCTCTCTCTCAAATAAAATCTTAAAAAAAAAAAGAGAGAAAGAAAAGAATGGGTAGATTCAAATACTCTCCTTGAAAGGTCAGAAGCAAAACGTTTCCATTGCAAGTAAAGACACAAGTTAAAACTGTTCAGTTTTTTAAAAAATTTCTAAAATTTATATCCCAGAATACATTGACAGGTACATGAGAACACAAGACCACCACCTGGGTGGCAGGAACAAAGCTACTTTCCTTCACATACTGAGAATATACAGGCGAGCAGAATAAAATCCACCTGGAATCTCCTAGCCATACCCTTACCTCTGAAGTGGGACCACAGGCCCCCATCCAACAATCTTCCTGCCTCCTGTATGCATGTGGGGGAACTAAAGGACTACAAAGCCAGCTTCTGGATGCATTACCTGCAGCACAGGGCTGTTGTCAAAGTTGTAGGCACTGGGCCTTCCTTCTAGAGTTGAGAAGGCCACGTTGCCCCCGGTGAGAGGGGAAATGTCACTGAATTCATCCGTGCACAAGGCCTGCTGCTCGTCCCCTCCTGTCCTGATGAAGCCACGGTTTGCCTTCGAGTAGGTATTCTCGCATGAGCCACTGTAGTACTGGTAAGGAACCCAGGGCCCATCTTCCCGCGTACGCTTGTAAATGGCGAAGCTCTCTGGGCGGCTGGTATGGAACTTGAGGCGCACGTATGTGATGTCAAAAGCTTTTCCTGTGGGACAAACATGAAGTTCGTAAGTCATACGTATGAAGCAAAGAAATTTCCTCTATTCCCAAGTTGCTTTGGAACTTGACAAAGGAAGGATACACCCTACACGAAGATGGTTCCAGAACCCACAACACACTGGCTGTGTCCAACAGGCGATTCTAAACCTGGAAATAGTGTGCGTTTTCCCACAGAAATGACAGGTTATAGCTGGGTTCTAACTTGGCTCATAAAAGCTTGTTTAAGGTATGCATTGTTGAAATCCCATTTGCCATGAAAAATGGTAGCACTGTACTCACACTATAAATGAAAATTGCATAAAAAGGTGCATTTATTCTTAGTGCTGGTGCTTCAGCAAAAGTAATTTAATTAAAAAACAGAAAAGAAAATATTTGCTGGCTTTCTCGGTGGGTATTCTGGAAACTTTCAAGGTACTGAAAAACTCACTCTCTTAATGTCACTTCTTGATGCAGAAAGACTACCATGAGCACTATTCTTTTTATTTTATTATGTTATGTTAATCACCATACATTCCATCATTAGTTTTGGATGTAGTGTTCCATGATTCATTGTTTGTGCATAACACCCAGTGCTCCACGCAGAACGTGCCCTCCTTAATACCCATCACCGGGCTAACCCATCCCCCCACCCCCCTCCCCTCTAGAACCCTCAGTTTGTTTCTCAGAGTCCACAGTCTCTCATGGTTCGTCTCCCCCTCTGATCTCCCTCGATGAGCACTATTCTACTTATCTACCAAGTGAAGAGAGGAATTTGAGAAGGAGAGAAAGAAAAGGACAGTGATTAAGAGAAGAGGCAGGGAGTAGAGCAGGAATGAAGAAAAAATTCCTCCAGCAGCTGAACAAAGAAAAAAAGAGAGAGAGAGAGAAAAGGAGAGGGGGGGGTTTAAAGTTCTTTGCATATGTTGAAAGAAGAATATGCAAGATCCGAGCACTGAGCAGGGAAGGGCAGCAAAAGGGAGGAGCCACTCGGGTGCCCGCTCTGGAGGAAGAGCCCCTAGTCAGACAGCTTGCTGGGGCAGCCCGGGCATGGTCTGATGGCTGGGACAGTGTGGCTGC
This sequence comes from Callorhinus ursinus, assembly GCF_003265705.2. Classification (NCBI taxonomy): domain Eukaryota; kingdom Metazoa; phylum Chordata; class Mammalia; order Carnivora; family Otariidae; genus Callorhinus; species Callorhinus ursinus. The sequence goes on from NW_027397075.1 coordinate 41,298,015, forward strand.
CAGCCAGCATGCCTTCAGGTGGGTCAAAAAGACAAAGTGCAACTGTTTTTAAATCACCTTTCATTCACCAATTGGGTCTTTCCATCTCTGACAATATTTATTCTCTGCAACTTCTATGCTATAGTGAAGATCACAGACTGGTCAACAAGTATTTGTTGGGCACAACCACATGTTCAGTCCTACGCTATATACGTGGGGGGACAGCATGTGCTGGACGTAAAAGGTCCTTGCCCTCAAGGAGCTTCCAGTCTTTCCTCCCCAGGCGAATTGATTCCGCAGGAAGCCCCATACTCGTCCTGTCCCACAAAGTGCCCAGAAGAGGAACTCCCACACCCTCTCAGAAGGGTTGCGGAAAGACTTCCGCCATCCTCTTCCTTCCTCGGGCACACCCATCCCTAGGGGAGAAGGAGGGGTGGTCACGTGTGGCCTGGAATCTTCTCAGCTCACTCTCCAGCCGCCTGAGGGCCCCTCTCCTCAATGCAAGACCGCGCATTGGCCCCTGTACCAGGGAGGCCAGCGGCTGTCCTGCCAATAGATGTGGGGCCACGTGGATGAGTCCAGCTGAGCTGGCGAGGTGGGGCAGGGGGAAGAGCAGAAAGCCCACGGAAGTCATGTGTCCAGGCTCTATTTTTAATCCAATATTATCCACAATAAAACTAATATGATGAGCCATACCTATTTCTTCGGTGGTCCAGATCTTAAAAAAGAGAAGTCTGATTAACTGTCCCCCATATACATGAAACACACTCACACACATACAATTTTGAATACAAAGGTGTGTCGCATGATGGAAAGAGCACAGGACTGGGCACTGTGAGACCTGAGCGCAGGTCCTGGCTCCTTCAGTTACTAGCTGTGTGATTTCTGCTCTGCCATTTTCTCCTCTGCAAAAACAAGGGTGATGACCCCTGAGCCACCTACCTCAAAGAGTTGCTGGAAGGTCAAACTAAGATCTTGCATGTACTTAGTTAATTGTAAAACTCTATACAAATATAAGGCATTATTATAATAGAGTTTAGAAGATTATTCCTGAATTAGGATCCTGGATATGTCCACATATAAGGGTCTGATTGTACCAGGGACTATGTACAGTTGCCAAAGAATATTATACAAATCTGGATCTTCTACCTATGATGCAGTAAAACATTTTGCCTAGACACAGGTTTTGCCAGTTTACACCCCACCTGTTAAAAGAATGAAAATGTAACCTCTATCTCTTTACTGTATCAAAAATGTTAAAATGTTACCCTTGAATGAGGGTATGGACTTATAGTATCTGTGGCATTCCAGAGACTATCTAAGACATTCTGGAATGGTAAAACAATTGGGTTGTATTCAGCAACAGGTGGTTTGGGATGTTCAAAGGCTTATTCACTAATCTGTGGATTACAGATTACCCCTGCTTTCCTAGTCTGTCTCCATTTCTGACATCTCATTGTTCTTTAACAACTCAACCTGCAGGAGACTGGGTCAAAGGAGAGAAGATAAAATGAAGCAGGGTGTGTTGTGTTCCAGACTAAAATCTGCACCACAGAGCCACATTCTGAAAGAAACCAGCTCAGGTAGCCACTCTTACTGCTGCCACAGACCCAGAGCAATGGGCGGCAGAACATGAGTAAGGAACTTGGCTAGCATTAAACTTTGAAGCAAATTAGTTTGCTGGTGCTGGTCCTACCTCACTAAGCCTTGTTTTCAGAGCTGCCTTTTTCATTTCAACCCACAGTCACAGCTGGAAGAGAAAAAGGGCTCTGTGGCCATCTGCAAAGGAGGCTCACACATTCCACATAATAAGACGGCCACAGGCACTGCCTTCAGAGATCAAGTCAATCCAGTAGTGGATACAGACGACTGCAATTCCATGTGATGAGTGCTTTGACAGGGGAAATGCACAAAGTTTGGGGAGGCATGGAGGAAAGTCACCGAAGCTGGAATTGCGGGGTCAAAAAACATTTTCTAGAAGAGACATCTACGTCCAGGACCCGAGGAATGCAGAGGAATGACCTCAGCAAACAGGGATCAGTTGTCTAGGCAAATGAAACAGCATGTATGAAAAGCCCAGAGAACACAGAGGAGTGATCATTGAGGAGTTAGAGTCACGTAGTATAGCAAGAACTGGAGTGTGGCTGGAGATGGGCTCACCGGGAAGGAGAACAGACCAGGCCTGAGGCCACATTCAAGAGCAACTTCAGCCTACGGGCAATGGTGAGCCACTGAAGCATTTATATAGGAAATACATGAGCAGATTTGACTTTTATTGCTATTAAGATTTTATTTATTTGAGAGAGAGAGAGAGAGAGAAAGAGGCAAAGACAGAGAGTGTGAGCCAAGGGAGGGGCAGAGGAGGAGAGAGGGAAAGAGAGAGAACCCCAAGTGGACTCCGCACTGAGTGCAAAGCCTGATGACCCTGAGATCATGACCTAGGCCAAAATCAAGAGTTGGACACTTAACCAACTAAGGCACCCAGGGGCCCCCAGATTTGACTTTTAAAAAGATCGCTCTGGCCACTGCCACTGGGTAGAGATGAAGTTGGAAGGGACGGGACTAAAAGTGGAGAGAATAGTTAAGAAGATGCGGCAGGAGTCCTGGAGATGACAGTGGCTGACAGCTGGAATGGAGAGAAATGAGTGGATTTGGGTGAAGTGTAGGAAGTCGACCTCAGTAGTAACTTGGTAACCGATGGACAGTAAGGGGGAGAGGGGCCACTTCTGAAGCCTCCTCTACTTTTAGTCTATGGACATGTTGTTTCACTGTCAAAGCTTCTTGTCTGGAAGTAAGATGGAAGGATTAAAAATAAGTTTCAGTTTCCTAACTTAAAAAAAAGTACATGGAGAGTAGGACCGTCCACTAAAATAGAGGACAGAGGAGGTTAAGCAGGATTGGAGGCTGGGGTGGAGGGTAGGATGGGGAGAGGAGTTCAATTTTGGATATCCTAGTTTTGAGGTATCTGTGGATCATCGAAACAAGAGGAAACGTCCGGTAGGGAGTTGGAGGTGAGTGGTCTGAGAGCCCAAGGGCGATGTCTGAGTTAGATATACAGATTGGCCGGTAGATGGATAATGAAGGTTGGGTATGGTTGAGACTAACGAGGCATGGGTGCTGAGTGAGGAGAAGGCGGACTTTTGAGATCACTCTGAGGGGTGTCAGCATTTAAAGCACAGACAGTAGGTGGTGGGACAGCAGGAGACACTATGAGGCCAGAGAGGGGACGGCAAGGAAAAGATCAGTATCACAGAAGGCAAGAGAGTTTGAGAAGGAAGTCATCAACGGTGTTAAAATACGCTGAGAGTCATGTAAGGCAATGACTGCCATGTCCACTGGCTTCAAGCCACAAACAGGTCGCTGCTATACTCAGGGAGAGTGGCCCCGTGGGCAGGGTTGGTGGGATGGAAGATGAACGGCAGATATGAGGCAGGGAAGCAGACACAGTGAGTGTAGTCAACCACATTGGACTGAAGGGGACGGGGAAGACAACAGTGGGATGGGACACTGGGTCCAGGAATATTTTTCTTTTTTGTTCTTTGAGAGAGGAGAGAGGAGGTTGTACTACATGCTGCTGTGCTCGAGTCAGCCGAAAGGGGGAAGGCTGGATGTGGAAACAAGGCTGGGCAATAAGAACGGGATCCTACGCTGGTGAAAGGACTGGCTCCATACAGGAGAAACCCCGCACCCTTGCTTTCCAGCCGGGGGCAAATGCAAGTGACGGAGTAGATTTTGAGGGACGGGAGCTGGAAGAGTTCTGATGACTTCATCTTTTTTGTGCAGTGAAAATCAAAGGTACCTGCTAAGGGGGAGGGGGTGAGAGCAAAGCCAGTGGGGAATATCTGCAGAAAGGGGAGAGACGTCATAAGAGCCCCTGCAGAGGCCAGCAGAGGAAGCGGACCAGAGGAAAAGGGGGCTTGCTGGGAAGAGACAGGGCAGCCGAGATGAAAGTAGGAGGTCATGACTTTGTGCGGGTGTAGTTTTCTATAGCCCACTTTGCACCCCCTTTAAAATTAAGAGACAAGGGGACTGAAATTACTTCAAGGAATTTAGAATGTAATCTGAATAAATCGGGAAGCCAATACAGAAAATGGAGAAGGGTCAAGTCTTGAGTGATCCATCCACCATCACCTGTATGTAGTCATGGATAATCAAGAACTGGGAAACTAAGGAGCTGGGTTTTATTCCATTAAACAGCTACCAGTTGAGACCCGTCAGGTGTGCTCACTCTCATTCTCTCTCTCCCGCTCCATACCTCCCTACTCTTTATCTATCCATCCTACTAGTTTCACAGTGGACAAAGTAAAAAGATCTAAATGGTAGATAAATAGAAGACAAGACCAGGTCTTCTGATTTCCAGTCCAATGAGAGCCACTCTACTATTTTTACACTGTGGGAGCATGTGAACGTAGACAGTATGACTTTAAGGTAAAGAGGCCAAGCTAAACAATGAACAAAATCAGCAAGTAGAAGTCTAGAAAGTATTCAGCAACTATACAAATAGAACATCTCCCCCCCCACCCCGCCCCGCATTCATGAGCATGAAGACTAACCATGGATATACACACCCTCAGGAAAATATTTAGCTTCTGAATATTCTACTGCTTTCCCCCCTCCCCCTGCCACATTCCTTCCATAAACAAAAAGACTCAAGTACAGATGTTTAGAATGAAGCACACGAAATTAACTAATACTTCCTGCTCTGAATCCTTCAGTTCAGGCTGGCCGAGGGAATGAGGGAAGGGGAGGGAGCCATCTGAACAATGAGAATCTAGCCTTTGTTCATTCAGGGCCAAACCAAGGAATTCTGCTTAAGCCTCCTACGTGGTGAAGTATTTCTAATCTGAGTAGGGGAGAAACCCTTCCTGCCTTGGAATTGGATTCAAGAACTGACTACTGGGGAACATAAATGCCTCTCTGTTATGTGCAGCTCAGAAGAATTCCATGAGGATCTTGTGAAACAGCCCCCTTTACAGTGAAGTAATGAATGACAATGGCTATACAGAATTTCACAAAACTTCAAAATGCCCTTCCATGGCCTGAATTCAATGAAGAAAACTAGTTCATTCTAAAGTATCAAATTGGGAATTCACTGATTCACTATTGTTCTCATGCGCTAACTCCTTAGAGTCAGAAAAGGACCGCTCTCCTTGAAGTCAAACTTGATCTGAGGAATATAAAACTTGTAATAAGGTTGTAGTACATAAAGTCAATTAGAGATGGTAGACGTTTAGGCTACGCAATGGGGTTCTCCAAACAGTTAACACAAACAGTAGTCGCAGAAAGCAGCGATCTGAAGACGTTTTCATTTTTGTTAGTATAACCGCTGGTTGAAATAAGAGTTCCCAGGACAACATGTACAGCTGCGCACCAGCTGTTATCATTCCATCCCGGCAGACAGATGGTACAAACACCACCTGGCCAATCAAGATGACCCAGGGCCAAGTTAATGCTGAATGTGGGATCCTCAAGTAGACGCAGATGGGTAACCAGAAAGCATAAAGAGGAACAGTCACACACAGAATGTGTTGAAGTGATGTGGGTACGTGGAGTTCATGCCCACTGCTCGAAAACCCAGTCCTGACTGCCTACTGAAAAGCTACTTTCTACTGTCCAAAACTCATCCTCAAAATAGATTGTTTTTGGGGCGCCTGGGTGGCTCAGTTGGTCAAGCAACTCTGCCTTCGGCTCAGGTCATGATCCTGGAGTCCCAGGATGGAGCCCCCCATCAGGCTCCCTGCTCAAGGGGGAGTCTGGTTCTCCCTCTGACCCTCCCTCGCTTTCATGCTCTCTCTCTCTCATTCTCCCTCTCTCTCAAATAAAAATCTTAAAAAAAATAGATTGTTTTTAAAAACGTATTCTCCCATTGCTTTCCCTTAAATGTCAATGCTCCTTTTTTCATACCCTCTGTCAATCAGCTAAAGGCCAGCAGTGCAAGGGGACAATTCCATACGAAGCACATCTCAATCAGCGCAACTTACGAATGAGGACAAGCAACCCGTATTAGCTTTGTATAAAATAGTCATTTTAAATTGAATTTATTAAAGCAAATGTGACGGAATTTACAATTTGAGAAATGTAACTGAAATTCAAATGACTAAACGAAATGCTTCGATAGTCCAAATTTCCTAAATACATGCAATAAGCACCTCCTATCACACACGACCCACTGTCCTGACAGAAAGACATGATGAGATGAGGGGCGCTGGACTATGGAGAGTCTCCATCGCAAACTGCCATGACGAAATATACAAAGCAGGTGGATAAAGAAGCAGTGAAGATAATCACTTTAAGAGTTAATTTTTTTTAAAAAGATTTTACCCATGAGAGAGAGAGAACATAGAGGGAGAGGGAGAAGCAGACTCCCCACTGAGTGGAGACCCTGACGTGGGACTCGATCCCAAGACCCCAAGATCATGACCTGAGCCAAAGGCAGAACTTAACCAACTGAGCCACCCAGACACTCTATTTTTTTTTTTTTTTTTAAGATCTTACCCATTCATTTGAGAGAGAGGGAGAGAGACAGATCGCACAGAGGGAGAGTGAGAGGGGGTAGCAGACTCCCTGTTAGAGTTCCTTTAAAAGCTAAAATTCTAGGGGCGCATGGGTGGCTCAGTTGTTAAGCATCTGCCTTTGGCTCAGGTCATGATCCCAGGGTCCTGGGATGGAGCCCCGCATCGGGCTCCTTGCTCAGCAGGAGCCTGCTTCTCCCTCTGCCTGCTGTTCCACCTGCTTGTGCTCTCTGACAAATAAATAAATCTTAAAAAAAAAAAAAGCTAAAATTCTAGGGGCACCTGGGTGGCTCAGACAGTTAAGCATTCAACTCTCGATTTCGGCTCAGGTCATGATCTCAGGGTTGTGAGATCGAGCCCTGCATCAGGCTCGGTGCTCATCGTGGAGTCTGCTTGAAGTCCTCTCTCCCTTTCCTCTCCCTCTGCCCCACCCCCTGCACTCTAAACAAACAAACAAACAACAAATAAATAAATAAAATCTTCAAAAAAAAAAAAAGGCTAAAAGTCTATACCAAAGCTGTTCATAAAAACAGTGCTATGGCTATAACAATGGAGCTACGGGGGGAAAAAGCTTTGAAGTTGACTGGCATGATTTTGGGGAAGATAAACCCATAATCTTAGGAAAACTAGATGTTTCCATAAAGTACCAATTTAAGCCAAAGAAGACAGTGCTCTCTTCCTACCACTCCCCCCACAAACTACCCCTGGTGCTATTGCTAAATAAGACCATGGCACCAACCTAGTATAGCAATCCACAAAAAATAAAACCTCCCTGCTTGGATTACCCAACTGCAATACCCCAGAAATGCCATACACTCTTCAGCAAACAGAAGGATCAAAAGTGATTTGGCTTAACACACTAATTAAATACGAGATCATCAGACAGTCACTATATGGACAGAATTCTTAACTGAAGACCAGAATAGCAAATGGTCCTGGAGGGTAATTTCAAATAGGTGCAAATTACTGTGGAAGACAGATATTTTCCATTATTTAGACACAAAATAAACTTATCCTAAATTGTATATTTTATAATTTTATTTGAAACTTGCACCAGAAGAAATAAGATTCCCAATAAGATTCCAAGCCAACAACTGGGCCTATGCTTTATTAACCCAAACCTCATGTTTATAAGACTCAATACCAGCCCTAATTCAGGCTAGTGGGTCACAGGCATGCCTGAAATCCTTGAGCCAAGTTAAAGGAATGAAGCCAGCATTTACTCCCACTCATCCAAGCAGAGGAAAAAATCCACTCTGCTGAACAACAGAATTCTAACTACAAGGAATTGACTGACATGTGGAATTTAATGGAATCCCATAGAGAAAGTAGTTAATTATAATACTAAGGAAACAAAATAAAGAAATAAAGAAGCAACGAAAATACAAGCTGCAAGGAACCCATACTTAAAAAATGCCTAATTGTTAAGAGATGAAAAAGAAAAAAGACACCATAATTTTATGGGAAGCTATTTCTTGTTCTGTGACATCCATACACTATTGAAAATTGACTAATTTTTGGCTTTCATCAACAGAAGAGTAAAGAATGTTAGAAGAATAGTGAGAAAATCTGGGAGAGAAAAGATCCTAATATACAGTTACAATGGTGCAATGATAGACTAAGATTGACTCTGGTAAACCCCTCCCCTCCAAAGTCACAGAAAGTTGACCAACAGTGTACTTTTATTTATTCAACAACTATTTGTTAGGTGAATTTAAGTGAAAGTCTACTGAGCTATTTGTAATACTCAGTCCTTCATTTTGCTAGAATGCCTTTTACTTTCTACTTTAATTCCTAATAAACTTGCCCCTTATTCCCCTAGATCATATACTATTTGTATCTGTCCCTCAAAAGAAGAAAAAACTACAGATACCATAAAATATGTTAAATACCAAAATATCTTTCTCAGTTTTCACAATTGCTTAATTTCCTACCACAGTCACTCATTAGGTCAAGGATAATAGCCCAAATGGTCTTGACAATTCCAAGTCCAAATTCTTCCATTCATTCAACAAATATTTACTGAGCCCATTATGGCACTGGGGCTAGGGCAGAGAATAAGACACACAAGGTCCCAAAATTGTGGGGCTGACAGCACAGTAGGGAGTGGGGTAAGTATGGGATAAATGACAATCACAAATCAAAACAAAAATGTTATGCATTATGTGCTAAATAACACAGTGAAGAATAAGGTGGAGATGTAAAGCACAAAGAAGGGCCATTTATAAATACACTGTCATCAGAGACCTGGATAAGGGGACATTTGAAGAAGTGAAAGAGGCACGGAGGGAAGAACATTCTAGGAAGGACAAATGCAAACACCCTGAGGCAGGAGCAAGTTCTGGGTAAGGGTGAGGAGGCCAGTGTGGCAGAACTAAGAGTGAAGAACGAAAGTGTAGGGGACGAGGTCAGAGAAACCGACGGGAGGGAGGGACTGCCAATCAAGTAGGCCTTGTAGGCCATTGTTAAGACTTTGGTTTCTACTTTGAATGAGATGAAAACCCACTGGAGGATTTTGTACAAGGGAGTAACATGACCTGAGTGGTATTTTAAAAGGATCATTCTGGTTGCTTTATTGACAACAGACTATAGAGGCGACCACAGATAGATAACAAGGCTAATGAGGGGCTTTTTGCAATCACCCAGGCACAAGGTAATGGTAGCTTGGTCCAGGCTGGGAGCAGTGAGCAGTGATCAGATTCTGGCCATATTTTGAGGGTAAAGCAAACCAGTTTTTCTGATGGACTGGAGTGTAGGCTGTGCCTGAAGCAACTAGAAAGATAAAGCTGCCATTTATTGAGAACGATTACAGCAGGAACAGGTGTGGAGATGGAGAGCAAGAAAATGCGGAGTTCAGTTCCGGATATTTCAAGTTTGAGATGCTTATAGAACTTCTAAGTGTTAAGTGTCAAGTTGACAATTAAGATATACAAGTCTGGGTTTCAGGAAGAGCTCCAAGCAGTAGAGAGAAATCTGGAAGTCACCACCATACAGACAGTATTGAAAGCCATAGTGTTATTAGATCAACACACCTAGGGACTAGATACAGATAGAGGAGAGGTACAGAACTGGGTCTGGGGACACACCAACTTTTAGAGGTGGGGGGAGAGAGGGAGGACCCAGCAAAGGAGACTCCAAGAGGAACAGCCACTGAAGCAGAAGAGAATTAACAGAGTAGAATTCCAGAGGTCAAGTTTTAAAAGCTGTTTTAAGAAGAGAATGGTCAACAGAGCCAAATACTCCTGAAAGGCTGAGAAAGATGGAAGACCGAGCATCGGTTACTGGATTTGACAACCTGGAGGTTACTGCTGCCCTTGACGACAGCTGGTGTGGTAGAAAGAAAGGGATGAAAGCTGGAGAGAGAGAGAGAGAGAGAGAGAGAGAGAGAGAGAGAGAGAGAGAGTCTGTGTGTGTGTGTGTGTTGACAGGGATTGGAGACAGTGAATAAAGACAATTTTCCAAGTAATTTGGCTATCAAGAAATAAGGTGGTAGATGGAGGAGAGAAGAGGGGGTTCCAGGAGAAACTGCTTTTTAAGGTAGGAAGACAGCATGTGTTAGGTGGATGGGAAGGATCCATTGCAGCAAATGAATTTACACTGAACAGTGAGCCTCTTCCCTGGTGGTGAAGATAGAGTATGAAAGAGACACCCACTTTGGTCCACAGTAAAGTTCTTTGAGACTTCTCAAAGATTTCTCTCAAGAAAGAAGAAATAATGGAATTAACAGGGGTCACTGTGAGTATCTAGATTAAAGAGCTATCTGGTATCCAAACGGTTCAAAACCACAGGAGCTCTGGAAGGCCACTCCCCAGTAGAGCCAGCCCAGGGGTAAGCTTTCCTGCTGCAGTAGTCCCATCATCTGGCCCATGGTAAGGACCAGACTGCCTGTCAGAATCTGTAGAAGTAGAAAACTTCTGAAAAAGTGCAAATTGTTGCGTTTCAACCTCAGAAGTTCCATTTTTATAGGTTCCGGGTGAGTTCCCCAAATCTGTATTTTTAAAAAGCACCCTGGCTGAGTTTTATGTATAATTACACTGGAGGAATATGGCCCTACTATCGACTCTTCCTCATCTTGGTTCTCCCCCTTCAAAGACTTAGGCAGAAAAAGAGTTCTGAGCTTCGTGCTGCCCTGCAGAGTGAACTCAGGCACCCATGAGTGGTGACTCTGATTTTCACAGTTCAGGATTTCAAGGCGAAATGTATTGCAAGCGTTAACTGTGCAGGCAGGAGCGGCGAAGCAGAATCACTGCGGTCCTTCTTAAGACACATTCAGATGTTACACTCACAGAGGTTGCTCACTTCCCCTTCCGGGAGGCCGGGTGATTAGACTAGCTGAACCCAAACTCGCCAACATTTTTCTCCATGCCAGTTTCCTCTGTCAGTCAATTTATACCCTCGAGGCCCTATTTCCCGGGCAAGTAGAAATATACTGATTTTTGAGAAGTCTCCTGCTGCTGGGGGTTTCACAGTGCTATTCTTTCCATGTAGATACTGGTCAGGATTCCCTGTAAACCAAATTCCCCATCCCCTCTGGGTCCTGTGCTTCCTCCTTCCTTCTCTGGACAATTACTAATATTTAATAAAATGATAACAAAACCAACAGCAATTCTCAATGGCAAGAAGCAAATCTGGAAGCAAAGAATTCACTTCTGCTTCAGGACACTCAAAAAGATAAGAAAACGCTTTTCCTTCTTTGTCTAAAAGCCTAGACTTGTTTAATCCTAGTCTGTGTCGGTAATGCTGGCATTTTCAGGGTGTTATGTTCTGTTGGCTCAAGACCAGCGTAGAAAATATTTACTTTTCAGAGAAGAAATTTCAGGTATTAAAAAAATATATATTTCATATATATGTAACTGTATTGTGGTAATTATATATATATGTGAAGGGAGGCTTAAGAGCAAAGTACCAGGAGTTCATATTGATATTGGAGAGAGGGAGAGGAGCAGAGAGCCAGAAGGAAAAAAGGGGAGGGAGAGAAAAGGGGGAGATAGAGATTGACTGAGGAAGCATTAAGAACAGTCTAAAAATTCAGACTTGATATTCTGGATTTTCCATACTCTCAGAGCATTCACATCTCATCTGCAGGGAGTGCTTTCCTTTCATTTCAGAAATACTTTGAAGTAACTGATCCCCTCTCCTTCCAGACTCAAGCCTTAGGACACACATTTAGTAGTTTAGAATCTAAGGCTGACAAACTATAGCCTGCAGACTGAATTTAGCTATTTTGTAAACAGTTTTACTGAAACAAAGCCACGCCCATTCATTTGCACTCTGTCTCTGGCTGCTTTGTGGTTGTAAGGGCAGAGGTGAGCAATTGTGAGAGAGCATGCAAGGCCTATAATATTCACTATGTGGCCTTGCAAAGAAGACAGTTGCCAATACTGACCTAAGAAATCAAAGACCGTAAGAACAAAGATTACTAAAACATCTTCTACCTCTTGTCTGCAGGGCATACTGTTTTAAAATCTGGTCCAAGCATCTAAATTTTTCCTCTGTTGCCACAAAAAAACAAGCAGAAAGTTTATTCAAAAATTTTACGAGATTAATAACAATTCTAATATGTCTGATACAAGAATTACTTATTACTACATAGGGGAAAAAAATGCCATCTTCTTCTTTCCTGGCAAATGAACAGGCAAAAAGATCAGCAGTTAAAAGATGAGAGGATGGAAGGACGCCTGGGTGGCTTGGTCGGTTAAGCGTCTGCCTTCGGCTCAGGTCGTGATCCCAGGGTCCTGGGGTCGAGTCCCACATCGGGCTCCTTGCTCGGCAGGAAGCCTGCTTCTCCCTCTCCCACTCCCCATGCTTGTGTTCCCTCTCTCGCTGACTCTGTCTCTCCCTATCAAATAAATAAAGAAAAAATCTTAAAAAAAAAAAAAAAGTGGAAAACACGAGTAGATCCCCTTGAGATCTCTGCGAGAACCTCCCTCCAGTGTCCTCAGGTAGGAATGTGGTCCTTGACACAGGACCTTGTGCCGTGGCTCTTCTGAGCGGATGGATATTTACATCGTGAAAATACTCTGCCAACTGGTACTCTCTCCACAGGTGACTGACTGTGAGCAGATGCCTTCGTGGGATAAGTATGAACGAATACCTTCTTCATTTTTCATTCCTCCACCCTCTTTGCAGAGGAATGGAAACACACGCCCTATACACTATCTTTTAGAAACCAAAGTTTGTGTCCTTCACATCCCTTCATCTCTCATGGGCTGTGCTTGAACTTGCTATTGCGTTCCTTATTAAATTACAGCCCCACCAAATATCTAACATGTATGCAATCTCCCTAGACTATTTGTAAACAATCTTGCACTCCCAGATGCAAGCATCTGCTTATTTTTTCTAAAGAATTAAGCACTGAATATTCTCCAGTATAGCCTCAGTTTAGAACATTTGATAATCTACCACAACAAGAATCAAAACTTCCATCCAGAAGTCAATCTAAATTACTGGCGTATTTAGTGTTACAGATTAAATAGTTGTGTTCAAATATGCTTTTTTTTTCTAGTTAAATCACCTTCCCTTTAATGTACATAATTCCAGAAACTTGTTTTAAATTCTCTTCAATTAGAAAGTAGTCAAGAGTTTTCAATGTCCCTTTCCAGCGAGAAGAAACTTTTTATGATCACTACTGAAACTGTTTTTATACATTATGTATATACCACATTCAGTGAGGGGATGTCGAAGGCAAGGAGAAGACCATCTGACAAATTATTCACATAGCATGCTTCAGGTAGGTCGGTCAGATTCCTAGTACTTCAAAAACATAAGCCTTTCTTATCTGCTTTCCCTTCTACATTGAGAGCAAACATTTAGCAGTGCTATCAGAAGAAATGTTCTTCAAATCCATCCTTCACTATATTTTAAACAGACAGTACTACAGTTCTCATCCATGGGAGTATTTCACACGTACCACAATGGGACTTGTTCTACCTTTCTATTTACATTCTGGAGGACGGCCAAAGTCCTTTCTAGCTCTCTTTGATCTGATGCCAGAGACTTGGTATCTAACACCCAACTGGAAGAAATTCCCTTAGGAGCTCCAGGACCAAAGAGGAATTGGGAAGGAGTGGGAAAATACCGTATAAACCCATCCTACATCCTATCACTCCCCAGCTTACCAATCTGTGCGAGTTACTTGATGCAGTGCAAATTCCTTAGGCATGTTATTGCAAGGCATCCATAAATCTCAACAACTGTGCTTCGTTTTATGCCTTCAAACCATATCCTAAAACTCTCCAGCATAATCTAACACCTCTACTCCAGCTTTGCCATGGTTTTTATCCATATACCATTTCTCACTTCAGAGTCACCCTCTAGCCTTTACTCCTTCCAAACCCTACCTATCTTTCCAGGTTGAGTTCAGGTACTATGGTCTCCATGACACTTGACACTTGTATTATCATCTTACTTTCCTGAACCCATGGCACCTACTGTCCAAATCACAGAATTCAGTACTTGAGTATTCACTCCTTTGTGTAAGTTTCTTTTACCCTACAAGACAGTAACTTACTCAAAAGCTAAGGAATGTATCTGTACTTTTAGGGTATCCTCTACTATAGTATTTTTCAAGCTTTTCTGACCATGACACACAGTAAAAACAACAGCACAACAACAAAAAAACAGCACCTTATATTACAATCCCGAACACACACATACACACAGAACTGAAACTCAAATTTGATACTATCTATGATGCAATTTGATATGCTATTCTAGTCTCCATTTGTTATAAAATGCTAGTTACAGTTCACTAAATTGATTTTATGACATAAGGGAGTTGTAACCCACCATCCCTCAGGCACTGTCCTTGACACAAACCAGGTGCCCAATAAATACTTGTTTACTAGATTGACTCATCTTTTACACACAGCAGGTCAGAATTCTATAATGAAATGATGTTTCCTGGACACTGACAAAGTTTAAGATGATGCCTTTTAAGACCTTCTTCCAATTACTTTAAAACCAGGACAATATTTTTCAAAAGAGCCTATCTGTGGCAGCCTTTAACAAGATCAAAGGAAAAAACCCCTTTTCCTAAAGGTAAAAGGCCAGAAATTCCATTCATCAACATGGCATCCTTAAGAGGCTAAACCAATCCTTCCAAAGAAGTTCTTTTTAGCAGCTCTGGTTCCGGAACTTCAACCATGAGCACGTGATAAGCCTTCAGGGTAGTAGCAAGGATTTCCTCTCTGTGGGATGGATGGACTAATGCCCGGTGCTGGAAGTTAGATTTCTACTAAAGAGAAGACATTTGGTTATTTATTGGGAAACTCCGTTCTCTGTAAGTCATGTTCATGGCACTTTTTTCATTGGATTACCAGTACCTGGAATTATCTTTTATTTTTGCATGTTTTGTTTACATGTCCACATACACACACACAGACATGACAGTAACCTTGAGAGGACCAGAAGGTCTTGTCTTATCGTCTGCTACCCCTTCACCTTGAGGTGCATTTTTGTTGTTTTTTTAAAGGGACAGAAATGTCTGACTTGTAAAATAAGCAGCAATCCTATACGAGAAAGACAGTGGCCTAGGTAAGCCTGGTTTGTTGTTTGGTTCTTCATTCACTGACTTACTCATTTCGCAAAAATATGCTAAAACTACTGCATGCCAGGTGGTTGGTTAGACACTGAGGATACAAGAAAGAAATAAGACTCAGTCCTGGCCCTAAAGTAATTCTATATGATCTATAAGGGAAGACACAAATCATTAAAATGCAAAGTGAGAGACATACTATACTAGGGAGTAAAGAGCAACCATACATCTGTTTTTCTCTTCTATAAAATAAAGAGCTTGGCAAGACAAACTTCAAGGTCCAGATTTAAAAAGTTGCTTGATTCTACAACCTTACCTTGTCAGCAATGTTTCTAAGGATACCTCTCTCACCAGGTCTTTTTAATACTTTCTTTTCTTACAGGAACATTCTGGAGGAATGTTAAAAATGCCATAAGAACTGATTTCACAAAGACAAATGACATCAGAGATATGAAATATCAGCTGGTTTCCAATTAACTTCAATTCTATAAAGAACTAAATAATTTTCTGCACCTACACAGTGCTTTTTGCCAATGTTCATACCTCGGTCAAGTCCTATATTCCCAGATGCAGGTGAATGTTTATATTGAATAAACTGCAAAGGATAACAGAAATTAAGGTATAAGATTAAAGGTTTTAAGGTTAAAGCTTTCTAATGAACGAGCACAGCGTTCTCAAATAATTGTTTCCATCTTTGGAGGAGAAAAAGATAACTCTTGGTTTCTACGTCCACAAAAGCTGACGCAGTTCCACTCCAGGCTCTAAACAAATAATCATACATCTTTGTCCACATCTAGCTAGGAGGGACAAACAACACGTCATATTTTAGATTAAGTTCTTCAGTAGCAAGAAAGAATGGATTTTCTGCTCTTGCTTCCCTCACTTGAAAAAGCAAATGTCTGGATCTCTTTGAAAATTAGCCCAATCTATAAAACACTGGAACTAAACTGAACTCCCACCACTACTTGGCTCCCACATTCTTCCGCAAGCTTGGAACAAAGACCCCATTGACTTCCGCGTGTAGGCGGATTAGAATTGTAATGCGGCCATGCAGCACATTGTTGCACAGTGACTCCATGCTGATAAGTCAAGGAAGCCTTCTCGAGATTTTTCTCCATTTTCCTTCTTTCCTTGGCAATAAAATTTCAAGTGTACCATAACCACAGATGTGTAATTTAGCTGAAAGCAGGCCTGTCGATATATTTCTAAATAGAGAGACAGGCATTACTTCAACTGCCTGTCTATACTGAGTGCTGTTTCCAGCCCTGGTAGAGATCTCATCAAAGGCCAGACTAAGTGGACACGTCCTGAAAGTCAAACACTCCAAGTTCGTAAATGTCCAGGGAGAACCTAAAATATATATATTAATATAATACAATATAATAGTATACTACTGATAGTATATTAATAATATATAGAATGATGAAAATAGGAAGGAGCTAAGTGGTAAAAACACCAGGAAAGGGACAGCAAGAGGGTGAACCAATTATCCCCAGTTTTCTCCAGAATTTATAGACCAAGTTTATAAACATTTTTTTTAGTGGCACCTCCTTTCTAATTTAATTTCTAAGCACATCCGGAATGCCTGAAGTAATGGAGTATGTAAGGATGAATGTGTACTCCGCCGTCACGAAGTTTACAACCAAGTGGGACCACAAATCAAAGTACAACACAAAGAAGGATGTGCTACGTTTTAGCAAAGGCATCATCAGGGCCAACTGATTCCAAATGGATGATGTCATAAACTTTTAAAAAAGCAGTTATGGACAAATTTTTCTGAATAACTGATAAAATACAAGTGGGTGGTTTTGACACAATAGATCAATATAATATACACCCTTCAACTGCATTTTCTTTCAGTGCTTCTCCTGATGTTTTACTATATGAGTTTTTAGAACATTGACATTGAGTAAAATGCCTGGCATTGTCATTCTTAACACCAGAATAAAAGAAGGAAGCATTGTAAGGAGTCCACAGAGAGAACTTCTATGAATACATGTACAGATAAGGACAGAGCCTAGTTCTACATACCACATATGCCTTAATATAATAAAAAATTTCTCCCCTAAATTATCCTTTCAGAAAGGGAAGAATTGCTTTGTATTCTAGTTCTTAGAGAGCTTCCCAGTTACTTCATTTTAGACCACAAATTACTGTGGGGAAATCAAATTAGCTTGAAATGACCTCAAATAATACAAGTTTTGGAAGCTTATAGGACACATAATAGAAGATTCTTGTTGTTTTGTTTTGTTTTTTAAGAGGCAAAGAGATTAACCCAGATTTATGTAATTATCCCTGGGAGGTATGGCTTTAAAATTAAAAGTGCTGAGTACTATAAATAATAAGCCTTTTTAAGAATACTTTATTAGGCAGGGGAATAAGTGGTTATATTGTGAAGATCCCAAATATAAACTAAAAGAAGAAATGGAAAAATGCATACTAATGTTACATGAATCAGTATATATGGCTTAAAATAAAATTTCCAGTGATAGTAATCTTATGCAAATTTTTAAAGTGCACTATCATAAATAATTTATTCATGGAAATGAATATAATATGATCTGGGAAACAATGCTGATGGCTAAAAGGTGACTTTAATAATCACTGATGTCAAAGACGCATGTAAAGAACTGGAATAAAATGGTTCCATAAGGGGGTGCCTGGGTGGCTCAGTCAGTTAAGCATCTGCCTTGGGCTCAGGTCATGATCCCAGGGTCCTAGGATTGAGTCCTGCGTCTCAGCAGGAGAGTCAGCTTCTCCCTCTCCCTCTGCCCCTGCTCATGTGCTCTCTTTCTCTCAAATAAATAAAATCTTTAAAAAAAATGGTTCCATAAGATATACAAATGTGGAATTTAATCCTAATTTTTATATATGTTTTTATAACATGTAAGTTAATAATTAAATATTTTAAATAGGCATCTAATTATTTCACCTATTTCCCTAAAATTTTTACATATTCAAGTTGGTACAAACCTGTTTTAAAAATCTTCTCAAAGGGAAAATGAGAAATAGCTTAATATTGGGGGTTGTCTTTTACACATTCATATGGTAAATTTCACATTAAGACTCAAAAGAAACATGATGGTAGTCCAAAGGGGATTCTGTAGGAGAACTGTCCAATATTCAACAGAGCAGTACCCACACCAAAATTTCAGTCCCAGAAGATTCTAGCATAAGTCAGGTAGTATATGGGTGGTAGGCCAGCCACTCGTGCAGGTATGATTCTTACTGTTTCCATGGAGTAGCTATAAGTGACGTCACCCAAGTGGAAGGAGCCCAGCTTGAGACCCTTCCATCTCCTTCCCACTTTATTCCTACTTAAAAAGGAAAATCAACTGTAAAGGCAGATCAATCACCATCAACACCAATATAATGAAAGAGCATCAGTATAGAATCATTATAAAGAAACAGCATGCAATGTACCCTTTATGATAACAATAACATGGGAGGGGGGATTCCTTTTTTTCTCTTATTTGCCTTGTACCAATTCAAAAGCTGTGCTTCCTGGGTGGCTCAGTCGGTTAAGTGGCTGCCTTCGGCTCAGGTCATGATCCCAAGGTCCTGGGATGGAGCCCCGCATTGGGCTCCCTGCTCAGCGGGAAGCCTGCTTCTCCCTCTCCCACTCCCCCTGCTTGTGTTCCTGCTCTCACTTTCTCTTTCTCTGTCAAATAAATAAATAAAATCTTTAAAAAAAAAAAACTTTGCTTCCTCCAAAGTCCTCTTACCCTTTCAAGTGAAGAGCAAACATGTCGGAAGTCAGTAGCACAGACAGCAGAAATGTGAGCATTTAGCTAACTTTGCATGACCTGTGCTATCCAAAGCCAGAGAGACCTCGCTCCACTGACCGTATCATCAACAGGACAAACGACGATACTGTCCACATCAAGGGTTGGGGTGGGGGAACCTCACCAGGAGGCTATCCTGACTCTAAAGAACACTGTCCAAAGTCACAGTTCTTTCTTCAACTCTCAGCACTAGGATATGGCTGGCACAGATCATAATAAACCCCAGATTTACCCATCTGTTGGAGGTCCAGGCATCTGCCTAAAATTCCACAGATATTTTCACCATCAATACTATTATAATGAAAGAACATCAGTGCTATACTCACACTAACAGTATAACTCTATTTCCAACAATGATTCCAAAACAGAAGACAATTTCTCCATGAGCTGTGGTAATCTGGAAAAAGAGGATGTTGGGATGCCCTTTGCCCCTTCGACCATTCTCAGGCCCCTGCATGCACGCACGCATGTGTCACACCCCCACAGTCAACACTTTTACCCTGATCCTTCAAACTTCACAGTCCTTTGCCCATATGATATCCTCGCAAGGAAGTCATCAAAAATGCATTTAGTATATCAATCTCTTCAGGAGTAAAAAGAATCACTACTCTTACTCATTGTTGAGGGGAATGCAAAATGGTATAGTCACTTTGGAAGACAGTCTGGCAATTTCTTATAAAATCAAACATACTCTTAACCATAAGATCCAGCAATGGTGCTGCTTGGTATTTAACCAAATAAGGTGAAAACTTAACATCCACACAAAAACCTGCACATGAACGTTTATAGCAGCTTTATTCATAATTACCCAAACTTGGAAGCAAGCGAAATGTCCTTCAACAAGTTAAGTGATTAATAAACTGTGGTACATCCACACAATAGAATATCATATAGGGACAAAAATAAATGAACTATCAAATCATGAAAAGACATGGAG
Organism: Callorhinus ursinus; assembly: GCF_003265705.2. Taxonomy (NCBI): domain Eukaryota; kingdom Metazoa; phylum Chordata; class Mammalia; order Carnivora; family Otariidae; genus Callorhinus; species Callorhinus ursinus. The sequence goes on from NW_027397075.1 coordinate 41,317,764, forward strand.
GAAACTTAAATGCATTTTACTAAATGAAATAAAAGACAATCTGAAACGGGTACAGATTGTATGACTCCAACTATGACATTCTGGAAAAGGCAAAACTATGGTGATAGTAAAAAAGTCAGTGGTTACCAGGAATTGGGAGGACAGAGGGATGTATGGGTGGACACAGAGGATGTTTAGGGCAGTAACAGTATTCTGTATGATACTGTAATGGTGGTTACATGTCATTAAACACTGTCCAAACCCACAGAATTTACAGCACCAAGAGTGAACCCCATTGTAAATTATGCACTTTGGGGGATACTAATGTAGTCACTATTGTTTCATTACTTATAACAGATGTACCACACTGCTGTAGGATGTTGACATGAGAGAAGCTGTGTGTATAGATGGGGGGAAAAGGTACGTGGGGCATCTCTGTACTTTACTTAGAGTTCAATTTTGCTAATCTAAAACAGCTCTAAAAATAAAGTCCACTAATTAAAAAAAGAGCATTACTAAATTTCATTTAAAAGACTTGTTTTAGAAGCCAAATGAACTTTGTTATAGCCTTTCAAAGGCATTTTTCATTCAAAAGTATTAAAATCTTAGAAAAATGGACTGCCAAAAAGTTGTCTTACAGCCAGTTTTTTTAAATCCAAATAAATAAAGACAGGGATTGTGTTGATAAAAAAAAAACCCACAACTAAAAAATAAAATCTTACCAATCTAACATAAATAACACTAATAAAATCACAGACTAACAACATAAATTTCCCTGTTAACACAGTATCAAAAACACTAGCATCAAACTATAATGGCTGATGTTTAACATACTAACTGCTGGGTCTGGGAAAAACAAACAGGAGGAAACAAAATCTCTGGTCCCCAGAAGGTATGACTCAACTGACTGACTATTAAATGTACTTGGGGGTATTCTCAACACTAACCTCCAAGGCTTCAGTCTAAGAATGTAAGAAGGGAACAGGGAAGCCTTAGCTTCCATAGGAAGGGCCAGGGCAAAGTACTGGGGATGGAGGAAGGTAGGGCTGATCCTCTGAGGACTCCAGGAATAAGCCACATCCCATCCAACCCGCTCAGGAGCTACTGCTAATGCTAAAATAAACGTCCACACCTCCAGATTCTGCCCATGTATATTTCATCACTGTTCAATCTAGTGCTCTCAAAAATGGGTAACCAAAGATAAAAGATACAGCCTAGAAACTGTAGAAACTATGTTGGTATCTTAAACATCACCTGTGGAAAAAAATAGCAAGAACAATAAAAAAAACCTTTTTAAAAATATTTTCATGGCACTGTTATTATTCAGTAAGATATCCCCTCATTATAAGAGAACTATAGTAATAAAAAACATTTATATTTCTATTCAATAGAATTCCATGGAATCTGTTATAAAGACTGGTGACACTAGTTGGTTATTTTAAGCAAAATAATCTGATCATCAGCTTTGGAAATTCAGAAATTTAATTTTTATCAGTCCAGCAAATCATTAGGCTCTTGGGAACTGACTTGTGCTAACCAAACTCAACCAAACTGATTTACATACCAGAAACAACTGCATGTTCATTTTTGAGTGAAACAATTTTTTTTTCTTTTTTTTTTTTGGTCAAAACAATAAAGGCAGGTATCTGGACAGGGCAAGTCCTCACAGAAGACCAAAATTTCGAGATCAATAGGTTGCTTGGTAAGCAGAACACTGGAGCAAATAAATGGGAGTTGAACACTCCCAGGCAACAGTTCTATCAAATTATAGAAAACTGCCCGTCTCTGATGTAGAAATAATTCTCTCGAAAAGTAATCAGACCAGTTATCTAAAATTGGAAGACTCTCCCTCCCAGACAATGGGGCACAGATTAAAATTTTTACCCATTTCTTTTTCAATATTCCTTACATGTCACTAAAGCTTCTTACATTAACTGTATGTCATAATCCCCTTAATCTCACAATTCTGCCTTTAACCATAACATAAAAATGAATCAAAATTACTCCATCTATTACAGGTTTAGCTTTATCATCTTGATTCCAGATTTGGGGATTTGAAGATCTTATCTCATTAACTTGAGTTTTTAGACTTAAGTGCATTTAAAAAAGCAATTAACATACCAATGTGATACATATCTTTCCAGTTAACTCCTTATCTCCAGATGCAGAAATTCACAGGATCCATAACTAGTCAAAAATAACAAATATAGGGCGGCTGGGTGCCTCAGATGGTTAAGCGTCTGCCTTCGGCTCAGGTCATGATCCCAGGGTCCTGGGATCGAGCCCCACATGGGGCTCCTGGCTCAGTCTCTCCCTCTGGCTCTCCCCCTGCTCATGATCCCTCTCTCTCTCTGTACCTGTGTCTCAAATGAATAAATAAAATCTTTAAAAAAAATAACAAATATGATAAAGTTTCTGTTAAGAACATTCTCTCTGAACCAGTATCTTTCATCATTTTAATCTGTATCTAAACTACCAAGGAAAAAAGTACACTAAATACACAAACACAAGCAGGCGAACAAAAAGCAAAATACAACTTTTAAAGGTTAAGAAAAAAGCAACATCAGAGCTGAGTAAGTCTAAGAAAGAACTTTATTGCTCCAGACAAGTAAACTCCAAAGAGACAAGAGAGAAAACTATAAGAGCAAGTCAAGACAGGCAATGGTACTAAGAACAGCCTGACAGAACCCGGGAGAGGGTACAGGAAAAGGCATTCTTGCGAACAGTTAGCAATGCCCACAACCATGAGTCTCCCCTGGTCAAAACAACTCAATAGGATTATTTCTGGGATCAGAAATAATTGAAAAAAAAAAAAAAAGCTACAGAATTATTCTGCCAGGTACTTCAAAGAAAGCTCCACTTCCCCAAAACTTTCAGCAAGTGTACCTACTTGCATTTTTAGGTCCTTCCTTCCATTCTCTCTAAATTAGAAAGAAGCAACCCTCACTGTTCTCCAGAGTACCTCTTAATTACACTAATTTCCCAAACTCATGAATTCATGAAGGACATCCTTGGCTTTTCAAGCTACTTCAAGAGACTGTAACGAAAAGGTCAATCACTAGGTAACAACCAAAATCAACAGGCCCTTCTTTAATTAGTTAGACATAAAGTTAAAATATTTTTGTGTTTAAATATTTATAAGGCATTAAATGGTGGAGAGGGATGTACTGGGGTCTCTAAGAGAAAAATTAATTTTTCATTTTTTGCACGTGCACTAATGTTTTGAATGCCAAGTGATTTTCTGTCAAAATTTTTTTGAGCTTCAATAACCAAGGATCAAACCTGTAACATCAATTACAGTACATTCACGTAATGAACTGGTGACGGAGATGGCAGAAAAGTAAGGAAAACAAGTGGAGACTGACTTTGCTGAGATGCGGTCTTAGGAAAGTGTGGTCTAAGTACAGTGTCTCATCCTAAAGGTCTACAGTGGTCCTGAAGTAAGGATATACTGATGCATGAAGGCTGGTTCTCAACCATCGCAGAATAAGGGAAGAGAGAAAGCAGGTTAAACCCCTCCTGCCTTACTACCCCAAACCCCAGCTCAGTTGCATTGTTACCCTAGGGGGACTGGACAAAACATGGGAAAGGATGATGAACAAATTAATTGTCACTGGACCTGCCACGGAACAAAAAAGAACTACTGCAATGTTTTCTCTTGTGTTTCTCATTCTTCATCAAAACCCCCATGACAGTACTCCTTTAGTCCTTACTGGTAAAAAATAAAAATGACAAAGCTCAGTTAAACAAAATATCCTTCCCTACTCAGAAATAAAGGCAAAGGAAATGGGACTGAAGGCATTAACATGAGGTGTGCCTCACAATCACAAAAAAAGCTTCGATAGCACACAGCCTTTCAAATGGTGAATGGATTCCTCGTTTTCATCCTTCTTTACCATTGTGGAGATATATTTACAGATTCACTGTTGGGAAGCACTTGCCAAGGAAAGAAAATTCTCCCTTTAATAACTATGAGATCTGGTAAAATGACAGAATGAGGTTTTGTGATGCACAGCTTATGACAGCTGCAGAAGTATTTATAGAAACTGGCCAGACACCATGATGTCGAATCCACTGATTTCATATGTCCCAGTGTGCCAAGAAATTAAGAAATTCTGACTGCACTACCTCCTACCCTTCTCCATCCAGGAGGCAGCTGAGAGTCAAAAGCCAAAACATTTCAAGCACCCAGAATTTGAGGATTTGATGTAAAGGAAATGGAAGTTTTTCAAAACCCTCCAAGGATATGAGAATTTTCTATACCAAATGTTTGTTCGTTCCAATCACTGTACTACACAAATTAACACCAAACCTGAAGTAAGCTAACTCTAGAAGTTGTAAATTCCTTATCTCTGGGGAAGGATGAGGGAGGCCAGATCAATGCTGTCCAAAATGAGCAACCAAGACGGTCCACTGGGATGTGTGGGAAGAAAATATTAGAAACTCTATTTACATTTAAGTTTGATCTTATCCTTCTAAACTTTCCATTTACTATACTTGTACATATTACTATAGCATATATGTGTAGCATTTATAAATAAGTCAGTATATATATACTATGTATATATGCCAAGAAATATTTTACTGTGCCTGATCAAAAACAGTGAGAGACCATAATAGGGCCGAGAGCCATTTAGAGCCTGTGATTGTAAAGGGACTCAAATACTGGGTAGGACTTTGAGATAATCTGAGAGTTCACTTCCTAACTTTAACATCTTTTCATTCTTGCTCAAATATATCTACAATTCTAATAACCTATTTTTGGAAAATATTTTCCATTAGACAAGAAAAATATAAGCAGTGGACAAACTATTTCAGTACAATTCTTTTAAACTTAAGTGATATTGAAGGTGTGTTTGAATTTAAAAGGAATAAGTTTCCTTTTGTAAAGTGAATGAGATAAAGGTCAATCTGTATATCCAAAGGTAGATAAATGGAATCATCGGTTTCAATTACTTCTATTCGGTTACCTGGTAAGGTTTCATCTTTCATTCTTGCAGCACTGAATAGAGAATTTCCAACATTTTTTTCCTTATAGACTCCAATAAGATTATGAGGTCAGAATGACAAAAACTTTTTCTAACTCATAAAGTGTCAAAATGCTCTGTAACAGAGTAGATGGAAAAGGTGTTCTATGTACAGCTCTTCTTTAGGTAAGTACTTCGCCTCCTCTTCATTAATAAAACATGTGACTCAGGCTCTCTGTTCAAAGTCCCTATGAACTAAGTCTTTCACAACCTGACAGTTCCAGCTTTAAAGGATCCTATAAAGACTGGGGAAATGCTTAGTAAACCATGCCTATGTGGCTTTATATGCTTTTGCCTTCTATGCACAAGAGTGAACCACACACTATATGATAAACTTGTATGGACATACTTCTTAGACAACAGCATTTGTTTTCCACAGGGAAATATCATTCTTGGACTCTGAAAACTCAGCCTTTTCTAAGTTGTAGATTCACAGAGCTTAAGTGACTAAGAGCATAAGAAGTGCAATTAATCACTTTTCTTTATAAAAACACTATATGGGGCAACCGGATGGCTCAGTTGGTTGGGCATCCGACTCTTGGTTTTAGCTCAGGTCATGACCTCAGTGTTGTGGGACTGAGCACTGTGCTGGGCTCTGCACTAAGTGTGGAATCTGCTTGGGATTCTCTCTCCCTCTCTCTGTGCCCTTCCTGTGCGTGCTCTCCCTCTCTCGCTCACTCACTCTCAAATAAATAAAATATTTTAAAAAGATACTATATGAGCAACAGAAATTTATGCATACTCAATAGCGCTAACCTGTAAATCTATGAAAGACACATATGACTAAAGTTACTATGTATCTGACCTGAATAATTTCATGATTAATTTTAATTAAATTTCTCTTTAGAATTTTTCCAGAGAATAGAAACATAAAGAATACTTTTAAACTCATGTTATGAAACTAGTATAACTTTGATACCAAATCAGATAGGGGCAGGATGAATAAGGAAAATTACAGGCCATTATCACTTGTGAATACAGATATAAAACATCCAGTAAATTAAATCCAGCAATATATTTTTCAGTTCTAAAACTGTATGGTTGTTTTCTAATCTATGTCACTTTTTTGTTGTTTCTCATTCCCTAAAGAAATCTTCACACTAATCCTTTTTCTGAGCATATAAAACATAGATGTTCCGTAGACCAGTAATTTCAATAACTGAAATTTGTGTGTCTGCTTCTATTATTTTGCTGATTTTCTTTCATTATATCTTGTTTTCTTATATGCCTAGTTATCTTTGACTATGTGCTAGACAACGTACTTTAAAAATGCACACACCCACATGAATAATTTGAGATGCAGTATCTTCCTACAAAATAATGTTCAAGGAGCACCTGGGTGGCTCAGTCACTTAGGCATCCAACTCTTGATTTCGGCTCAGGTCTTCTGAGATCAAGCTCCATCGGTTCTGCGCTGAGTGTGGAGCCTGCTTGGGATTCTCTTTCTCCCTCTGCCCCTCTGCCCACAACTTGCATGCTCTCTCTCTTAAAAAAAAAAAAAAAAAAAAAAAAAAGAATGTTTGTTTATGCCAGGCACCTGGGAGTGGTTCCAAACTGGCTCAATGTGAATCCAAGTTCAAAGATTGAGTGCCCCCTGGATTAGCCAGGTGATGCAAAACTGGCTCTAAATCTGTTTGCAGAATGGTATATTTCTGTTTTCACTTTATCCAAAGAGGAAGGCCTTTTAGGGGCCCAGCTGAACGGTATGGGAGGGTTGTCAGACAGTCTACCTTTGATGGGTCCTGGACTTCGTGTCCCTTGCCCCATGAGGCTACCAAAACCTCTGTTTTGTAGCTATAGGTATACCCCACTTTTCAAAAGTTTGTGTTATGCTACTTTGCCTTTACAGAAGACCTACATTAATACATTTTCACTAACCAAAAGAAATTCAAAAAGGATTTTAGCTTTTACGAAAAAAGGCAAAGAACAAAAGTAGCATTCAGCCTCTGTCTTGCAGTGGGCACCCCTGGCAGCTAGAGTGGCACCGCCAAACTCCTTCCCTGGGAACCGCACTCAGTACCTCAGCATCAAGTTGCCAGAGCTTTGAACTGTGTCTGTGAGCATCTGTGCCTTATCTTGATTTATTCTGTGCATCTATTAGCAAGATATGTCCTAAGGTATCAGAAAATCTTGAGAGAAGTTATTTTTTGGGTCTGGGAATGCTCAATTTTTTCATATCAATAAGGGTAATTGCTTCTTTGCTTGATGCCATTTCAGCTTAAGAATGGTTTCATAGGAACACTCATTTTCAGATAGCAGAGGAAATCTGTATTTCTTGCAGACTGGAAAATGTGTTCTAGGTTTACTTCTGTGGTTCCTGCCTTTTCCTAGGTTTATACCCAGAAACTCCTACCTATTTTGTTAATACTGTGAGATGATTTTGCCCCTCAGAAAAACTGTGCTAAAAAGCCTGGCTGAACATTACCAGAGGCAAAAGTAAGTCCTCCCTAGTAACATACAAAAAAAGATATTGCATTATGTCCAAGTTGGGCTTATTCGAGAAATACAAGGTTGGTTCAACAATTTTTAAAACATGTTAATGTTTTCAGAAATTAAAGAAAAATTACTGATCACTTCAATAGGCAAAGAAGCACATTTGATTAAATTCAATATTCTTTCATTATAAAAAATTCAAACTAAGAATAAAAGAGAGCTTCTTTAACCTAATAAAGGTATTGAACCAAACCAAACCAAACCAAACAAAAAAGCCTTTAGCATCATCATACTCAATGGCAAGGTGAATTCCATAAAAATACAAAACAAAGATGCCTAACTCCTGGACATCATACTAGAAACCCTAGCCAGCACAAAAGCAAGTTAAAAGTATAAGGATTAGAGGAACATTTACAGCAAATAAGCAAAAAATGCTCAGGCTTTTAAATCAGTGAAATAAAAAATAAAACCACAATGATACCATTCTGTACCCATCTGATTAGTAAAATTAAAGATTCATCAATGTAAAGTATTATTAAATATATGAGCTAGTAGTGAGCTTTCCACTATTCCATTTTCACCCCCAGCTGGGTGTACCGCAATACAACTCTGACATCAACCACTTGGAGTTGGCATTGGACCCCACAGGCTTAAGGTTCAGTCCTCCACAAGATGATGTTACTTCAGATACCAGCTGTTCTTCAGGAGTTCCCAGACCACCCCAACTTCTGACCAACTGGCAATACATTCAGGAGTTCCCCAACCCCTTCAGATTGAATAATTCACTAGAATGACTCACAGAACTCAGGAAGGTGTTATTCTTACAATTACTTACAGGTCAGAAATGGTCAAACGGAGACTCCCATAGAGTAAGATGGGGGTGGGGGAAAATGTAGCACTTCTGTGCACTCTCCTCACGGAATCCAGGACAGTCACCCTCCCAACACATCAGTGTGTTAACCAGGACACTCCACGGAGACTCAGGACCAGAGATTTTATTGGGGTTTCATTATATAGGCATGACTAAATCATTGGCCACATGATTGAGCTCAATCCACCAAGAACCAAGGACATTAAAATGTATTCTTCATTATAGCACATGCAGTATTGTCTTAGCTCAGGCTGTTATCATAAAATGTCAAAATATTGTTAAAACAACAGACATTTACTTCTCACAGTTCTGGAGGCCAGGAAGTCCAAGGTCAAGGACTTCTACCAGCAGATTTAGTTCCTGGTGAGGACCCTCTTCCTGGTTTGCAGAGAGCTTATAAGCCTTCTCCCTGTTTCCTCAAAGGCAGAGAGAGGAACAAAGAGCTCTCGTCTCTCTTCCTCTCCTTATAAGGGCACTAATTCTACTATGAGGGCCCCACCCTCAAGACCTCATCTAAACCTAATTCCCTCCCAAAGGCCCCACTTCCAAATACCATCACATTGGGGGCTAGGGCTTCAACATATGAATTTGAGGGGGATACAAACATTCAGTACATAATAAGTATCATTTCAAACAGATTTTGGAAGCTTACATTTAACAATTTTTATGGAAAAACTTTACAAATTTATAAATGTTCATGGTTAAACATTTGGAGTGTATCGAACTCATACAAAAGTTCAGGACTGACTCCTAGGTATCTGATTCATATAAAAATATGTCTATCTCCTCTAGGTCCCTTTATCATATGACCAAAAGAGCATCTTCTAGATTAAACTATACAATTAGTATTGTTAGTGTGACACTGCCTAATACTTTCTTTTTAAGTCCACATATATATTTGATCTTAAAGACTGGTTTAAGGAGTACTCTTCAAACAATAATGAATGAGATAAAGAGAAAGGACATGGAAGGTAATAGGTGAATTTAAAAAGTAAAACTTCAGTTTTAATGCTGTTAAAATAAAATACCAAGCAATGATGCTACAATAATGTCCTGCTGACTCTGTTCTCTAACCTTCTCTACCCAAAAGTCATCCGTTTATCACACCTACGTCCATTCTCTTACAGCTCTGTTATAATAGTAATGTGGGAAAATTCTCTCCCACCATTTCCTCGATTCAAGTCAGGCATTTGCTTTGGAAGGACCATACCCATAAAGAAGGGTCTCTGTAAAAGAAATATAGTGTCTAAAAACCAGTGGAACGAGAGACTCTTGGCTGTCAACTCAGGCACTCTAATGAAGCAGAAACATACACACACAGTCAGCCAGGACCAAGTCCCAGAGTCCGAGATAGTCCAAGAGCTGTCTGCAGACCTTACAAGGACCACTTCAAATAAATGTCCCCAAGCCTCACAATCTCTGGAATGTGTTAGTAGTAAGATTTTATCTAAACTCAGACACTCACCATGGTCACATTATCACAGATGGTGCCCCCAACTAACAGATTTCAGAAGGTCAAACTTTAAATAAAGAACTCAGAAAGTCAAATTTTACCTATGTGCTATTATTGTTCTTGGCTCCAAATTAAACAGTTCCTTTAATTCTCAGAGATTTTTATTTTATCTTTTCAAAAGCATAAAAATTCCCCATGTTCACCCAGACAGGTGTGGCCCATAAGTAAGACCAATAACCTTCTACCCTAAATAGACTCCATTCTCATTATTCCTGGTAGTTAGGTTCTATAAAGTTGTTGTGAATACTGACGCATCGCTCCTAGAGGAAATACAGGATTAGACTTTTGCAAGCCTCTAGTCACAATACTTCATCAACAGATCAATATATAAACTTATTTTACATGTTTCTGTTTCAGGATACTTTATTTATTACATATTGTTGATTCATTAACATTAAACTCATGGCCAACCGTGCTCATAAGCTCATGCCTGAACAAAGCTTGTCTAACACAAGTATTTTCTCCCTAAAGCATATCAAAGCCTTCTTGCACTTAGGAACACTAGACACTTGAGGGCCATTTTAGGTAGCAAAATCACCAAGAAAAAGCACAAAAATGAAAAACATGGCACTAAACAAGCCATGAAAAGGACTCTTGTCTACAGTATGAGAACTGAGAAAAAAAGGCAAAGCATCATTTTCTTCAACTTCAGCTGAGGAGCATGTCAACTTTTTCACTGCTCTGCCCACATCCCCAAATAATTGCCAAAGTGTCATGAATATTGATTTGGGGGTTACAAATAAAGTTTAGTGATAGGTGATTTTGTAAATATCACATCTGAATAATGAAGATGGATTTACAGGGTCTTTGTGTGAATGTCAAACAGCAACATAGTTGTGCTATCTTCTCAGTGTCCACAAAGAGAAAAATACAGACTGTACTATCCTTATTATTATTTTAAATTACGGCTGTCTCTGGATACAGTTTCAGTTTTTAAGTGAGAAATCCCACAGGGTAACAGAACACAGTGTAAAGCATTTTCCTCCACCCACATGTGGACTATACTCACACAATTCCAAGTTACTCATGTCTCTTCTGACATCAATCACCAACTTGCTAACTTGAACACGCGCGCACGCACGCACGCACACACACACTTTTCAAATTTAGAGCCTTGAGAGACATTTCCTGGATCAGCCTTCTGTGGAACAACAACAAAACTGGCTTCCTGACACATAAAACACATTTCCTAAACAGCAATCTTGAAAAGTACTGTTACTTTGAATAGCGACGCAGCAGGTGGCAGGGTGTGATGAAACAGGAAATGAGAACAAATGTCTCCCACACAAACTTGTAGACCACCACAGGGAATAATATATCAGCACACAATCCCACATCTTTATCATCCAACCAGTCATCATCTGTAGGATTTCTCTTCTTTTAACTTACCCCCACTTACTGCTTACTGACCCTTCCCACCTGTCCCACTATTCTTTACATATTAGCAGAAGAAATTTGCCAAGGGTGACATTATGATGAGAAAGATCCCACTGATTTCAAGTAAAAAAAAAAAATTCCTAATGGGGTGCCCGGGTGGCTCAGTTGGTTAAGTGTCTTTTTAGCCCAGGTCATGATCTCAGGGTTGAGACTGAGCCCCACGTCAGGCTCTGTGCTCAGGCGGGAGTCTGCTTCTCTCCTTCTCCCTCTCTCTCTGTCTCTCCCCCTGCTTATGAGTGTGCATGTGTGCACACACACTCTCTAAAAAAATAAATAACTCTTCAAAAAAAAAGAAAAAAATTCCTAAATTCCTTTTTAAAAAATCCTAAAACCACATCTCCTTAAGCCCTACATTTAAAAATATAACATTAATATCTCAAGGAACTGTTAAATGTTAAACCCTTTTCCCCTAACCACTTCCAAAAAGTAAGGTTTCCCTAATTACCAACTAAATACAGCACTTATTCTACTTATAGTTATACAAATCTAATAGGAGCTTTTACCTCACTACCCCAGAGATCAAAGTGGCCAAATAAATACAAATGGTGGTTATACCCATGAGATCATGATCCAGACAACAAAGGAAGAACACACAGATGTTACCATCACCCACAAAACTGGAGGCATCCCAGGAACATCTGGGCATCCACAAAGCATCTTAGTCATCTAAACTCTATGACAGCCCAGAGTGACGCCTGCAAAGCCATGCCATGGAACCCAACAGAAAGGGCTCAGGTCTGAAGCCCCATCAGAAGCACTGCTCCCTGTCCCTTACTTAAAAACATAGATGTTCTCAGGAGGAAGGAAGAGAAAAATCTCAAGCCATCTGCCTCATTTATAGGTGAAAAAATAGCCCAGAGATTAAATGATGTGCTAATATAACTACTGAATAATAGACTGAACTATTTGTGTATTTGCCTCATAAAGGGGTTATGGAAAGATGACTTATTAGGCAGTAAAACTACCCAAGTTTTACAAAATACAAATCTGGCCATTTCATTCCATTGTTCAGATCTTTCAATAATTTCCCAAAGCACCCTGGACTTAAAAAAAGCTCCTTAGTATATGGCATAAAAGATTTTCATGGCCAAGTCTATGCACCTCTTACCTAATCCTACGCTCACTCTATAATCCAGTGCATGCATTCATTCATTAGTTCATTCACTCAATCATTCTTTGATAATGACTTATGAAGAGTCTACTGTGTGCTGGGCACTGTGCCATCCCAAATTACTTAAGGTTACAGATGGTCCCTGACTTAGGGTGGTTCGACTTACGATTTTTCAACTTTAGGATTGTGTGAAAGCGATACACCTTCAGTAGAAACCATACCTCGAATTTTTATTTTTTGATTTCTTCCCAAGCTAGCAATCTGCAGTATGATGCTCTCTCCTGAGGCTGGGCAGTGACAGCGAGACGCAACTCCCAGGGAGCCATGTGATCTTGAGGTTCATCAACCCATACACTTACAACCATTCTGTTTTTCACTTTCAGTACAGCATTCAATCAGTTACATGAGATATTTGACATTTTATTATAAAATAGGTTTTGTGTTAAACAATGCTGCCCAACTATAGGCGAGTGTTAAGTGTTGCAAGCACGTTTAAGGAAGGCTAGGCTAAGCTATGATGTTCAGTAGGTTAGGTGTATTAAATGCACTTTTGACTTAGGATATTTTCAACTTACAGTGGGTTTATTGGGATATAACGCACTGTAGGTCGCAGAAGATCTGTACTTAGGCCATTCTCTTTTTGGCTCAGAGCTTTTGCCTATGCTCTTCTACCTGGAATGCCCCCTCCTATCTTCCACTTCTACTTCTAAACATACAAACACAGTAGAACATTGAACTCCATTTAATAATTAGGTTTTATACATCTTTGTGAATAGCTTCCACCTGATTTTTTGAACATGCATTAGCACAAGACTGACAATGAAAGTCCATAGTTATTGTTCCCAGACACATACAAGGCTGCTTTGAAATCTGGCAAGAAAGGCAAGCTAAAATATGCCTATTTGCCAGTGTATAAAGGGACCTAAAACCCTGACAATAGCCTAAAACCACTCACTTGGTTCTCCAGAGGTTGTTGTCATATGCAATATAGTGGGTACAATACAGTTTGTAATGTGAAGGCACACAATTTTAAAATATATAAACCAGAGTTCAACCATAAATTTTAAAAACAAATAAACATTCCCTATACATCCCCTTAAAACAGGAATACTGCAGAGATTTATTTCCCTTGTTGGTTCACCCAGTAACTGATAAGCTTTCTAGTAATCAATTTATCAAAATTTGTTAAGTACAACCCACCATCTGGATATCATCTCCAACACCCCAGGACCACAAGATTAACTACCAGATTCATGGAAGGGGACTCCCTGAAAGAACCTTGTTTTTTGGATTTAAGGAAACTAAGATCTAAAAATTTCACACCATTAAGTGACACAGTAGAGATTTGAATCCTTGCCCAACACCCCACACAGTACTTTTCCTCAGGTTGCTCTTATTATCAAAACTCATATTTAGAGTTTATGCTAAATTTTGAAACTCCTGAAATGCAGTTTTAAAAACCTTTATACCCTAGGTGTAAGGTATTTGAACAGGTTATCATCAAAGTAGGAAAAGTACAATGTTGAGATCATTATTTCCCTAAAACATTTTCAGTCACCATAATGGCTTTGCGACAATATTTTCCAATTTTGGCTTTCAAAGGACTCTTTCACTTTAGGTAGACTACATTCCCAAAACACCAGGTTAACAAAAACAGACAAAAAATAACAAGTGTCTGATGAGCACATTTCTTTTCCAGTGCCTCCAGTACCTCAAAAAGGAAGAGAGGGGGGCGCCTGGGTGGCTCAGTTGGTTAAGCAACTGCCTTCAGCTCAGGTCACGATCCTGGAGTCCCAGGATCGAGTGCCGCATCGGGCTCCCTGCTCAGCAGGGAGTCTGCTTCTCCCTCTGCCCCTCCCCCCTCTCATGTGCTCTCTCTCTCTCTCTCTCTCTCTCTCTCATTCTCTCTCTCAAATAAATAAAATCTTAAAAAAAAAAAAAAAAGGAAGAGAGGGGAACTTCCTTGACCTAGTAAGGAATCCACAAAAAACCCTCAGCAAGTATCATATTCAACAGTGAAACATTAAAAGCATTCTCTTACAAGACAAAAATGCCCACTTCACCACCTCCATTCAAAACTCCATTCACAACTCACTACCTTCATTTCCAAGCCTCAGAAATCCTCTGATAGAGTTTCTGTTATGGTATATAATCATCTTCTTTCTTGTGCATGGTCAAGTGAGGAAAAATGTAAAGGACCCAGCATAGACCCCAGCCCACAGCTATGCCCCAACCCAGTGTGGGAAGAGGAGCCCATCCCTTCAACCCCAGAGTCTTGATTTCCTCAACTAGAAAATGGGGATAAACCATTCCAGTAACAATGCATTTATTGAGATCCTATTAGCGGACAGACAAGATAAATAATGCTTTAAGAAGAACATGTAAACAGATACACTACTGTGAAGAAAGATGTCATAGTAAAAGGCATGAAAAGACTTTGGAAAACACAGATAAGAAACCAATTAATTATGTCCTACTTAAATCAGAGGACTGTAGTAAGGATCAAATGAGATGTGTAAAAATTTTTTATAAGTGACAAATCCATCCATAAATATGGGTTACATTATTATTATAATATATAAGCTGGCATCTGTGTTTTGATCTATCTCTTTATTCCCTAGAGTATGTAGGACATGGTAACTGAATTAACTCAGTATTTACTGTGTAAATAAAAAAATGTTCAAAGCCCAAGAAATTTAGATTGATGTGCCAAGTATAATATACCTGGTGAAAACTTCCTGAGAATATGTCTTTTAATTGATACATAATTCATATATTATAAAATTCACCCAAAGTATATAATTCAGTGTTTTTTAGTATATTCACAAGGCTGTGCAATCATCATCACTATCCAATTCCAGAACATTTTCATCACCCCAAAAAGAAACACCAAACCCACTACCAGCCACTCCCCATTCCTCTTCCTTGTAGCTCCTGGCAAGAATAATCTATTTCCTGTCTCTATAGAGTTGTCTACTCTGAATTTTTCATATATATATGGAATCCTACAATATGTGGCTGTTTGTGTCTGGCTTCTTTCATTAAGCATAATGTTTAGAAGATTCATCCATATTGTAGTGTGTGCACGTATATGTACCTATATATACATATACATATAATCTGTACCTCATTCCTTGTTATGGTTGAACGGTATTCCACTGTATGGCTAGACCACATCTGTTCATTCATTCAGTTAATGGGCATTTGGGTTGTTTCTATGTTTTGGATATTATGAATAATGCTGCTATGAATATTGTGTACAAATTTTTTTGTGAACTCATGGTTCTCATCCTCTTAGGTATTAAGTCAGGGTTCTCCAGAAAACCCCACCCCCAACCCGAGGAGAGGTATATATGGAAAGAGACATCTGTTTTAAGGAATTGGCTCACATGATTATGGAGGCAGACAAGCTCAAACCTACAGGGTGGGCTGGCAAGCTGGAGACCCACAGAAGAGCTGATATGGCAGTTCAAGGCCAAAGACCACCAGGCTGGAGACCCAGGGAAGAGCCAGTGTCACAGTTCAAGTCTGAAGGCTGTCTGCTGGCATAATTCCTTCTTGCTCAAGGGATGTCAGTCTTTTTTCTATTATGGCCTTCAACAATTAGATGAGGTCCACCCACAATATGAAGGGCACTCTGCTTTACTTAAAGCCCATAGATATAAATGTTAGTCTCATCCAAAAAACACCCCCCTGAGAAAGATCCAGAATAATGTCTGGCCAAATATCTGGGATACCATGGCCCAGCAAAGTTGACATATAAATCCAACACACCTAAGAACAGGATTGCTGGGTCATATGATAATTCCATGTTTACCTTGACTGCCAAACTGTTTTCCAAAGCACCATTTTACATTCCCGACAGTAATGCATGAGGGTTCTTCCTCACTTATCCACATCCTCACCAAGACTTGTTGTTAGGTGTTTTTTGTTTTGTTTTTTTTTAAACTATAGCTACCCTAGTGAGTGTGTAGTATCTCACTGTGGTTTTGATTTGCATTTCCCTAATGATTACTAATGTTGAGCATTACATCTTTTCATGTACTTATTGTTCCTTCACGTATCTTCTTGGGAGAGGTGTGTTTTCAAATCCTTTGCACATTTTATAGTTACCTTATTTGTCTTTTTTATTGTTGAGTTGTAAGAGCTTATAAATTTTGAATACCAGATCCTTATCAGATAGATGATTTGTAAATACTGTGTCCCAATCAGTGAGCTATCGTTTTACTTGCTTGATAGTGTCCTTTGAAACACAACAGTTTTTAATTTTGATCAAGTCCAATTTATGTTTTTTCCTTTGGTTGCTTGTGCTTTAGGTGTCATACCTAACAAACTGATGCCTAACCCAAGGTCACAACGATTTACCCTATGTTTGCTTCTAGGAGTTTTACAATACTTGGGTAAATATAATGAGAAGAATGCTCTGGGTACACAGAAAGGGGAGGCATATCACCCCAAGAGATGTTAGAAAAGGCTTTCTAAAAGTTAAGACTTTCCCCACTAGGCTGAGTTCCTCAAAAGCGTATCTTTAGAACTTCCTGCAGTACCAGGCATATAGTGGTCTTTCAATAAATGTCTACTCTATCAATGAAAGAATGTTCTAAAACTATTTGAGGACCAAGTCTAAAAGAGCATGGATGCAAATACTTCTTTCCACCCCTGCCACTTCCTACTCTCCCTCTGAGAATTAAAAAATACAACTTGGAAACTGCATTTCATTTGTTATTCTTTCTATCATCTGAGGCACAAATATTCAAATGCATCAATATTTCATCCATCTATTTAGCCATCATCCATCCCTACTCTAGTCACCATGACTGAAATATTACTGATTATAATAAATTTCCTATTAGGAACTCTCTTCAATCATCTATTAAGATACCTGCTATTTAGGGGCACCTGGGGGGCTCAGTTAGTTAACCATCTGACTCTCGGTTTCGGCTGAGGTCGTGATCCCAGGGTCATGAAATCCAGCCTTGCCTTGCTCCACGCTCAGCATGCAGTCTGCCTGAGATTCTCTATCCCTCTATCTCTGCCCCTCACACTCCTACTCGCGCTCTCGCTCAAAAAAAAAAAAAAAAAAGATACCTGCTACTTAATGAGAACCTCACTCCACTGTTAAGCTGAGAACATACCTACATCAAAAAGAGCCTCACCTGTGGAAGCCACCTACAACCATCCTCCACAGGCACTATTTCCTAGTGATTCTTTATTTTACAGAAATAACACAGCCCAGTAAGAGTCACCCAACAGAATTAATAGCTAAGTGGCCAATGAGTTGCTCACCTAAAAGGGGAACAAATTAACTTCATTATTAGTTCAGGTTGGTTTGCACTTGCTTTAAAAGGTTTTAACTCTAGAATATTACATAAAGTATGAGAAGAATTGGGGCACCTGGGTGACTCAGTAGGTTAAGCGTCTGCCTTTGGCTCAGGTCATGATCCCAGGGTCCTAGGATGGAGCCCCACATCGGGGTCCCTGCTCAACGGAGAGCCTGCTTCTCACTCTCCCTGTCCCTCCCCCCACCCCACCCCACCCCACCCCACCCCCTTGCTCATGCTCTCTCTCTAGCTTGCTTTTCTTCTCTCAATAAATAAAATCTTTTAAAAAAATAAGGCTTTCCGACATATTCTCTAAAAGCAAAAGAAACCATCAGATTGGAAAAGTCTACAAAGTAACAGTAAGTACAAGGCTATGTTAAGTATTCGATAGCATTATGTGGCAACAAATTCTAATTTTTGTTGGTGACTTAAAAGAAAAAAGATGATAAAGATCACCATACAGAGCATATGGGGATTAGAAAAGTTCACTGTGCACTGCTTAGCTATTTGTTTTATAAATACTGGATTTGTGCCAAACGCATCTTTAAATTATTACCCTGGAAATATTTTGTAAATTCACAAGTTGGTTTTCAAAAGCTTCCTTACGATTCATTACCTTTAACTGACAGAGCACCTAAAATCACCTATTCAAGTGAAAGCACATAAGGACCGGCACATAACAAGCAACCCACACTCATGCAAGTAAACTAGCAAGGACCCTCAAATTCTTGACTTTTATCGAAACATAAGCTTCTATGACTGACTGAAATTTGCAGCTACTGACCTACATAAAGGTATTATCTAAAGCAACTTCCAAAAAGCTATACGGTTTAAATAATTAAAGGTAAAGAACTGGAATATTAAAAGTATAAACTTAAATGTAAACTCATGTCCTGCTTTCTCTTTAGTCAAGAAGAGTCACACAAAGAAACACATTTTTAAATTAATTCTTCATCGCCAGACCATAGTATTTTGGTACATTTCTCATCAGAGGTGACTATCTTAAATATTGAAATATTTCTGAAAACTTCCTAACTAGAAACTTAGCAAGCACAATCACTAAGACTACTTATTCACTGATTCAATGGTAGGGCCCCCAGAGAACGGAGTAGAAACCAATGAACACACTCAGACTCCCGCAAGTCTGAGATGAGGTCCCTAGTCAGTCTCCCTCTACTCCCCCACATGACACCGCCTCCAGCTGAGCATTACTGCCGCACCTGATATGGATCTGATGTTATAGCTCTTGCAAGTGGAAAGCAGGAAAAAGGCTGAGAAGGCCACTTACTGGAAGGTGAGGGGAAGGGTGAGACCAACAAACAAACAAAAACGCTTAAACTTAAATGGAAATCTGATAAAGAACTACATGCGGTGAAAACTTTAGTTCTGCTCGGGATGTCAATCATAACAGCTAACCCTGAGTCCTCACTAGGTGACAGGTGTAATGCACCTTGCAGTGCATTTCAAGTACCTCTTCACTTAATCCTCCTGATAGCTCTTCAAAACCAGTTGTATTAAAAGCCTGAGATGATAGTAGGATTAGAACCCAGGCAGCTGGGCTGTTAGGCCCTCAGAATCTTCCCTCCCCATGCCCCCAACCCGCCCCCCGCCCCGACATCATGAGCCTATTCTGTTTTCCCCACTCAAATCAAATCAAGAAAGTAAATACTATGATTTAAGCATATTGTAGTTAGTTGCCAAGGAAAACAGAAAAAATATGATTTAAACTCTTTAAAAACCAAGCAAAATCTTAACCACCATGTTGTTTCTATATATAAACTAGTGAACATGCATTGATTTACTGTCAAATAAGCTATTTTTATATTTTGTGGAAAAAAGACAAAGTTAAGAGATGGCTAATAAAAACCTACCAATGGAAAATACCTAACAAAGTATCTCCATGGAGTAAGACTATAAATTATAAAGAACCTTTGAAAATATGTAAAACAGGAAATCTCCTAATTTCACCTGCAGTACTGAAACTTCCCAATAACACACTAAAACCAGGTTAAAGTGCACATTAATTTAGAAGGAAAACAATGAGGTGGAAAAGCCAATATTGACTTATACTGTCTCTAGAATGCAATGATGTATAAAAAATCAGAAACAACTGAGGTGATGAAAAAAGAGAAAAAAATGAAATGGCATGATTTGTTAGAAATACCACATCCTACCTGCTATAAGTCGTATGGGAGTAAACATATGAGTTCAAATTCCCTTGGGAAAATTATTTTTCTTTGCCATTCTTTCTAACTATAAAAATAGAAATACTGATCCATAACCCCTTTTCCTCAAATCTGGAATTTCAAAAGCTCTGTAAACCAGTCTTTGTTCTGTTTTGAAGTTAACAGCAAACTCCTTTGGTAGAAAACTCATTTGTAGCAGAATTTGACCTGAATGATGGGGGGGAGGGGCTATTTGTAGTCATTATCCCACTTAACGTGTGAATTTTTCTGTATTTCACCTACAGAAGTAGTCACTTGTTCAATTAAGGGGGACTTGGCCAAAAAGTGCTGACACAGGGGGGAATACATAATATAAAGCATATGCTAAAATATTCTAAACATCCAAAAAGTCATAAATTCTAAAACTATGTTTTGCCCCAAGAGTACTGGATGTGTGACTGTGGACCTATGATAATTGAATACCTATTTCTTGGAGTGGTTTGACTAAACATAAAATACGAGCACAGTGTCTGCACTTAGCAGGTCCTTTTAGAAGTCAGGGGCTGCTGCTAGCCTTCCCGGACTAATCTGAAGAGCACCCATACCCCTCAAACCTTTCTGGTTTGGACTGCTTCTTCATTCTCACCTCAATGGACTTACTTACCTACCAATGCTAGTACTATCAATGAGTACTAGCTTCTGTCTCCTACCTTAGACTGTAATATCCCAGGTGCTACTTTAATTTAGATGAAAATAATTATACTTTAAGTTCACTTAAGCATCTAAGATTGGGACTACTCAGTACCATGTTTCATAAAAAGAAACCACAATGCAAAAACCATTAAAATGGTAACTTCATCTTCGGCAGTAAAATTTAGCAAAAGATTTTTTTTTTAAACTCTACTTTCAAGTAAGAAACTGAGTATTACCAGATACTTTCTGTTTAGCCCTTAAGCTCTCAGGAGGTTACCAGGAAACAGAACCTAAGCACATCTTGCATTTTGCTATAGGAAGCTCAGGTTAATGGACTCCAATCCACTTTTCCTGGGAGATTCACCAGAAGCAACAGCTAAAAAGAATTAAGTCTCTTTTTGCCGTTCATTTTATCACAGCAGCACCCATGTGAAGACCCCAATAATGGATCTTTCCAAAGTCCTCTCTGCTATCATATACTCCCAACACTATTAAGATCAATATTGACAAGGGTGCCTGGGTGGCTCAGTTGGTTAAGCGACCTCCTTCAGCTCGGATCATGATCCCAGGATCAGGTCCCACATCGGGCTCCCCCTGCCCAGCGGGGAGCCTGCTTCTCCCTCTGCCTCTGCCTGCCACTCCCCTTGCTTGTGCGTGCCTGCGCTCTGTCAAATAAATAAAATCTTTAAAAAAAATCAATATTGACAAGCTACAGAACACTTAGTACAAAAACTACAGCAGAAAAGAAATGAACAGTTAATACATTTTGCAGTAGTATGGTCAACTTTAGGAGGAGTCACACTATTTTTTTAAAAAACCAAAACAAGGGTATTTTTATAACCTTAAAAATGCACTTATTGGGGTGCCTGGGTGGTTCCGTCAGTTAGGCATCTGCCTTTGTCTCCGGTCATGATCCCAAAGTCCCGGGATCGAGTCCTGTGTCGGGCTCCCCGCTCAGCAGGGAGTCTGCTTCTCCCTCTGACCCTCCGCCCTCTTGTGCGCTCTCTCTCTCAAATAAATAAAATCTCTAAAAAATGCACTTATTAAATAAAAAAAAAGAATTCCAAACAAAATTGAAGACCTTACAGATCAAAGATTACTTTCTATTTCTGAGCAAAATCCCAGAGTCCATTAATAAGTAAGTCATCAATAGTTAGTAAGGCCCTAGGTAAGAATATGAACTGCTTTAAAGATTTTCTACAAAATATGGTTCCATTTCAATGAACACTAGTATCAAAACAAGAAATTAAGTTTTGGATGTACTCTTAGAATGCACTTAACTGTAACCCATGACACCAGAAAAATTATATACCAGTACCTAAAAACACAATAAGCAACTTATTGTCCCAAGTTCTGTAGCAGATGCTCTTCAGCATACCTCATTAATCTTCAAACAATACTTTGAGGTCATAATGTCATTTATCTTCTTGGTTATTCAAATATACTATTCCTTTTAAAAAATAAAATTGAAAGATGCTGGATTTTGGTTCCTTTTCTTCCTCCTAAACAATACCAAGAGCATGCTCAACAGGACACTTGTGTACCAGGTTACCATGTAAAAGATATAAAGGGAAATTAAAAACTTTAAAATGCAAAGAAGTCTATAGTAATAGTCACAATGATAGGTTATCATGTACTGAATGCCACTATAAACCAGTCACTATGCTGGGATTCTTATGAGCATTCTTTCATTGATTTATCAAAGTAGTCTGATGAAGTCACACCTTCTTTTATAAATGGGGAAAGTGGAACTCAACCAAAGTCTCACAAATTGTAACCAGCAGAGCTGGAGTCTGAAACCAAGCTGCTCAGCTACAACCCTTCACTTTTTCAATACCTAATTACCTTTCATTCTTCTTGGAGCTCTGGGCTTCCAAAGAAGTTGTCACACCAAACAAAATTTAATGTTTGAATTATTTTTAATGTTTCAAAACTTGTAATTAAAAATACACTGTAATGGTTAATTTTATGTGTCATCTTGGGTAGACTATGGTGCCCATATGTTTGATCAAACACCGCTCTCAATGTTGCCATGAAGGTATTTTTTAGATGTGAGTAACAGTTAAATCAGTAGATGTGAGGAAAGCAGATGACCCTCCATAACATGGGCGGCCTCATCCAATCAGTTGAAAACGTTAAGAACAAAGACTAAAGTTCCCCTAAGATGAAGGAATTTTGCTTCCAAACCCCAACATAGAAATTCTAGCTGAGTTTCCAGCTTTTGGACTCAAGACTGAAATATAAACTCTTATCTGAATTTCTGGCCTGCTGACGGGCCCTATAGATTTTAGGCTTCCCAGTCCCCACAATCATGTGAGCTAATTCCTTAAACTAAATTCATATGTACATATATAATTTATTTATATATACATATACAGAAATGTACTTATGCACATAATATTGATTTATGCACACATACAGGATACATATATTTATGTGTGTGTATTTATAGGTGTGTTTGTATATACACACACACGTATCTCCTATTGGTTCTGTTTCTCCGAAGAACCCTAACCATACATACACTTAGATGTACTACATATAAAATGTGAACCACCAAATGCACTAACTGATACAGACAAGTTAATTTGTTTTTATGCAGACCTTAGAAAAACTCTTCTCCATGTTTGTGGTATATCTGAACCTATACATGTGTCTTTAATTAGACTGTTTACAGTTCTGCTTTGTCTTCAGGTGAAATTAGTTTTGGGCTTGTCCACTTGTATAAAACTTTATAAGAACACACACGCCCACTGTCCTCGTGTGTCACACTCAAATGTCAGGGAAAGCCTGAGCACAACTGCCTACCCAGTGCCTGCACCTGCCACAGTGTAAGAGTCCATCATACAATAATAAAGAGGTTGCCCACTTTGCTTCATAATACCTTCATACAAATTTAAAGTCTTAGGACTTACTGTCTTACACTTAAACCTGACAATAAAAATGTAAGTACTGTCACTCAAAGTAAATTAATGTATCACAGAATGAGCTATTCGAGAGGCAAACATTAGCCAAAAAAAAAAAAAAGAAACATAACATTGAGGTTGATGGATGAACATGATATCATGAAAAGAAAATTAATAGCATTATCTCATACCACCACCCAGGGAAGATTCTAAGCAAGAGCATCCTTTGCATATGATGAGTTCATTCCATGTCTGAAATTGACAAAACTCTTTACAACAATTCACTTTGATGAGACGCATGTGCCTCTGTCTTGCTTGCCTTTGTAACATGTGAGGCAGATTTACAAGTCGTTACACTGTACTATTTAAAGCAATGATAGGAAAGACCTCAGGAGTAGCATGGCTCCTACAAACACCACTGTTAAAATATGTTCAAGTGGTCAATAATAAGCATTAGATGTCAGCATCTTCCAAAGAGTAACGGGCAAAGCCATCAAATTGCACTAAGCCATCTTTGAAATGCTCATTTTCCAAGGTTTCTATACCCATATACAACAATTTCAACTTTTTTTTTTTTTTGCATATCTAGGCTTGCTATTTGCTCTGGGGCTATGTGCTGATGTAAAAATTTCTGATGAGATTTTTAAAAATTACTTTTTGAGGGCGCCTGGGTGGCTCAGTGGTTAAGCGTCTGCCTTCAGCTCGGGTCATGATCCCCGAGTCCTGGGATTGAGTCCCACATCGGGCTCCCTGCTCAGTGGGCAGCCTGCTTCTCCCTCCCCCACTCCCCCTGCTTGTGTTCCCTCTCTCGCTGTGTCTCTCTCTGTCAAATAAATAAATGAAATCTTTAAAAAAATTACTTTTTGATTGATAAATTCCATATTTAACTATCTCTGAAATAAAACATATATGCATTAACTTGCTTGTCCTGCTGAACAAGCTCTAATCTTACTATAGTAAGGATTGCAGGTAAGTTGGTTTGTACTCAGCACGTAAAACAAAATACATCTGACTATTCCTGAACCTGAGTGAAAAGCTAACAGTTTTCTGATTTAAGTGACCATGAATATCTTAAAATATTATAAGGTATATTCAAAAACTGTTTTCTGCCAAACAATGAATAATGAAACCAGATGTGGAGGAATTCACTAACTCCCTGTCTGCTCCTCGCTGCCCACTGGCCATGAGCTTAACTGATAAGTAATGTGGACATCACTAGGTATGATTAATAATTCAGCTTTAAAACAAAATCTCCTACTATTTCTCCTTCTAGTTTTCTGGATCAGTATAATCAGACACGGCTCTCAAACTGCCAGACAAGCTATTTAAAAAGCAATTCATTTAAAGATCCACATTGTAATTTTTAGTGCTTTTAACAATATTGACACAGGAAAAAATAACCTATTAGAATTATCGCATGACTTCGAATACTTATTTGAACTCTTACGTATCCTATGTATAGGAATAAGTTATGTTTCAGTCTTCAATCACTTTCATCATATAACTCTCAACCTGAAATTTTGTGTGTCAAATAAAATATATGTATATAATAGAACATTATTCTTATCCATTTGATGAATCAGGAATTCGATTTCATTGGATAAAGGGTCCTCTTACTAAGAAAGGTTGAGAACTGCTGTATTCAAATGTGCAGCATTAACTGGGCATATTCAGAAAGATGTGGTTTTCCTTCTCCACCACTTCCCAGTTATGCACAGTGACACAACTGCTCAAATCCTTCATTTCCCTAGTAAATTATTAATATTTACTTTACCAAGTGATGGGAGCATTCAACATAATGTGTGTGAAGCATCTAGCTCCAAGACTGGGGCTAGGCAGGCACTCATATCTGTTCTCCTTCCCTTTAATATTAAATGAAAATGAGAGGTCAGTTAGATAAGTTATCTTGAAAAAAAGAAAAAGAAAAAGAATTAAGTTATTTTTCAATGTACAAATTCACAGAACCAAACTGACCTCTGATTAGAATTCCATTTGGCATTTTTCATAATCTATAAAAAAAAAAGACCTTACAAGACTATCTCAAACAGAAAACTAAAAAGATATAGGTACCTTAAAAAAAAAAGAAAGAAAGAAAAGGGGCACCTGTGTGGCTCAGTTGGTTAAACATCGGACTCTTGATTTCAGCTCAGGTCATGATCGTGGGGCTTTGAGGTCAAGCCCCATGTAGGGCTCAGCAGGGAGTCTACTTGAGATTCTTTCTCCCTCTCTCTCTCCCTCTGCCCTTCCCCCCCACTTTCACTTTCTCGCTCTTTCTCTCAAATAAATAAATAAATCATTAAAGAAATGAAGAAAAATGATAAAGGTACTGTTTTTCAATAAGCACTCTCGTCGACAACCAAACTCAATGTCAGGAAGCCATGCTCTAATAAGACAACTATAGGAACATCTTGTAAAAGCCAAAGAGAACTGACAAATTATTTCCCAAGTTCCCTTCTGGGCCCACAGCCCAGCAGAGATGAACCAGACCAAAACGCAAAAACAAAAAAACAAAACTAAAACAAAAATTACTGAAAGAACTTCTGTTCCTTTTTGAAAAATCAGTAGGGAGTTTCAGATTAAGGTGGTTTTTAGGCACTAATACCAAAAGACCCAACTGGAGATGACTTTACTTTTGAAGGGAGGAAGAAAAAACAACTCTGGCAAACCAAAATGTGAGAAATCTTAAAGTGAACTAGCTTGCCAGAATTTTGTGGTTTGTTGTTTTAAATGTCTCTCCTCTTGCCTGATTGGCATCACCCTAATCTCAACTCTCATCATTGCTGCAATAATTTTACTAGTACCCCAGGATCCAAACCTACCCTCATTCCAAACCATCCAGCCACTAGGCTAATTTTCTCATAACTCTGCTGCGGAACCCTGTTACTCCTCTGACAAAAACCTACAATGGCTCGTTAACACATCTCAATTCTTAACACATCTTAATTCTTCTGCTTCACACTCAAAGCCCTCCAAATGAAGGGATCGTATCTTCTTACCTCTCTTTTACACCAGCCTACTTCTCAACACAAACCCTTTCCAATCAAACTGCCTCATTCTTCCCATCAAAATAACGCTAATTTTGCCGCCTTACCTTTGCTCGTGCTCTTACACCAACTTAGGATAACCCTTAATTAGGATAACTCCCTTCCTTCCTTCCTTTCTTCCTCCCTCCCTCCCTTCATTTAAGCACCTAATGAGCATCTACTATGTGTCTGGCACCCATCTAGTGTTAGGCATACAAAAATGACTAAGACCTGGTCCTTGTCCTCAGGGAATGTAATGATTATTTAGTGAGTCAGACATGTAAACAAATCATTAGGACAGTTTAGTAATTGCTGTAACACTGTGTACAGGGTACTATGGAAACACAATACAAGTAGTGATTCACCATAAAGGCAGGTGGGACGGAGAGACCATGGTCTAAGAGACTACACAGAAGAAATGGGAATTGAATTAAGTCTTTAAGGATGACTAATGGGGAGTGGTGGGACAAGTTAAAGGGGCAACTGCTACTCAAGAAAAAAATGAAAATGCAGACCACGTTCCAGGAACTAACTGCAAGAGATTCAGCATGACAAAAACACAAGAAGTAAAGCGGGAAAGTACGTTCATGTCAGCCTGCACTTTTAGGTATGTGATGAGGAGCCAAGGATGATTTTTAAGAGTGACATGACCAGGTGTGAAGATTTTAAAGACATGCTCTGAAAGACCCTCCTTTCAAGATCAGTAATGCCTTCTTGTGATGGTTAATTTTATGTGTCGACTTGGGCCACGGGGTGCTCAGATTAAACACGATTTCTAGGTGTGTCTGTGAGGGTGTTTTCCAGAGGAGATTAGCATTTGAATGTGTGGATTCAGTAAAGCTGACTGCCCTCCCTAGTGTAGGTAGGCATCATCCAATTTGCTGAAGGCCTGAACAGAAAACGTCAGAAAAAAGAAGAATTCACCATTTTTGCTTCCTGTCTGCCTGCATGAGTTGAGACATCTGTCTTCTTCTGCCCTTGGACTGGGATCTACACCATTGGCTCCCTGGTTCCCAGCCTCTGGACTCAGACTGGAATTACACCACCAGCTCCCCTGGGTGTCCAGCTTGCAGACAGCAGATCATGGAACTTCTCGGCCTCCATGATAGCATGAGCCAATTCCTCAAATAAATCTCTTTATATGTATATCTGCCATTGGGTCTGTTTCTCTGGAGAGCCCCGACCAATATATCTCCTACTACAACAATGCTCACATTTCTCTCCATGCTTCCCTCCCCCATTAAACTACAAGAACAGTAACAGCTACCATTATGGAACACTTCCTAGGTCCCACGCACTGTGCCAGATAATTCATACCATCATCTTACCTAACCACTACATCTTAACGATAAAGGAACTTAGAGAAATTAAGTCTCTTGTCCAAGTATCACACAGCTTGTAAGTGGGAGATGTCATTCAAACCTAACTCCAGATCCTATGGCCTCCAACCACAAGGCCACACATACTCCTACCCTGAACTGTGCTCATTTTGTCCTCTCCCTGGTTCCACATCCCTGTGCCCTCTCTCTTCCCTAACTCATAAATTGCTGCAGGACCTGGGGCCCATGCCCACAGCGGCCACAAATTAGGTGTTGCCTTACACTGGGCAAGTCACTTACCCTGTTTAGTTTCCTCGGCCGAAACGAAGAATTAGACCAGGTGGTCTCTCAGATCACTTCCATTTTCTCCCGCCACACACTTGGGGTTAATACAAACCACAAATGCTGGTATCTAACAGGGAAAGTGGGCTGAGAAGGTCTGGGATACTACGGTCCACCATGATACAACTTATTAAAACATCTCTTAAAGCAGGAATCCAAGCCTGAGTTAATAAAATCATCAACAGCAAAGGCTCTCTTTTAGCAGGTTTCTTATTCTCCTAACACAGCCTTCTCTAAGCATAGATGTTTTGCTTGTGAAGGCTTGAATCAGAGGCCACTTCATTACCAGGTGATTCTAAGAAAATCGCAAGATAAGCAACAGGGTAGAGGGAACACAGTGGAAACAATTACCCATGTGAAACTTCCAGTCAACTGAGACACATAACAAAAACAGCTCCTGGGGACACCTGGGTGGCTCAGTCAGTTAAGCGTCTGCCTCTGGCTCAAGTCATGATCCCAGCGTCCTGGGATCAAGCCTGCATTGGGCTCCTTCTCCAGCAGGGAGTCTGCTTCTCCCTCTGCCTCTGCCCTTCCCCCCTGCTTGTGCTCTGTCTCTTGCTTTCTCTCTAACAAATAAATCTTTAAAAAAAAAAAGTCTCCTGTCACAGTATAGCTATCGTTCAAGAAGATCTTTTGCGACTTTATTCTGAGGGAAGAAAACCGTACATGTTATAAAACAGAACAACATATGGATATTACCTTACTTAAAGAGCCCGCAGAGCTGCGGAGACGGCAGCCCATGGGTCTTACCTTTAACAAACAGGCAGGCAGCTTTTTGTTGGTGGCTTTTTGTGAGGTTTTTCTCCTCCACTAATCACCTTCTTTCACCCTCCAGGGAAACCAAGTAGGTGGGCAAAAATTCCTGGAGGTTTTCTGGGAGGTACTTAGAACACCCACACCCAAAGACATTAAAAATACTTCAAGTCTACATCAACAGTCTTAGGAAAGAATTTGGTTAACAAGAAATACGAGTATGAGTAGAGATAAAATATTTATATATTGAGACACGAGAAAATGTTACAAGAAAATGGGAAATGCATAGGAACTACAAAAGTTAAACCTGAAGTCTTTAATATGTGTTTTCTGATTCATTCACACACCAGACTCCTGAATTACCAAATTCATCACTCTCCACTCCAATGAGTGTTTTCTGGGGACAAAAAAAAAAAAAAAAAATCAACTTGGCTCTCTATTAAAAAAACTGCAGAGAAGATACCAGATAAATTCACATCTGCCAGGTAAATTCAAATAACCACAGAGGAGTCTTCACCACAAAAAGGAATGAATTCATTTTTCAAGAAGCAGTCAGACACAAAAACATAGAGAACTGCAAAGCATTTTATTTATTTTTTTCAAAGATTTTACTTATTTATTTGACAGAGAGAGACACAGCAAGAGAGGGAACACAAGCAGGGGGACTGGGAGAGGGAGAAGCAGGCTTCCTGCCGAGCAAGGAGCCCGACAGGGGACTGGATCCCAGGACCCTGGGACCATGACCTGAGCCGAAGACAGACGCTTAACAACTGAGCCACCCAGGTGCCCCCTGCAAACCATTTTAAATTCAGTCGCTCCCAGTATCCCTACACTGTCACTATGAAATGTAACAACTTGACCACTTGCAACCACACAACCAGCCAGGCTTGAGATAAAATCCTTAAATCGCCTCTTTAAGTATACTTCCAAGAATTTACTAAATTTAGAACCAAAATGAAGCAGCCAATAGTGATGAACTCTTGGAAAACTACATCACAGACAAAAAAAAATAAATGCCCTCTCATGTTCAAGAGAAGGCAAGAGGGCCTCTTTTTTAGAAGAGGCAAATATACTCAGTGACATAAACTGACGGTTTATTTTTAGAAAGAGATGAGGTCTGCCATTATTTGCTAAACAAGAGCAAATCCTTCTAAAGGTGACTTTTGGTTATGACTTAGTTACTTCTTAGGTGTTGAACTGCACATAGAAAATATATGCTATGTTTGGTGAAGGCACATAGTTTTATTTAAGAAGAGAAAATAAGAAACACTTCAATAGACTGAATGAGGGTGATTTATATGTGTATTTTCAGCCTCCCAACCCTGCTAGCTTAGGCTGCAGTTTGACAGGTGTTAAAATTGTTCAGTGAATTTCTATACGGTATGGGATGGTCTGGGAAGTTTCCGGAGAGACAGGCAACCTCGTCAAACTGGACATTAGCCTGTGTTATAAAATCTGTTTACCCACCAGATATGGCTAAGGGAGTGGTAAGGAATGAGAACTGACCAAAGCAAGTCCCTGGGAGCACCCAGGAAGCTATGAGGTGGGACACGGTGGCTCTGAAACAGAAACATACCTGCCTCTACCAAATACCTTCTCTTGGAGAAGCCGAGGTGAGAGCTAGGTGAACACCAATCTGTGTTTCTCTGCATCTGTCTTGTGGGAAAAGAACACCAACAAGCTCATTCGGTCCTCCAGAATCTTCCTCAGCCCCATGGTTTCTTAACCCAGCAGGCTGGGAGCTCTCCAAAGGCACAGACTCTTTTTTGTAAAGTTCACCGTTCTCAAAGCTTTGCACATAGTAGGTGCTTAGTGATTATTATATTAGTGATTATGATTATCAATGCTTATGTTGTGATTTTTTAAAAAAATTACTCAAACATTATACCTACCACCTAAATAAAATAGGTATCACAGGTATCCTGTGAGCAGGATCAACTCTGAGCACACTCAGAAGAGGATGCATACATAACCTCCTATTTCTGTTGTGTTGTGTGTATGTGTTTTTTCTTTTTTAAATAAGCTCAGAAACTGAGATGGCGCACCCAGTGGTGGAGAGAGCCCTAGTCTAGAAGTGGGAAACTTGATCTTAGGCAACCACTATCTCCCCTGGCCTTCAGTTTCTTCTTCTGTAAAATGAGTGTGGTCAATGAAATGGCTTCTGAGGCCTCTGAGGTACCTTCCGGCTGCCTCTCAGGGCCAGGTCAATGGTACTGGGGAGCTCGTGAGAGAGGGTATGATCCACAAGGTGGGGATGGGAGCAGGAGAGGAGCATCCTCAAGGATGAAGAGGCACCACTTGTCCTACACCCCATCTGGGAAGGTCGTTGTTCATACAAGGAGGCAATGGGGATTAGGAGAGGAAGGAGCTAGAAGATGATGAGAAGCAAGCAGAGGGTGGTAAGGGCTGCACCATTGCTCTGTACTGGCGATTTGATTTAATCCTTACGGTCCCATAAGGGAAGTATTAGGATTCACTTTTTATACCCGAGAAAATGAAGGAATTTTATACCTGAGGAGACTTTCCAAAGGCCCCATGGTAGCAAGCTGCCGAAGCCAGTCTGGAACACGAGCCCATGCTCTCTCCACTGCACCACACTGCCCACTTACAGCACTGGGCAGCCAGAGCGGGCTGGGCCAATTCCAGTCAAGCCTTGCTAAAGAAAGAAGACTGGAATGTAAAAATATGAAAATATTACTTAATTCCCATCTCCTACACAAGATCTGTTACTGCAACAGTGTCTTTATAATACCTAATACACCTTTTAAGAAATGTCCCCAACTAGAGTCTCACTTTAATTAAGCTCATTAAAAACAATCATCACTGATTGTATTTGTGTTTATGCCAAACACCATGTAAACACTATTAATGCATTTACTTCATTTAATCCTCACATCAATCCTACCAATAGGTGTCATTATTACCCCACTTTTTCAAATGAGAAAACAGGCTGCAAGGGGTTAAGTCATTCTTAGCAAGTGTCAACAACACAACTCTATCAATCACTAGTAAATGGTTAAAAATACCTACCACCACATTTCACAAACTGGTAAAAAAAAAAAAAAAAAGGTAATCAGAAAGAGAATGTGCAAGGTTCGCACTAACCAAAGGAATAAGATGGCAGAAGAGAAGGCAACGCAATAGAACACAAAGAGCAAGAGACCCTGATAACCTGGCCCGTTTCCTCATTGGCAGAAGAGGTTAAGTGAAAAAAAAAAACTCTCAGGTTTGTGGCTCTAGGAGTCCATGAACAGTCAATGTCTTATCCTCTAAATCAGAGCCAAATTTTCTACACTCATTTTTGTGATCTTAGAGCCAATTACGGGGTCTAGCATATGGTGGACACTAAATGTTTAAAAAGCTCAATGTTTATCAAATAAAAGTAAATTTCAAGCTAGGAGAAACTTCAGCATTGATTTACTGTGAGATATACAATGCAGATGAATCTTGTACCCTTAATTAAGCAACCAAGTCCACTGAAATATCAAAAAAGACCTTACTTACCCCATACTTATGTTTCATTGTTAACATAATCCCAGAATATCAATATCCTAGGGGCAGTGGTATAGAATGCCGGAAATGACACTCAAATTTTAGGGATGAGTTACAAGTACTAACAAGCCCCAGAAGTTATAAATAGTACCGCCACGTTTTATACAAGGCATTTTATTCCAAGAGGTAGAATCAATCACAGGCCAGTTCAGAGAAGGAGCTCTGCGACCAGACCCCAGGGTACACCTCTGGCTCCCCACAGACAATGTGTGTGGTCTCTTTGTGTCTCAGCTTCCTCCTCTGTAAACTAGGAGAGCTTACCACCCCCATCGGTGTACTCTGAAGGTTAAATTAAAGAAAAGCACTCAACACCATGCATGGCACACAATAACTTTTCAATAAATGTTAGCTGTTAAGTGTTGGTACTAATAATGAAACTAATGTTATGAATACACCCGAAAATCAACAACTTTAAAATGAAAACTGGCAATGATTAAACTATTTATAGAAAAAATACAAAAACTAAACTACTTTGGTAGGCAGTGCCATTACGCTGAGAGCATTCCTCAAGCTAGTAATGATGCCAAGAAAATAAAAACAGCATTTGAGCAAAGACTACAGATCCCACCTTATGTTTCCTCCCAATACGAAAATCTACCTTTTACTACCTACATTTTGAATTACAAAAGATCTTTATAAAATGTGACTGTTCTGATCAGATTCATCCACCAATGTGGCCTTTATTTATTTTTAAGATTTTATTTATTTATTTGACAGAGACAGAGACAGAGACAGCGAGAGCAGGAACACAAACAGGGGGAGTGGGGGAGGGAGAAGCAGGCTTCCCGGCGAGTAGGGAGCCCGATGTGGGGCTCGATCCCAGGACCCTGGAATCATGACCTGAGCCAAAGGCAGACGCTTAACAACTGAGCCACCCAGGCGCCCCAGACGCTTAACAACTGAGCCACCCAGGCGCCCCTCAATGTGGCCTTTAAAAACACCAATTCTCTCAGGGAAGCTGATCAACCTCAGAATAAGACCCTTACCATTCAAGCCTTCATTATTTGAATATATTTCAAACAATACGATAGTTTGAAACAAACAAAGTTCCCAGGTCAAAACCAGCATTTAAAAACATCAGAATAGAAAATATCAGAGCATAATATATGAAACAATGGTAAGATTTGTTTTAAGGAATTTGTTTCAGTTATATGTTCTGACTAGGTGGCAATGGAAAATATGCTTTTTCTAATGGGCTACAGTCAAAAACATCCAGAAAAAACTGATTAAAAATAGACAAGGACACCAAGTTTTTCAAGTTTTTAAGCAAGTTTTTCAAAAAAAAAAATCAAACCCTAACAAGAGATTTGATTTACAGCATCCTGGTACCATAAATCCAAACAAATAAATTCAGAAATGACTGATCTTTACCCTCCCTGGACAGGAAGCAGCATCACAGAGAACTCCAGCCAACCCTAGGAAGTACAGAGTACTCATTGTCTAAGTCTCTTGCCTCATTTGCCTATGTTTGCATAAGGAAACCCACATGGTCTCAAGACAATAATTCCTTAAGTTTCTAGTCTCTAAACCCCTAAAGAACTTTCATGTACTTTCTTCGAGTAAGAGAGAAAAAAATGCAAATATAGAAAATAATCCAAATACCTTAATGTACACTATTATATATTATGAATGAATAGCCCCTTCTGTGTCTTCAAACTTCTTGTAATCTACTAAGGGATATGAGACAAATACCCAAAAGCCAGGCTGACTGTGCTCAAGGTGAGGGAGGAAGGACACAAGCAGGAAGAATAAAGAAATAAAGATTTTTAAGAAAAAGGAAGCAACTGAAATTAACCTTTTAGAATGAATAGAATACCAGTTGGCATTGTTTGGGAAAGAAAGGATGAGGAGTGGAGAGTGGGGTGCCTCAAGGAAAAGGCATGAAAGCACGGTGAAAATGGAACAGGTAGCTAGAGGAGAAGGGTGGGAGTCAGGGCTACAGTGCTAGGCCCAGAGTGCCTTGAATAGCAACCAGGGCTTTGGTAGGCAAAGAAAGGGAAGCTTTTTGGTCAAGGAATGGCAGAAACCTTTGGACTGTCTTCTTATGGTTACCCACATTTACGGCTCCCCTTCAGATCATCTTAAAGATTGTTCCCTATCCCTGCCTCCCATGCAGTAGACACAAAAGGATTTGGAACAGAAAAGAGGCTGCTCTCTCGGACACAAGAGTCCTGTGATAGTAACTTGGTTTGAAACTTTGGCCAAGCTTCAGTTCTCACACAAAAATGCACAGACTCAGGAGACTTTTGGCTCCTCCCCCACTGCTCTCTAACTAAAGCTCAGGAGAAGTACAGTGCCTACCAAAAGGCCACAGGGCCCTTCTCAAGCAACCATCCTAGGAAGGAATAAAGGTTGACTCCTCCTGGGGAAAAACAGTACAGGCTCTCCAACTCAATACTCTGACTCGGTAACCTCCAATTATCTATGGCTGCACAGCCAGCTACTCCAAAGCTTAGTCACTTAACAACTGCCACCATTTTTAGAGCTCATGATTTTGAGAGTCAGCAATTGGGGAAGGGCTCAGCAGGGGGATTCATGTGCTCCGTAGTGTTGACTGAAGTCACCGAGTAGTAGTCAGCTAGCAGCTGAGTTGGTTATGCCTCGATGGGGATGGACAGGAGGCTGGACACAGCTGGGGACACACCACAGTGCCTGTCCATGTCCTCCCAAGCCTGCCAGTCTTAGGGTGGCTGGACCTCGCTACAGCAGCTCAGGCACCCAGAGACCAAGGTGGGAGTGCCACTCCTCTCAAAGGACAAGCCCGAGGCTGGCAAATCATACCTGCTAGTGCATCCTCGGCAAAGCTCAGGCCAGCTCATTCGCAAAGGGAGGAGTGTCAGAGCATGTGATCATCTTCAATCCAAACTCAGAGCTGCCATAATTTACTAACTGCTGAATATTGGGAATTTAAAAACTCAGATGAAGAAAATTCATTTGACTACCTCACATTAGGACTGAATGAAAGGGAATTCCTACAGCAATAGATACTCTTAGACCCTGTTACTTAGAGTTTAAGGATGAACCACTAAAGGCCTTAAAAATATGAATGTGTCTCAATTCAATAATTCCATCTTTAAGAATTTAATATAAAAGAACAAGCAGAAAGGCACATAAAGCTAGGTAAACATATCAAATCACTATTTATAATAGTCACAAAGAGGAAGTAATCTATATTTCTACTAAGAAATGGATTAAATATAGACAAAAATGTCTTTTAAAAGAAAATTAAGCAATATAATGAATTTCACACGAAGAGTAAATGGGTAGTAAATCCTACACAGTGTGATTGACAGCAACTCTGAAATCTGATGATAAAGATCAATAAGTAGATAATTTTATGTTCACTGGCAACTCTATTTCCAGCACAGAGGATGCTAAGTGTATCAGGCAAGAATACTGAATTTGAAAGAATAATGCATAGAAGAAACACATGTAAAATGCCACCCACTACAGGTCTAACTTACTATTGATGCCTCCCAAACTCTTTTTATACCCAGGTTAAAAAACAGATAGAAGGGGGCACCTTGGTGGCTCAACTGGTTAAGCATCTGACTCTTGGTTTTGGCTCAGGTCATGATCTCAGAGTCTTGGGGTCGAGCCCCACATTGGGTTCCTCACTCAGCATGGAGTCTGCTTGACATTCTCTGCCTCTCCAGCTCCCTCTCCCTCTCCCCCTGCTTGCTCACTCTCTCTAAAATAAATAAATAAAATCTTTAAAAAAACTGATAGAAGGGGGCACAAGACTGGCTTAGTTGGAAGAGCATGCTACTCTTGATCTCTTGGTCATGAGTTCAAGGCCCGCTGGGGGTAGACGTTACTCAAATAGATAAATAAACTTAAAAAAAAATACATATGTGACACAGAAAAGGTCCAGAATGATTTCCTTTTTTTAATTTTGCTGAGAATGGGACAGTATGGTGTTTAAGGAGAAAAGAAATTCCCTCACCAGGAAACAAAAACAAAAATGTACACAATAAATTAAATTCCAAATTAGAAAAAAATAGCTACAAAAATCAAGAATATAGTGTTGACATAACCTTTCAGATAAACTTGAAAACTAAGACTACTTTTGTCACTGTTAAGTACATTTAAAAAAAAAAAAAGACTGCTGCCACAGTTTATTCTAATACTCTAATTACAGTCAGACCAGTATTAAGGCCTTTCCATGTCTATACATCTCCTCTATATCTAGGGGTGGTGTACATGCTATTCCACCATAGAAAATATCAAGATGATATTCACTGCTGAGACCCTTTTAAAGAGTAGTCGTGTACAAAAAAAAAAAAAAGGGTGAGTTATAAGGAAACATGGAGAACCTTCTCCAAATGTAGTTTCTATCACAGGTAGGAAAAAGTAGACTAAAAATATCAGCAAACACTTTTGGAGTATACACTAGGCACAAAGAACTATGTTAATCCTGGAGACATAAACAAATTTAAGATATAGTCCCCGCCTAGCGTGTCTCCAGTTCATGAGACATTACATACACCAAAAGTTAATACAAGTTAGCACTTAGGGAAGTAACACTTGGTATTTTAGAAAGATGGCTTGGCTTCCCTTGTACAAAAGACTGGAGGGGAGAGAAAACATGGAGGGAAGACACAAGTTAGAAGACCACATATGTGAAGATAATGCATCATGGGAACCATTCCCAAGCCTACCAGACTCATGCCTGCTCTTGTGACAAATATTTTGTAATGCCTCCCATTTATCACCCTAAAATGAAATCCATAAATCATATAATCTACAACATATATAACTTCTAAGTGGTATGTGTATGTGTGTAGCCCTAACCATAATATAAAGCAGAAGTTAAAAGGAAACACACCCACTTCGATAGATAAAGTCCTGGGGATTACTTCACTAGACGGCAGTAACAAAGCTGTTAGACACTTGCACCTACTTATAACAAAGAAATTTGCATTTTTAAAAATAGGATTGGATGCCATTCTGTACAAGACATACAGGAAAATGAAGGGGCAGAGGTACAGATGGACATAGCAATAAAACTTGGAGTCAGAAAAAGTAATGACACACCAGATTTACCCATATGTTTTATGATAAAGAGGAATATCACTTTAACTGAGTAGGTATAACATGTCAGGGCAAATTAATAGACTGTCAAATGGAGACCATAAGGAAGAATGATATATCTCTGTCAACTTTATCAGCATGTTTCCTTATAAAATATTCACTTAATCTTAACCTGCTTTCATTGCTCCATTAAAAAAAAAAAAACGTTGGCAGAGTAGACATGTTGGTAACTACTCGTGTAGGAAAAGCTGCAAAAGCAAATTTCAAAATACCAACTGAATATTATCAACACTTTTCTTTACATTTGACATCTCAGGGAAAAAAAGGCTACGTAAGAATATACAGATATATACACAGAATCACTCTGATTGTGAGTGCCAGAAATGCAGAGTGATCTACACATGAATTGTATGGGCAACCTGAACACCACAAGAGGCACCTGTGGCTGAGGAATGAGTTTCCTAACTGGTGTACTAACTCATGCTAAGCTCAAAAAATATCTATTTACATAGTGGTTGTATTCATGGGAAATTATGTATAATAAAATTATGTAAAAGAAAACTGTGTTTATATATAAAGACAAACTTGTGTTCTAGGCTCAGATATTTATAATCAGGTTTTTTAATAGCACAAATGTCCCGTGAGAAATCCCAAGTTGGGCAGGATTTGGGCAATTCTTTGTTGTATGGGGCTTGCTCTCCTCCCTCCCCCTTCATACTCCCTGCCTCCAGTCCACTAAATGCCCCTAACCAGACAGTACCACACTCCTTTGAAAACCACTTCTGTGGGATTTACAGGTGAATGACACATGGGGCTTATCTATCCCAAGAACTTAAAAGATAAACTCACATTTGTCATATTTTATATTGTACAAGACAATCTTTCCATAAAGTCCCATGGATCTACCATTCTTTGTTTCAAGACCTTTAAATTCAGTCAACTTCTCAGATTTATAAACAATGTCTCAGAGTGTGTTAAGACTTTAAAGAGGGAGAAAGAGCTTAAAGTATATGACCCACATTAACATTATGAAAACCATGAAGACTGGCTAAAACATCTCAGGAGCTTGAGAAATTTATCTGAAAACAAGAATGATTCATTTATGAAGACCAAAGTAAAACCCAGATCCCCCTGTAAGTGCTTCGTAGAGTTGCCACGGACACAGTTTGCTGTGTTCTTCAGGGAGACAAATATACTAGTCAAATCTTCAGTGAATTTTATAAATAGCAATGTTTTTGTTTTTCAAATTACCACTTATCATGCCAAACAGTATGAAGAGCAACTAATTTCATAACTGATTTTACCAAAGAGCAATACCTGTGTATGACTACATGTAATATTTTAGAGCTATTTTAATACACTAAAACCTATACCCAAAACATATCTTAAAATGTTTTAACTGCAAAAAGTTGGAAATTAAACCAAAAAAAAATTTTTATTAATACATCTCTTTCCAAAAAAAGGAAGTGAGGCAGCTTACAAAAATAAATATTATGCAACAAAATAAAAAATAGCCTCTACAATTCCAAAAGAATTGTAACCTAAAATAAAAGCATTGCTCATATATCAAATTAGCAAAGCTTTTGTAAAATCATAGTACTTTAAGGGGAATGTTTAACAGGAACTTTGTATATTGTTCTAATTAACAAAGAAAAAATAAAAGAGTTAAGAATTGGTAAAGAGAAACAAAACTGTCATTATTTACAGATGATGATTGCATATAAAAATGAAAGACTCTAAAGACAAATCATTAGCATAAGAGAATTAAACAAGTGGTTATAAGATCAATATACAAACACCAATTACATTTTTATATACCAGCAACAGTTAGAAAAAGTAATTTAGAATAAATTTTAAATAGCAACAAAAAATAAAATATACCCAGGAATAAATCTAACAAAACAAGGCAAGGCTCATGGAGAAAGAATTATAAAACATTACTAGAATTCAAAAAGAAGGCCTAAATTATACTATGTTCATGGATAGACTCAATGTCATCAAGATGTCAGTTCAACCCAAAAGAATGTATAAAGTCAATGCCATTTCAATCAAGATCCAAACAGAGGTCAGTGAGGAACTTGACAACCTGATTCTAAAATTTGCATGAGAGAGCCAAGGCCCAAAGACAGCTAGAATATTTGCAAAAAAGAAAAATAAGTTTAAAAGGGACCAGCCCAAGAAATAAAGACAACACTCAAATGAATTTCAGGTGAATTAAAAACTGAAATGTAAAAGGCAAATTTAATAAAATATAGGAAAGATTTCTTCCATAAGACACATAATTACCAGAGAAAATACTGATATATTTGATCACACTAAAATTAAGAAATTCTGTCTAAAAGATATTACAGAAAAAATAAAAAGACAATACGGACAATATGTAGCTGATAAAGGATTAGTATCCAGAATATATGAGGAATTCTACAAATCAATAAGAAAAATGGTCAAAAAATGTGAAGAGACACTTTCCAGGAGAGGAAATATGAAAGACCAATAAACACATGAAAAGATATTTACCCTTATAAACAAAACCACTATGAAAAACAACTTTCCATCACCAAATAGGTAAAATTTACAAATTCTCACAGCACAAATGTGGATCAACAGCCTACTAACCCTGCTAGTGAGCATCTAAACCAGCACAATGACTCTGGAAAACAATTTGCATTATCTCATAAAACTGAAGGTACTCTTTATGACTCACCAACTCAGTGATGGAGATTCTTGCACGAAAACATCACTAGACATGCGTGAGAACGCTCGCAGAACATTACTCATGATAACAACAAAAAGGTCCATCAGCAGGATAATCAATAAATTAGCTCTAGTATAAGCACTTAATAAAATGCCCCCAGGAATGAAAATGAATGAATTACAACTACACTTTGGAAGTGCACTGAGAGAAAAAAACCAAGTTGCAGATGACTATATAGAGTATATCATTTTTATTGTCCAGGGATGATCAAACTCTTTTAAAAGCAGGAGAATAAAACACAAAGTGGAGGGTAGTGGACACCTGGGGTGGGTAAGTTGGATAGACGTGCTCCTAGAGTTACTGATCACTCCACAGAGAAGTTTTCACTTCTATTCTGGATTTCTGTGCAATGAAACAGAATTATCTGCTGCACAATGTAATTATCTATTTTAACTTGTATTTACCTATAAACACAAAACAACACTTCATACTAATCCGCAGCTAACCATATGTATTTCAATACAAAACACAAAAAAACTCCAAAGATGATTCCATTTATCACTGGTGAGTACTTGAGAACCACCAAGACAGGTGACAACAGGATTCCCTACCTAAAGGAATAGTCCTCAGGTTCACTAACAATCAGTATTAAGTATTTAAAAGAGAAGTATTATATTGTAATAACCTTCAAAAGACATGAAGAAGGAATTTAAACACCTACTTTACAGGACTTTATATTTGGTGAAACAGAAACTGTTAAAAAGTCTCAGTCTGAGAAACTCTGGTATTCTAAAAAAAGAAAGGTATTTCACTTGGCATCGTGGATCCTGGAAAGGAAGAGGCTTCTTAAAATGAAACAATTTTATGGTTGGTTTCAGCTATGTTCCTGTTCTTGAAAGAAAGTTCATCAGAACAAATGGACAGGTCCTCTATTATTACTGTCCACACAAGATATCTTAAATTTTGAGAAAACAACTCAGTGGTCTTTTTCCAAAGATTAGTAAACATAGCTCTTTCAAACACTCTTCCAAAGCCATGGTTTCCCAAAGAACATTCAAATGCCTATGTGTTCACGAGTCAAGTACCTAGCTCTAAGTTCCTGACCTAATGGTTTAAAATATAGCTCTCCAATGAGCCGATATGAAGAAACAAAATACACATTAAAAAGATTCCAGAACAAGGTGGTATGATCACTAGGTGCTACAATACATACTGTTGTATCATACTTCTAGAATGCTGAAATGAATTTATAGAGAAGGCAATTTCCTTCCAAAAGAAACTGGAATGATAAAACCCAGAGGACAATGGGATATATTTTAGGCATAGGGTGACAGCAAAGGACTCTGAGTAAATAAAGACAATGAGTTTGAGGGAAAAAAAAAAAAAGATTTGAATTCAAGGACACCATAATCTTTTAAAAAGCAAAAACCATGCTAGAGAACCCTAAAAGCAAAAGCAGTCATTTATAACCATTTATAACCATTATAACCATCAACATGAGTGATTTTTTTTTTAAGAACTATTTATTTGAGAGACAGAGCGAGCGAGCTCAAGCACAAGCAGGGGGAGTGGGAGAGAGAGAAGCAGCCTCTCATCAGCAGGGAGCCTGGTGCAGGGCTCAATCCCAGGATCCTGAGATCATGACTTGAGCCAAGGCAGACGCTTAACTGACTGAGCCACCCGGGCGCCCCAACATGAGTGATTCTTTAAAGATTCCTAGAGACACCAATTTCTTACTGATTTAAAACACTTGAACAGAAAGAAAAAAGGAGGTAGGTAGACAGGGAGTAAGGACACAGACATTGTGAAAATCATCTGCTTCTGAGAACAAGAAGAATATTGGAGTTAACTTCCAATTCAAAAAGTATCTCAAATGAAATGGCTTTAATGTAGCCAGGTTCCTAACAAGACTGCACACAGGCACCAGGAATGAAACTGCATTTTCACACAAAACAATCAAAAACAAAAAATGAACCAATGCCCACAGACGAAAAGAAAGACTTCTGTCTTTAAATTCGTAATTTTTTTGTTAGAATTCACCCACTACTAAATTTCTACTAAATTTCACTACTAAAATTCAACCACTTTTTAAAAATATTTATGTAATGCCATACTTGTACTTCTAAATATTCTTACCATAATTTAATATAATAACCCACCCACTCAAACGGTCTTAGAATAAATCTGTTAAAATTCATCCTTTCAATGAAATAAAAGTTCCTATTAAATGGACCTTATTGACTTATTTAAGTAACAAATTTATCATATGCCTATTGTATGCCAAATTTTTACAATCTTTAGTAATCCTATTGTCATTATCTGTAAAAAGTGGTATACTTTATATAATCAAATGTGATGCAAGTCCATAATTTATCTCTGTGATATTACATTCAAAAATCCTAAACAGCATTTTCATAACATCTGACAACAAAACACAAATTGAACTAGTGTGAGGCCATTACAGTCTTTTATCACCCTCAAATGTGAAAACGTTTCATTGTAGAAATACTGAAATTTTTGCTGCAGGTGTTAGTTAATACAGACCCACTTGACAAAATTTACTATGATTCCCCAAGTCAAGTGCCTAGCTCTAAGTTGCTGACCTAATTAGGGGTTAAAACACAGTTCCTGACTTTCGATGAACACATACTGAAGAAAAAGATAAATACACATTTAAAAAGATTCCAGCACAAAAAGGAATGTTCAAATGACCAAAGAGTGGTACAAACAACAGGCACTGTTTTATCATTTCTGGAATTCTCATATCTAAGATACATCTGGATTTTAAAAGAGCTTTTATTAATCCATCACAGCTGAAGGTAAACATACATACATGCTCAGTACTGTCAAGTAAATCAAGACTTAATGATCCTGCATGGGATGTGCTCCTCCAAGATGGAGTGGAGACAGCCCACCAGGTGAAGTAAATTCAGCAGCAACACAGGGAGATCTCAGTACAAGAGGGCACCACGGGAATGAAAACTGGTGACGTCTCAGAATAAAAGAACTCTGCAACGGTGGGGTGTGAAGGCTGCACAGTGGGAAGAGCAGAATGAGGGTGCACCCCCTTTCTTTATGGGTCTTCTCCTGAAGACCTAGAGTATGAGGGTCCACAAAGAGCATGTCTGCTAGTTTTTCTAGATCCTCTAAAGAAGGTGCTTCAGAAAG
The DNA here is from genome assembly GCF_003265705.2 of Callorhinus ursinus. NCBI lineage: Eukaryota > Metazoa > Chordata > Mammalia > Carnivora > Otariidae > Callorhinus > Callorhinus ursinus. Next base: position 41,361,106 of record NW_027397075.1, read on the forward strand.
ACCAAAACTTGAGAGAGAAAGGGTGCTGGAGCCGGCAACTATACCAGCGGAGCAGACATGCAGACATGCCAGACCCGTCTGCCAAAATCAGTTCTCCTTCTCTGCGACCACAGCAGATCCGAGACTGGCCACAGGGCCGCCCAGCGGCGCTACATTTTCCAGCCCCCGCGCCCCCTCCCACCCCCCCCCCCGTATGTATGAGGCGGCCAGGTGACTAAATGCTCTCCGATGGCAGATGAATCAGTATGCTGCTTTCGCGTCTTGGGTCTTAAGAATTACGGGGCCCTTAGGTGGCTCAGTGAGTTAAGCGTCTGACTCTTGATTTCAGCTCAGGTCATGATTTCAGGGTTGTGAGATCCAGCCCCGTGTAGGGATCCGCACTGGGCGTGGAGTCGGCCTGGGATTCTCTCTCTCCCGTTCCCTCTGCCCCTTCCTTCCCATCTCTAAAATTAAAAAATAAATTAAATTAAATCCAAAAAAAAAAAATGAGGCATCTGCCCCTCAGCAGCGTCCTCCCATCAGGAGCACAGAAGTGCCTATCACCCAACTTCAACCACACCACACACAAGGACAACACCCTAAGCGACGGCAGATCATGAAGATAAAAGGACCCTGGGTCCCAGCACGTCTGTGTGGATCACTGCTACCCTGCTGCCCACTTACCACAGGACTACCACCCGAGCGAGAAACAAACTTCAATGTTTTTATACTACTTTATCGCTGGTCTCTTTGCTACTGTGCCTCAGTCCTTACCTAACAATGCCGATGAGGAAGCTACACCACGTGCGAACCATCCCACCCCACCTGTCCAATTTCAAGAGCCCTATCTAAAAGGCAAACTCCATCTCAGGATAATCTAAACAAAATTGCCGTTTCTCAGCCTCATCTACAATTTGTGGCCATAGCCTCAGAGAAATAGGAATTCGTTCATTCGGCAAAATTTGAGCCGCCTACTACTATATAAAAGGTAGTATATTCCTCACTAGGGATAAAAAGTCAATGGGAAAAAGAAAGCAAATGGCCGTACTGCATGCTTTTCACCCAGAAGGCAAGCTCTAGGTCATCTTCTCTGCCCTGTCTCCAGCACTTTGTGGTGCCTTTCCCGTAACAGGCGCTCAGGAAGTAGCTGTTAGGTGAATGAATTAAGAAATCAATAAATGAGTCCTGTCCTCAATGAACTCAGTCTAATAGGGGAAACAGAAAACAATGTAGTACCTCTTACGTCATGGGCATGCACAATGTTCACGGATTTTAATTTTTTTTTAAGATTTTATTTATTTAGGGCGCCTGGGTGGCTCAGTTGGTTGGGCGACTGCCTTCGGCTTGGGTCATGATCCTGGAGTCCCTGGATCGAGTCCCGCGTCGGGCTCCCTGCTCGGCGGGGAGTCTGCTTCTCCCTCTGACCCTCTTCCCTCTCATGCTCTCTCTCTCAAATAAATAAAATCTTTTAAAAAAAAGATTTTATTTATTTGACAGATAGAGAGCACAAGTACACAGAGTGGCAGGCAGAGGGAGAGGGAGAAGCAGGCTCTCCACTGAGCAGAGAGCCGGACATGGGGCTCAATCCCAGGACCCCAGGATCATGACCTGAGCCGAAGGCAGCCGCTTAACCGACTGAGCCACCCAGGCGCCCCAATGTTCACGGAGTTTTAGAAATGAATATATCAAACAACTTAATGCAAGTGCCATGGAGGGGCAGGAGGCATTAGAAATCAGCACAGTCTTCCTGGCGAAGCTGAAATTTGCATGAGTTCTGAAGAACAATTAGAAGGTAGCCAAATTAAAAAAAAAAAAAAGGTAAGGGCTCAAGAAAAGATGTGGCACCCATGCTGGGTGAACATGTCTATGATGACTGGTTCCAACGGGACAGTTCCAGTCATACAATGAACACAACTAGTACTCCTTTGAATGCTACCACTTCCCTTAATTAAGTCTACAGCTGAATTCTTTCTCTAGCATTTGCATCACCCCACTTGCCTAATGTGAGCTGCTGTTCAGATTTAATTTTCATTTTTAATCTAAAAATCAGGACTTACTGGACTCATTCTAAAAAGTCCTCTATCGTATAATCAAGGAATCTCAAGGTTGATAGGAATCAGGAAGGTCACTGGATAAATGTTCTTGGAAGTCACTTACCCTGATCAGCTATGATCAGATCTCCTCTGCAGTCGCATGGGATTTTTATCCTTCTCCTATGGCATGTCTGGTTTTGCCTCATTGTGTATTTGTTGCTGTACCCATCCTTGCTCCCCCACTAGACTGCATGCTCTTCATGCAGCATCCACATTCTTCTTTATCTCATATTCCTCCCGTGCTCAATAATCAAAGGCTTGGCACAACATCATCTTTTCACCCAACCCCGTCAGCTCCGGCAGCCCCTGTCAAGTCCCATTTACTTGTTTCTGGGCACAGCCCCATCGCTCATTTCGGTAAAGATGAGATGCTGCACCTTCTTTCCTAGGACCCACAGCCAACCCCACCAGTAGAGCTACCTTCCTGCTTCTAATGCCAATAATGCCACATTACTTCCTTTTTCGCCTCCATTTCTATTTTGGGTTAGGGCTTAATCCTCTAAGCATTAAAAAAAAAAAAAAAGGAACAAGTTCCAAATAAACCATCCCATTTGTAGGGTGCAGAATGTCTGTATCTCAGAAATTGTCAGATGTTTCCTGGCAGATGTTTTAAGCCTGGAATCATCAATGGCCTTTCCAGTTCCATCTTTTGTTCCTCTGACAAGGTTACTGTGCTTCCTTGAGACTTCCTGTTTGAATAACCACACACTTGGGCGTTCAAAACTCCCATGTGTTCATTATTCACCATAAAAGGGACCTGAGGAAGTAACCAGGCAGTTGAACACAAAATGATGTATGAACAAAAACAGCTGTGTGTTAGCAGGATGGACAAAAAGACAGCAGGGATCTAGGCACTGCTGTGAATTTCAAAAACAAGGTCTATTTAGTCAGGCATGGTTAAAAGTCTGCTGATTCAGAGCATTAGTGACCCGTTTCATAATTTAAAGTCACTAGAGATGTGAATAAGTCTGTTTTCAGTTACTACTTCCAGAGTCTCAGCCCCACCCCCACCCTTCCCAACAATCTCCCTCTCGTGGGAACAAAGCTGCCTCTCCTTTCTCTCACAGAAAATGGCAATACCAACTCAAAATATTTCATGCAAAAAAATTAATACCTATTTTTTTCCCAAACCAAAAAGCAGATCCCCCCTTCCCCAAGGGACTTTCCTATAAAAACACAGGAAAGCAGAGATACAGGTACACAAAGGAAAACACAAACAGCAGCACAGAAAACAAGCCTACATTCTCCAAACATCTGAAAAGTATGTTAATTTCCAGAATCAGTTCATCTTTTGGTACCCTGAATTCACCATCCATGTCTTGTGCCAGGATATAAGAGCTTTAGTGTACATAAGTTTAAAACCAAACCTTTATTAGAATGGCCATAAACTGAATGACCCCCAATTCCACCAGGAATTGATGCTCACTTATTTCTTGGCATGTGGCAAGAATGCTGAAAACAGCAGTAAACAAACCAGCTTGAGCCTCTAAAGCAATCCTGATAAGGTAAACAAATTTTATTATAGCTGTATTACAGATGTTCCCAGAAACTTTCATAATCTAGTAGAGTTCTACAAATTTGGTCTTCAGCACACTGTCTATCCCATGAACTTACCTAAAATACTCGCTATAAATTCAACTCTGTAGAGAGCCACCCTAAAAGTTACTCCTAGACACTCAACCCCACAGAACATGACCCTTTTTCCATGAAAGGCAACCATATGACCAAAGCAACTGAAGTACACAATTGTTCTTTTGGTTTCCAACTGCCCTCTCCCCTCATATCCCCAGCCACCCCCCCCCCAAGGATACTTATCTCTACCAGATCATGGTCTGGCATTAAAATGGCAATAATCTAAAAATTTGGTGACACCAAAACAACAGAGGTCAGCAGTCCTATCAGAATAAGGTCCGTGACAAGCAGGAGCCACTGGGGGAGGAACCACAGCACAGAGGTGCAGGTGGACAGACCAACTGCTAAACCAAGGCAACTACACCCTCACATGAAAATCCACATCTATATCGAATCATTTTACATTGCCAAGTTACTCTCATATATTCCTCAACAGTTTTTGATAATAAAAGGATCTCTGATCTTGAGAACATCTGGGCAGACAGACCATTCTTCCCTCTAATCAGGACTTGTGCTGCCAGAGCCGGAAAATACCACTTCCCAGTCCTGCCAAAGAACAGAAAGCCCTTACAACAAGAGCTGTTCAACTCATTGTCATCTAGATATCACCATCCCCTCTTCAAAGACGGTGAAGCTCTCCTCTTGGAAATAGAATCCTTTCATTCTCCTGGAAGAAAATTGATGGAAAAGCTTTGAGGAAAATACTTATGCTTCTGTATTTTACCAAGTGGCAAAAAAAGAGGGGGTGCATGTTAAGCCCAACATTCAGCCCTCAAATGAAGCAATGGGTACCATCCCACCCAACCGCCCATAAGAAAGGAGCATAACTTTAAACACGATTAGTCACTAAGATGTGATGATGTAGCCACATGTATCACAGAAAACACAATGTGTGCTAAGCAGGTCTATAAAAAATATAGAAAAAGCAAGACGGCAATTCAGTAATACTTAAAATGTAATCAGTCAACTCACACCTGTAAAGAAAAACCAATCCTACAATCTCGAGTTCAAGAAGTAGTGGATAGTCTGTAGTGAGGCAGCAGCATAACATACAAAATCTAAGCAGGAACTATGACCTCTCCCTCAGCGATCAAGCAAAAAAAACACAAAAATTAGGTATCTAAGAATCCCCTGACTGAACCTTAGCTCAGCATGCTCTGGGGAAACTAAGGAGATATAAATTAAATAAAGGATAGATACACAGAGAAGATACATGAACTAAATAGACAGTTACAGATTTACAAATTACCACATACAGAAATCAAGGCGAAGGGAGTCACTTCAGAGCCTGAAAGAAATCTCCTAGGACTCCTAGGACCACAGTAGTTATATATCAATCAATCCACAAAAGGTTGGTTAGACCTATTTCATTGGCAAACTTGAACAACAAAAAAGCCACCATGCGGGGCGCCTGGGTGGCTCAGTTGGTTAAGCGTCTGCCTTCGGCTCAGGCCCTGATCTCAGGGTCCTGGGATCGAGTCCCATATCGGGCTCCCTGCTCGGCAGGGAGTCTGCTTCTCCCTCTGCCCTCCCCGCCCCATACTCTCTCTCAAATAAATAAAACCTTAAAAAAAAAAAAAAAGCCACCATGTAGAGTTAGAATTTACTTGGAGCAGAATGGAAATGAAATCAAACTTGGAGATGGACCTGGCAGCCTTATCTTTAAGGATGTCAGAAAAAGTAAGCAACTGAACTAAATTCAGCAGTTCTCAACAACCAGAAAAGAGTCATGGATAAGGCAGAAAGGAGATAAGGGGGCACTCCCCTGACCACCCTTCAGGAAATGGGGTATATGGTATACTTTTCCTATCAGTAGACACTGACAAAACCCAGGATCTCATTCAGAAATTCAATAAATTCCTTAGAAATTCCTAGAAGCATTAAGAGCTAAATATTATAAAACTATAGCATAAGTACCCCAAGCCTAAAATTCTTCCATTGCCAACAATCCTCTGTTCTTCACAAAAAGTGCAAAGTCCTCTGTAAAAGCAGCAATCCCAATCCAGAGCCCCTCAAGCAGAGGTCTCTCAGAGATCCTACTTTCATTTCACCCCTCAATTAAAGATCTTTCTCTAGTTCTCTATCACTCATGTCTGTTCTAACATGGTAGACTAGGAAGAGCAGAACCTATCCATGACAAGTCTAGATTCCAACCTAAAGTCAGCATGTCACTAGTGACCTCAGAGAAGTCACTAGTCACCTCACATGATTATTCCATAGGAGCTAACAACAGTTCTCAATTGTTTTTGAGGATTCGAAAAGGTAGGAAGGGGCGTTCTCCATGAAAGGTGATTTACTTTCTTTTGTCCCCTAATTTTCAGGATCCTCGTCTTCTCAGAACCCATCATGCATGTCTTCACTACTCCATGGAAAGCAAACAATGCCTTCACCATTATCCAGTTACTTTTAGATCTTTAAACAACTCACCCTTCCTGCAAAGTCCTTCATTCCCATCTGCTATTTTTCTTCAAGACCCACGAAGCTCTTCCTGGCGAACTTCAATCTACACTCTTCAGTGTCCCAGAATTTCAACTTAATTATTTTTACTATGCTTATATTCTCCCATTGATTCCCTCTGCGTGAATGTTTTTGTCTCATCTCCTCAAACACATTACAAATTACCTGAAGATAGAGTGTTTCAATATCTGTTGTTACCCACCCATCGCATATTACAACAGCCCTAAATGAAGGATTTTCCCACCACGGTCACCTTATTTACAGAAGACCTTTGTCCACTAACTAGATTTACAATCCAATAAGCTCATCTCTTTTTGGTAGGTAGCTCTTTTAATTTACTTGGAAATACTTCACAAAATTTCATAAACTTCTCTAGGAAAGCCACACAATTCAAGCTTCAGACTTACTATTCTGAAAGGCTCAATGAGAGGAAGCCATTACTCAGAACATGTCCAAACGAAAAAAGATGGGGTCTTCACACTATAAGTCATTTATGAAACATTTAGATTTCACCACAGAAATTAAATAATAAGTTATATAAAAACCAGATATTGTAACCAAATCACAACCACGTAGACATTCTTAGAGGATTCTCTAAACCTGCAGCGAAACCCGCAAACCTACGATTTTACCACCTGAAACCACAAAAGCATCAACCAAAACTACTACCTGCTTAAAGGTACGTGAGAAGAGCAAAGACACGTGAGTGCTCTTCCCACACCATTCCCCACACTTTTCTTCCTGAGACTTTCCATGAAGCTCACCTGAAAGCTTTCCTGAAAGAATTCTGCAGGTACTTCAATTAAAACCATCTGTCCACTCACCCAAGAAACATCTGTTAACACCTATTATTGCTAGGGACTGCTGGTAGAGAACAGAAAGACAGTAAGAGAAACAGATCTTAGATGATTAAGCCTCAGATTTCGGGCACTACCATTTTAAGTCAAAATCATACCAGAAACAAACAAAACCACCCGTATATTATTTTGTATAACTGACTGAAAAGTTTAGTTTTTTTTAATTTGAGGAATAATTTACACACAATGAAGTACAAAAATATCAAATGTACAGCTCTGAACTTGTACATATCTATACATCTATGTAACCCCCCCCAAATCAAGACATAGAACATAAAGTCAGAACTATATAGGAGCTAAAAGACTGGCCATTAACCTTATCTCTGAAAACACTGACAGGCACCTCTGTAGTCACTGTCATGGAGAATCATTTTGGTTAACAGAAACCTTCACGTACTCTGTGATTTATCATCACAAAACAAAATTCACTGAATCCATAACTCTACATAAGACCATTTCCATTTTTTAAGAATTTAAAAAAAAATGTGAAGGAGGCTGATTCTCGATTAATATTTCCAGGAACTTTCAAAACAAAAAGATAACAAAAATCCAAAGAAGATGATATAACAAAAATTCCACGTTGCCTTCCATATAACAGGAAGCGGCCCACATAGTTGGAAACAAAGAGTAAAAGAAGGGAGCCCAGGGAATATAACTCCAAAAGTTTTAAAAGAAATCATGTAAATCCCCTAATTCATCTCCCAGCCTTGTCACAGGGTTCTCCTCCCACAAGAGATCTGAGAGCCCCATTGTCTGAGAAAAAGATAAGTCTGCTTTATTTTAATTCATGAATATGTAGCTTCTAGGGCACCAGGCTGACTGGGCCCAGTTATTTTAGGATGGCCTCCTGGAAGAGCCCATGGAAAGAAAAGCAGATGTACTTAATTAGTGTCCCCACAGTCTGGCACAATACTCTAAAACCTCAGAGATATTTCTATAAATGTGTTTTCTGGTAACCACTTTTAGCGAGCTATCAATTTTAGGCACTAATGAGCAACCATCTAACTTTTATCATTTTATAAGAAGGGAGATGCTTGCAAATCCTAGCAAGGCCCTCTTACAAATCTAAAAGCAAGCAACTTAGGCAAGACAATAGAACCAGCACACAGTCATCTTGGAACTTTACCCTTTGAAACTGACAATTTAAGATAAGGGACAGATTAATCCCTTATTTTTAAAAATGTTCTCAGGAATTTGGGGCAGTAAAAATAAACAAACAGCTCTGCTCTGAGCTTTGACACTTTTCCCTGAAACTCAAACAGAACAGTGGTAGAGCTGTCAATTAGGTACAGCTGGAAACAAGGAACAAGTAAGAAAGCATCTGTTGGTTCTGCACCCATTAACTCTAGACAAGTAAGTGATGACCGTCCATCTGCCTGACGACTATAACGTGGTTCTTCGATAGCCTGCAGGGAAGAGGGAAGGGTCCCTCAGTATGCCTGTCTTCTAATTGTACCCCAATGAATCAAATAAACTAAAAATGATGCCACACACAATAAGCATATAAGATATGTCATTGTAACTTTTCCCCACAACTGCCCTTTAAGATATCCTTGAAGGGGGTATTTTAACAACGGACATGAGTGCAGGTCCATTTCTAAAGAAAACACACACGATATTAACATTAAATTTTCAGAAATACATATTCACTATGAGATTCAAATCTGAGAAGATAGCTTACTCATATAATTTATCTAGATGACTTCAAATCACATAAAAGTCTAATTTTACCCAAAAAAGGACACTCACAGATCTTTCAATTCCATGTCAGTTCTACATCTAACTCAGAACTTTTTTTAAAACTATAGAAATAAAAAAACCATGTACCACATTTAATATTAGCTATTACAGTGGCATATGTCTCAAGAAAATAGAGAGATGACACACATAAAAACAAACACCAACTCCACAGTATTGCTGAGGACAATTTAAAGTAAGATGCGATGTCTGGGGACTTCTTATAATTCAGGCATTCATGTATTCACTCACTCCACATACATTTATGGAACACTACACCAGACACATTGCTAAGCACTGGAGGTACAAAGACTCTAGCCTCCATCGAAAAAAGTGAATGCTCTCTGCTCACACCTTTCACTTACAACTTATTATATAACACTGAATGCACTGGTCTAGGGTGGAAGTCACAAAATGTGTGCTGTAGAGGCCCAGATAGTAAATATTTCAGCCTCTGAGGGTCAAGACATACAGTATCTGTTGAGGTAATTCAATCCCTTTATAGCACAGAAGCAGCCATAGACAATAGGTTCATAAATGAAAGTCATTGTGTTCCAATGGAACTTTATGGATACCAAAATTTGAATTTCATATGATTTTCATATGTCACAGAATTTCACTCTTCTTCTGATTGTTGAATGAAAAATGTAAAAACATTTGATACAAAAAGAGGTGGCAACCCTGGGCTGGATTTGGCGAGTAGGCTATAATCTGCCTACATCCCAGTCTAGAGATACAGGTCTTCACATTTAGGTCACAAGTTCCATGAGGTCAGGGGAATGTCCTATAAATCACTATGCATCCAGGAATTAATATGGTGCTGAGGAATGGCAAGCAATTAACTAATGTTGGTTATACTGAACTGAATTAAAAGACTAAGTTCCCTGACTCTGTCTTCAAAGACTTCATGGTCAAGAAGTGGTAATAGACAAATCAAGAAACATATATTACTGATAAGTGCTGTGGTAGATACCTACAGGGTGGTGTGAGTGGGACACCTAATCCATGCCTGGGAGAAGGATGGAAAGGGTAGAAGACAAACTGGGGAAGAACTCCTGAAGGCGGTGACACCTAGGAGAAGAGTTCCAAACCAAAGAAGCAGCCCTTTGAGCATATAAAATGACAAGAGATAAACCCAGAGGTTAAAACAACAGTCCAGATCCTAAAGTGCCTTGTATATCATGCCAAGGAGTCTGGACTTTATCCTAAAGGTTTGAGGAACCACTGAAGAATTTTAGCTGGGAAATGATATCATGAGATTTGCATTTTAGAACCATCACTCAGTCCAAAGTGTGGCTGCCTGAACAGAAGGGGCAAAATGGCAGCAGAAAGACCACCAGGTAGTTAGAAAGCTGTTGCGGTAATTCAGGTGAAATTCAATGGAAAGCTAAAATAAGGTAGAGATAAAGGTGAGGATTCAAGAGACACAGTGGCTGGATATAGGAGGTAAGAGTGGCATCTTGGACAGATTGTAGTAAGGATGGGTGGGAAAGAAAGGGGTGCAGTTACAGTTGTCCAGAACTGACCTGCCTCCAGCAGTGGATCCTATCTGCTCTCCACACAGTAATCTTACTGATGAGAGCCTATCAAGCCTGGTTATCTTTTATGAGAGACTTGGCAAAAAACTGGTCTAGAGCCTCAGGATTAAACAGTAGTGCATTCATTGAAATATGACTTTGAGTTGGGTAAGACAGTGAAGAATGAATATAGTTTTGGACATGGCCTTTGGACACCCTAAACTGACCATGTCCAATAAGTCTTTAGGACTGGAGTAAGAGCTGGCCTAGAGATACAAGTTTAGAATTTATTAATTTGCAAACAGTAAATAATGCCCTGAGACTAAGAGGAATTCACTCAAGGAAAGTGAGTCCCATGAAAAGGAAAGGAATCCAAAAATATAAGTGAAAAAGAACAGAGGGAAAAGGAGGAAAAGCAAGGGAGTCTGGTATCTCTGAAATCAGTATGTACATGAACTTGTATTTTAAAGCTGGCCTGGAATAAACTAGTCATTCTTTTGAAAGATCTGTTAAAGAAGCTAAGAGTTGCAAGGGTTAGTGCAATAGACTGAGTCAAAAACCTACCTCCACTGTGACTCTTGGCAAATCACCACCTCAGGATCCTCATCTTTGCTTTCACTGAATTGTGGAAGTCTAATCAGTGATAAACTGAAAGTTTCATAAAGTGTAAAATATTATAAAAGCACTCCTGATTTATTATCATTACGACAGCGTACGAAAATTCTATCTAAGAGTGTAAACTTCTGAAGACACAATCTTCAATCCTGTATACCTATCAGGTACTGTTACTATGTATTTAGTAGGTATTTAAAAAATGTTTGCAGAATATTTGGCAGTAACATGAGAATGTATGCATGGTGGGGGAAGGAGCAAATAGCAAAAGGCATATCCAACTTCCTAAAAGGATTTAGAACTGAAATAGTCAAACCAACCCTCCCACAACTGTGGCCAATGAGAAAATAATGGGGGGGTGCTTATAGTCCCAACTTCTTTCCTAATGTGTAAATTGTTTCTCTGAATGCTTTAGAAACACGGAGAAGGTATTTACAGAAAAAGTCATGAATTGTAGAAAAGGAAAACAGCCAACAGCAACTTTATAAAACTGTTCAACTACCACTGGCCATTAAAGAAGAGCTCCCTAACTTCTCAAGTTGAAACCTGCAACATGTAAATCAGTCCTTTGTGAGACAAACTAAAATAGTGTCCCCTCGGGGTGTGCAAATACCACAGTGAAGTCACCAGAGTGAACTATTCCCTGACACAGTCAGAACCTACCTTGCAAAGATTGTCCTGGGGAAAAAAATTGCTGTTTGTTTCATTTTAAATATACACTGAAAGGAACAGAATAAAATGCAATATCCTTACATATCAATTATTCTGATTTAGACACACAAAAAGGATATACCTAAAAAGCATTATTTAATTACTGTTCCTAAAGCTTATAGAAGGAGGTTGGAAACAAATCTGGTCTTGGTGTAAATTTTAGGAGTTCCATAAACTTTGATTGAGTTGGTTTATAAGCAGTTTCTTCCTTAATCTAATTGTTTTCAGAAAGGGGGAGAGCTACCTTCCTCTAAGATTCAGACCCAGCCTGCCAAGTTTCCATCCGCAATGACTATCAAGTTAATTAAAAAGGCTGTTTAATAAAAGTCAAATCCTCAGCTACAATCTTACTATCAACTATCCCACTGATACTAATAAAATTTATTATGACTTATTATATAACATAAAAGCCAAACTTTTAAAGAGCAGTTGAATAATCCATACAGAAGTTAGGAAAGAAGATCCAGAAGTTGAATGCAAAATAAAACTTTTTAGAACAGGGTGCCTGGCTGAGATTTCTCTCCACAACAGACAGAAAATGCAATTCTTGTTCCCACAGCAACTTGAACTGATTATATCTGAGGATACACTGCACCCTGGATTACTGTATATGGTGCTTAAGACATGGCTGCTTTCAGAATCCACACTGATTTTCCTGGCTTCTGTACAAGTGATGATAATGGTACAATGATCTAATTTGTCCTTGCCATCAGTTAAAATCTGCCTTACTGACCACCCCCTCTAAATGGTAGCAGTTAAAACAATAAAATAATTTTATATATACATATGTATGCATGAAAAGTTTCTGGAAGGCTGCATGAGAAATTGTGAATGGTGGTCTCTTCCAACTTAGCAACTGAAGAGGAAGAGATTCCCTAGTCATTATATGTAACTGTTTTAATTCACCATGTTTTATTTTTACAGTAAAAAAATGACCTATGATTAATGCCAAAACATGTATGTTTCTTGTAACAACGTAAGTGCAGTCTGACTTTGCTTATTTTAAAGTTTACTGCGTTTAAAGTTCAACATCAAAAGGGAGGGGAGAGAAGTGTTGGCTAGCCCTGCTTCTTTCACACTGCTCTCTTGGAGTTTCACAGGCTCTGTAAGGGCAAAGCACAATATGCATCACTTGCTTAAGGGTATGTGAAATTTGAACTGGATGGGAGATTTAATAGATGCACAAACAGTCATGGTACTTGAATTCATGGGAAACAGCGAGCTAGAGCCCATGGAGTAACTCAAGTTAGGAACTGAATATGCTGAACATCAAAATACACAATGATACATAAAGCCCTGCCTATACGTTCTAGATCATAACTTGCATGTATACATACATCCTTGTCATTAAAAAATAAGTGGGGGGGGGAGAAAGAGAGAGAGGAGATACTGAGAGAGGAGAGGGAGAGAGAGACTGAGACATCACCCCCACGACACACAAATCTCCCTCCCCTTTTCCACCTTTTGCACCACACACAACTTCCTCTGGGACATCATTTAGGATCCAAGAAAAAGTACAGTAAGTTCTAGTCAGGCTTTTAGAAACTATCTTAAAAGTCTCAAGTAAATGTTTTCACAAGTTAATCACAATACTCATATGGAAACTATTTTAAGTAACTTTTTTTAAACCCATAGTTTTATAAACTTCATTTACCACGAATATTACCAAAAACTGAAGAAGACTTTTTCAGCAAAAACAAGTCCAAGCATTCATTTTTAGGGCACAAAGTCATGTAAGAGTCCTAAGTAGATGGCCTCTGAGATTTCTTTTGACCTTTAAATGACCACAACCCAAAATTAATATATCTGCTCCCCAACAGTAACAACCTAACTTGACTGTTAACTGTCTTATCTTTTACCTTTGTAACAGAGAAATAATCTCTGAGTAATCTACCTACCTCTGCAATCACCTAAAATAACCTTTTGCTACACAGTGCCCACAGCAGAAAACTCAGAAGGCCAAGATTGACAGCCTGACCTTTACCTAAATAACAGATTCGTATTCTGAAATTTTCAGTTGAATCTCAGGCACTTTGAGACATCGAGCAAATGCTTTCACTTTGAAATTTTTAGTATTTGAAAATAGATAAAATAAAACTTTGTGGGCATTCCAAATTCAACACAGAAACTTTAATAAGTCAAAATTTCCACAAAAATAATTGGATATAAATTTCAAAAATAATTTTGGCCAAGTTTAAAAATATAACACCTAAGAGCATATAGTTGTCTAAAGAGTTAGAGTACCCATGAAGTCTTAGAAGACCCTAGGTCTCTTGCTGTGTCTTAGAAAGGCACCTGTTCCAATATACTGTAGGTTCTAGGCATTTCCAATACCTTTAAAACACTGAAGTACAGTCTACTTCTTCCACCTCTGAAAAACAGGTGCCCCAGAGTTTCACTTTATGAACTTATTTTCCAAAAGTTCATCTTCCTAATAACTTGTCTAAAAACAAAATGGTATTACAAAGGTGCTAAACACTGCTTTTCTAAAACTCCACACACAGTAATTTAACTACTTTTCCAGGTACTTTTGGTAAGTTATATTCTTTCTCTGGAATCCTGACACTTACATAAAGTTTAATGTGCCAGAGAGCAGTGGAAAGAAAAATGCAAAACCATGACCAAAAGAACTATTTGCCTATAAAACATTGCTTTCAAAGACCCTCAAATAATATTAGCCTTATAGAATGATCTGGCTTTGACTTAAGAATGGCTTGGGCCCTATGTTCTCTCTGGAAGTTCATTACTACCAGCTACCAGGAAAATCAATTATTTCAATGCAATGGGGACTGCAGCCCTACAAATCAGATGCCAGTTTCTCACACATATTTTACTCTGTTAAACACAATAATGAATTATTCTGCTTGTTTATATAGTTCAGTGATGAAGAAAAACAGACCAAACGTGATTTTTTTACCTTAGGATAAAATGTCCATCCTCATCTACCCCCAGCAACAAAGTTTTCTATACATCCTTTTCCTGATTTCTAAAAGGTCATTCATACATGTTGCTACACTTGTTTTGAATCAAAGTAAAAGGAAAGACAGTAAGGAGAGCTTTTATACCCAGGGACCAAACTGGCCAGAAATTACAGTGAGTGCACACTTTCTTTTGTTTTCTCTGTTCCTGGAGTAGCAGTGAAATAGTTTTGTGGCCCTTAATTAACGCTAAACAACTCTAAAGAACAATAACTTTAAAAGCGAATTTCTATTTTAGTTACAAATAGGCCATACCGGTAGTAAAAGCATTTGCTTCTCTCAAATTCCCTTCACTAGAGACCCTTTGCTCTCTGGCTTATTCAATAGAGCAAACAGCAATCACGCTCAATCCTGGAGAGACAGGCATTTAAACAAGATAAAAGTGCTGAAGGTGGACCTTCCTATCTCTGATCCAAGAACGCTCCATGATGGCCCTGAGAGGAGGGAGAAAAGCGAGAATAGGGGTTTCTCATTAACGCTTTCAAAAAAAGGGGACAAAAAGCCCAAATGGCGAATCATTAAGGAAGCGAAAATCTGGTTAAATTAGAACAGAAAAGCAAACAAAGATGCTAGCGCGAGGCATCCTGGCCCTCGGCGGAATGTTAAGTGCTAGATCTAGTTTAGAAGTTGGAAAAGGGAGTATCTGTGTGGCCCATGCTGGGGAGCAGAGAACCAGCATGCGGCTGTTTGGGCCCCGCAGGCTGGGCCAGGAGGTGAAGATGGCCAGGGAGCTGGGCTGCTGGCGAGCAGTAGCAGGAACAGGGCTGTCACCGCTTACCCAGGTGCAGCGTGAGGTTGATGGAGTTGGGGTACTGCACCCCGGCCAGCATGGTCTGGCTTTGCCACCAGGTGGTGTCGGCCTGGTTGTTGTAGTCGGTCAAGAAGGCTGCCCCGTGCTGCAGGTGGGGCTGCCCGGCGTCGCACAGGTGACAGGACTTGGTGACCCCGGTCACCCCGGTCTGCACACAGTACTCCTCGGGCGGAGCCCCGCACGTGTTGGTGGCCACCACGGTCACGTTGAAGGCGGCGTTGACGAACTCGGGCATGCAGCGCTGCGACCGCCCGCCCTCGTCCGTGCACTCGTCCATGGCTGCCCGGGCGCAGCCGGCCGCAGCGGCCGCCAGCAGCGCCAACACCGGCCAGAGCCGCCCCCGGGGCCGCAGCGCCGGGGCGGCCGGCTCGCTGCCCCTCATCCCGCCGCCCGCGCGCTGGGCCACGGCGAAGGCAAGGGCGCGGGCGCGTTCCTCTCGCCCAGCGGTGTCCCGGGGAGGCCGCTCCGCGGGCTGAGCCTCGGGGCCCAGGGGCCGGACTCTTGGGGCGGGTGGTGGCGGCGGCTCGTATTGGAGAGACGGGCCAGTGGGCGCCGCTGGCGACGACCGCGCGGCTCGCTGACCACTGCCCGGCTCGTCGCCTCCGCGCCTCCCTCACCCACCCGCGACACAGCCCGCACTCGGCGCCGACCCCCGACTTCCGAGCGCGGGCCCGAGAGCGCGCCCCCGGGGAGGAAGGAGCAGGGGGTGGGGTCGGCAGAGTGGGGTGGGGTCTGGCGGAGGAGAAAGCCTAACCCCGGCCTCCTCTCAACAGCTCCCGCGGCCCCCGTCGCTGTTCCCCCGCCCTCCTCGCGCCGTGGACTGAGCGTCCGCCCGGGGGACTCGCGGCGGCGGGGGCGGCGGCATCTCGCGCTCGGGCCCGCGGCGCGGGATCGGCGGGGGAGGGGCCTTGAGGGGCGCGAGGGGTGGGCGGGGAGTGAGGGAAGGGGTGGGTGGGGGACCCGGGAATGGGAGGGGGAAGAGAGAGGCGGAGGGAGAGCGGGGGAGGGAGGGGCGGCGGGGCGGTGCATGCCGGGAGGGAAGGGGAGGCTGAGGAGAGCCCGCGCGCTGGGGTAGTTGGACGCCGGGGTACCCTGGCTCCGCGTCTCCGGAGTACTCCGGTTGGGGGAAGGGGTAATGGAGGGAGCCTTAGAGGGGCGACGCTGGGTCGGTGAGGTCACTTGGAATCGGCCTTTGGGCCCCGCGCCAACCTGGGCCGCGGCAAGGCGGATCTCCGCGCCACCAGGTGTCGGTCGTTGCGTCCAGCCGGCCGCGCCCTGGGGCCGGGACCCGAGGGACCGGACGGTGGGAGCTGCCCGCAGGCTCCTCGCCCCCGCCGGCCGCCCCGGGAATGCCCCCTGCTGCGCGGGGCGGGGCTCTAGCCTTTTTCAGGGAGAGGTCCCGGGATGTCCGGGGACCGACATGGTCCCCGGAGAATTAAGGGCCTTGGTCCCAGCATCAAAATAAATTTTCTGAAGCAATTTCCTGCCTCTGAATTAAAGTGTAACCCATCCTTTAATAGGGGCAGAGAAGGAAGTGAAAGGGCTGGGAATGGAATGACATTTTTCCCCTGGGTAGGCAGACCCACTGCGAAATTCTTCCACTGTGTTGTTTATGTTCCCCATCTTGCCTTTAAAAGACTCGAAATTATCTGGATCTGACATCCTCCTTTTCGGGCTTGCTGAGTCACGGAATATTCTCCGTGCCAGAATGACTCAGTTCACAGAACCTGAGCCAGAAGATCATGAGTTTTAGTCCCAGATCAGAACCTGGGCACTTACCCAGTGCTGATACGACAAGGAAGGACCGGGAAAGGAGGGTGCTATAAAAGTGGACGGCCGGGGTGGGTGGCTTTTAAACGTCTGGAGTCCCCAGGTAAAGTGGATGCAATTACTGGATGCTCATGAGACAGATTCTTTTTTAACCTTTCCAGATCGTAATAGTAAAGTGAGAATAATAAATATATGCCTCCCCAACCCCCCCGCTCGAAAAAAGCCCAACCCCACAAAAAGAAACAAAAGACCCCATACCTAGGTTTGGATTCAGTAGCTCCGTTAGAGTGGGGATCTGAAATAATGAAGTAAGTGTTTGTTAGATTACTATGGTTGGGGTCGGTGTTAACTCCACGAGTACTTTAAGGATAACGGTCTGGTGGCGGGGGGGGGGGGTCTTTCTTGCCAAAATACTGAGTTTGTCTTGCCAGAATGCTGAGTTTGCTTAACAGGCACATGGATCACTTGTATTGTTCATTTATTTGATGAGATGGGTGAAGGTGATGCATGACTAAAAGCCTCTTAACCCCTCATCCCTTGGCACCTCCGCTTTGGAAGAAGAAACTTGTGGGACTGTGGGTAACAGTATTTTAATCCTTTCGTATTCGAGTTGAAGCAAAATAAATATATTCATTTATACCTAAAGAGGATAATATTCTCTCTTTCATTGTACTTGAGAACCAAGGCATATAGGACGAAGATAAGAATGTTAGTTGTAAATAAAGAATGTTAGTTGTAAAGGTATTTCTAATAAATATATTTAAGTAAATATATTAATGCATTTGACCTTAGAAATTTTCAATATTTTATTAGATATTGGCAAACCAAACAGTGGGGCTCCTTTTGTTTTCTACCAGGTTGAAACAGATAAAGGTAAGGAAACACCAAAGTTTGCAAAATCAAAATAAATGTTTGCTGTCGCTGCTCCCTTTTGGATTCTAATGTCCAAGGGTAACTTTATTACTTCTGCCCCAAAGTTTCATTACCAGAACCTCATCTGATATTTGTAAAGCACATAAAGAGACTTTGAATTAATTTCTAAATTCTATTGCTCATGGGAATGTGACAAGGAAATATCTATTTTGGAGAGAGGTAAAATGTAACCGGGCCTAGGCCGAGGGCTTGATAAAAAAAATTAAAACAACAACAACTTTGCTTCATTGTTTGAATTCTGATCCAAACAAAACAAAGGTTAAAATAAAAATTTTAAGACAATTTGGAAAATTTAAATGCTAATTAGATATTTTGTGATAACAAGTATTTTAGGTACCTGAAGATTTTACTGTTTACTAAATAGACTTGGTATTTTTTTTTAAAAAAGTGAAAGTGTGTGAGATTTTTTTTTTTTT
Source organism: Callorhinus ursinus (assembly GCF_003265705.2). Classification (NCBI taxonomy): domain Eukaryota; kingdom Metazoa; phylum Chordata; class Mammalia; order Carnivora; family Otariidae; genus Callorhinus; species Callorhinus ursinus. Next base: position 41,379,609 of record NW_027397075.1, read on the forward strand.
TACTTAAGGTTACCCTGTGGGGTTTTTTTTTGGCGGGGGGGAGGGAGAGGGAGAGAGTATCCTAAGCAGGCTCCAGGTCCATCAGGGAGCGCAACATGGGGCTCGATCTCACAGCCCTGAGATCATGACCTGACCTGCATAGAAATCAAGAGCTTGACCGACTGAGCCACCCAGGCACTCCGAGGTTACCCTGTTTAAAAAAAAATTCTGCAGCCCTTTAATAATACATGTTCTTTTTTTTTTTTAAGATTTTATTTATTTGAGAGAGAGAGAATGAGAGATAGAGAGCACGAGAGGGAAGAGGGTCAGAGGGAGAAGCAGACTCCCCGCCGAGCAGGGAGCCCGATGCGGGACTCGATCCCGGGACTCCAGGACCATGACCTGAGCCGAAGGCAGTCGCCCAACCAACTGAGCCACCCAGGCGCCCTAATAATACATGTTCTTAACTGCTGACAAACTACATTATCTAGTAAACAGATGTAGTGTTTAGAAGAAAAATGTGAAGGTGTGGGAGAAATGGTTTCAGATCCCCTAAAAATGATATTAGTGCCCAACCACCAGGGTCTCTATGCAGCAAGAAAGGTAGAATGAGAGGATATAGTTGTTTATTATACAGACAAAAGAGTTCCAAAATTTTAAAAATCCCACTTAGAATTCCAGAAAAAAGAGATTTCCCCCTATCAGGATCTATCTAAACAATTTCAAGGAAGGGTGCTGATTTCCCTGGCTTGGGCCACCTGCAAATTTCTGGGCATACCCACCCCTAGCCAGTTGAATAAAGTAACATCACTAAAGCAGCCCAACAGAAAGCCATGGAGTCTGGGAAAAGCAGTTCTTCAAGGAAAGCGATTGCTGTTGCCAGAAGGGGGCAGGTTACGAGGTAGAAAAATAAAACAGATGTCTACTACATCCAAATTAAGAATGTATGATATAGTTAGAAAAACAACTTAAAGGGTTATAGTGACCTTTTAACATCGAAACTTTGCCCTTTTAAAAAATCTCTAATTACCAATGTGTCCATTTTCCCATTCTTAGTTTTTGCTGACTTCACTTCCCTGTATTTTTCCCAAGCCTAAGCATCACTATACTATATGCTTTATCTTTTATATTTAGAATGCAATCTAAAAATAAGTTACTACTAATATAATGTTAGGCTATATTTACCTTCTGTCTTATGCTTTTCAAAATGTAATAACTCTGAAGCAGGGGATATTAACTTGTCGCGTTGAAGAAACGAAGACTCAAAGAGATTAAGTAATCTCTAGCAAGCAGCAAGATCAAGACTGGAGCCTGCACTTTCTGGTTCCCTATCCAGTTCTGTTTCCTTTTCTGTTGTGTAAAGGTCATGGTCGAGTGTAAAGGAAGAGCTACCTCCAACTTTCAAGATTTTTAGGTTATCAAATGGGAATTCTAAATTAGATGAAAATTAATGTGATCCTGGAAGAAAATTAACAATATCCCTCATCAGAGTTACACTAACTACACACGATCCTTTGTGTTAGGTTTATAGATCCTTCCTGGATCCTTGGTACAAGTCCAAGCATAACAAGATAAGATATCTTTTGTGGCCATGCTCAGGTAAAGACAGGATTCCTCTCGTATGAGGTAAAACCTTCCCACCCAGCAACATGTACTTGATTTAAACCATCTTTATATTGTGATGCTGGTTTAAAAAGGAAGAGGAAAGAACACATCATAATTCATAAAATTTAAATTCAAACTTTATTTATTACAAAAACAATAAAAAAGAAAATATTTCCCAAAATGAGGAGCAAAGCCCAATCCCTCCCCAACCCCAAAATTTTCCCATCAAAGGAACAAAGAACTTCACATCTCAAAAATTTTACTGTTCTACTAACCAGATGTGGACTACATCTCACCATAGAGAACAGAGAGATAAATAATCTTTTATATGAAGATGACATGGTTTTATTATGGGAATTCAGAATATCCTTAATAAGTTGTTGACCCTGACTGGTTAAATACTGTCAGAAAAGGTACAGCATTGACCGTAGTTAACAATATTCTATCACATATTTGGAAGTTGCTAGAAGAGTAGGTCTTAAAAGTGCTCATCACAAGGGAAAAAAAGTTAACTATGAATGGTGATGGATGTTAGATTTATTGTTTTGTTTTGTTTTAAAGATTTTATTTATTTGAGAGAGAGAATGAGAGAGAGAGAAAGCACATGAGGTGGGGGAGGGTCAGAGGGAGAAGCAGACTTCCTGCTGAGCAGGGAGCCCGATGCCAGACTCAATCCAGGGACTCCAGGATCATGACCTGAGCCAAAGGCAGTCGCTTAACCAACTGAGCCACCCAGGCGCCCGATGTTAGATTTATTGTGGTGACCATTTTGCAGTATATACAAATATCAAATCATTACATTGTACACCTGAAACTAATATAATATGTCAATTATATCGCAATTAAAAAAAATCAACTCTAAAAGAAAAGGAAAGGATATTTCATACAAAACCAAAGTTAGTAGTAGTAGTAGTGGTTTTCTCCCAACATTTGATTGCCTTATAGTTCATTACCTTATTCAACTACTTAGATATATATCGAAATAGGGTTTTTTTTTTTGAGGATGTGCCTGAAAATTATATTGTTTAAAATTAGAAGTTTACACCTTTTTGAGCAAGATTTTTTTTTAAGATTTTATTTATTTGTCAGAGAGAGAGAAAGAACACAAGCAGGGGGAGTGGCAGGCAGAGGGAGAAGCAGGCTCCCTGCTGAGCAAGGAGTCTGATGCGGGGCCTGATCCCAGGACTGTGGGATTATGACCTGAGCTGAAGGCAAACGCTTAACGACTGAGCCACCCAGGCATCTGGAGCAATATTTTTGGGGAGGCTGTTATAATACAGCTTTACAATTTTTTCTGTCTGTAATTGTTGTGGTCCTGGCCCAGAACTCAAGGGCCTCCATCTCACAGTTTATATATGTATTTGGACAAATGATAAATTAATTTTCCTCCTGCACAAATTTTATTTATCATAAAAATGCAAATTTTATTTATCATACAACCAAATTAAAAGCAAGATTTTTTAAAAATTCACTCATAATTCTGCTGTGCTAAAGTGACTGTCATCTATCAGAATTCCCTCTGTTAGCCCTTGTCATTCTACTGTTCTAATAGACATCCTTTATTGAAGTACAATCTACATATCAAAAACAATGCACAAATTCCAAGGGCTCATATCACAAAGTGCAAACACTTCTGTAATTACTGCTCAGGTCCAGAAACAGAATATTGCCCTAGCCCAAAAGCCCTATCATGTCTCTTGACAATCAGGACCCCTCCCTTCTCCCCATATGTGACATCTGTCCTTACTTCTGTCTCCCACAGATTAGATTAGTTTTTTGAATGCTACTTAAATGAAATCACACAATTTGTATTTTGTGTGTGGGTGGCTTCTTTTGATTAATATTATGTTTTTGATACGCATCTGTATTGCTATAGTTCAAAATAATAATTCAAAAGTAGCAATAGTTCATTGTTTTTCTTTATTGCATGGTATCCTATTGTATAAATAAACTATGCTTGTTTATTCATTCTACTGTTGGTGGACATTTCAGTCATTTCCAGTTTCCAACTATTATGAATAATATTACCTGTTACTACCAAAATTCTTACTTGTCCTATGGAAATATATATAAATATGTATACACACACATTTAACGGTATCTAGTAGGAATGGAATTGCTGAGTCATAGGGGTAGGCATATTCAAATTTGGTAGGTACTCCCAAACTGTTCTCCAAACTAGTTGAACCAATATTCTCTCCTACCAACTGTGTATGAGAGTTGCGGTTACATCACTTCCTCACAAAAACACTTGGTATTGTCAACATTTTTAATCTTCACCATCCTAGGCTAATATTATCATGGTACTGGTGCTGAACTCTGGGGCCTCTCACTCCAGTGTGTATGTACATGTGTGTGTATTACATGTGTGTACATTATATATAAATAAATGATAAATTGCTTGTGTCACTGAATGTGTAGTATTGAATTGCGGCTTTATTTTCTAATTCCTTAATTACTAATTAGACTGACATCCTTTTCATATTTTTTTAACCATTTGGGAATCCTTTTTTGTGCCTTTTCACTTTTTTTGCTCATTTTTCTTTGAGTTGACTGTCTTTTTCTTAATCATATGTACGTATTCTTTATACATTTTGGACATAGTCCCCTTTTCTTGTTCTATGTATTGTAAATATCTTCTTTCACCTTGGTTTGTCTTTTCCTTCTTTAATAGTGTCTCTAGTTTTTTAAACTTTATGGAAAAATTCAAACATAAATAAAAGTGGAGAGAAATATGCAATAAAACTCCAGTTTCAAAAAAAAAGATTCATAGCCAATCTTGTTTCAGCTATGCTCTCATATTTCTCCTCCACCTCATTCCCTCCCATCACCACTCAATTATTTTGAAGCAAAATCACAGATATTATACCATTTCATTTAATGGTATCCTTTGATGAAAGAAATTCCTCATTTAAATGTAATCTAATTTTGAACTTTAAGACTAGTGCTTTCTCTATTCTTATTTAAAATCTTTAAGGTTGGGGCGCCTGGGTGGCTCAGTCATTAAGTGTCTGCCTTCGGCTCAGGTCATGATCCCAGGGTCCTGGGATTGAGCCCCACATCGGGCTCCCTGCTCAGCGGGAAGCCTGCTTCTCCCTCTCCCAGTCCCCCTGCTTGTGTTCCCTCTCTTGCTGTGTCTCTCTGTCAAATAAATAAATAAAATCTTAAAAAAAAAATCTTTAAGGTTATTAACATCCTCTTGTGCTATGATTTGGAAATTCTGTTTTATCTTTCACATTTAAATCTTTAATTCACCTAGAATTGATTTTTGTGTATGGTATGAGGTAGACATCAAAATATATTTCTCCATATGGCTACCCTACTACTAAATCACCATAATTGAAGAGGCTATTCTTTCCCCCATTACTCTGCAATATGAACTTTTTCACCAAACACCCAAGTCATCTATTTCAAAGATCTATATTCTGTTTTATTGTAGCTTTATAATGTCTTTTTTTTTTTAAAGATTTTATTTATTTATTTGAGAGAGAGAGAGAGAGAGAAACAGCATGAGAGGGGAGAAGGTCAGAGGGAGAAGCAGGCTCCCCGCTGAGCCGGGAGCCCGATGTGAGACTCGATCCCAGGACTCCGGGATCATGACCTGAGCCGAAGGCAGTCGCCCAACCAACTGAGCCACCCAGGCGCCCTATAGTAAGTCTTGATATCCACTAGGGTAGGTTCTCCAACACTTTTTTTTCTTAAAGACCATGGTGATTATTCTTGCACTTCCATATACTTTTAGAACTGGCTTCCCAATTTCTACCCAGAATTTTGTTTGTGATTGCATTCAATCTATATATTAATTTAGGAAGAAGTAACGTCTATGCAACATTGAGTCTTCCATCCCTCAATATCTATACATATAATATAGATAGAGGTGTAGATATATATCTCTCCATTTCTTAGGTCTTCTTTAGATTATCATGGTAACCTTTTATCATTTATCATTTCTACACAGTGTGTAGAAATTTGCACATTTTTAATTAAATATTTTGCTAGGTATTTGCTTTTTTATCCTATTGTTTGTTACTAGAATATAAAAATAGAACTGATTTTCTTATTTTGACTATATCCAGCAATCCAACAACCTTGCTAAGTTCACTTTTATTTCCAATAGCTTGCAAATCCTTTTAAATTTTCCATCTACACAATCAGGTCATCTGTGTATACAAACAGTTTTATTTCTTATTTTTCTTTTTAATACCTTTTAGTTCTTTTCCTTCTCTACTTGTGTTGGTTAGAACATCTATTATAACATTGAATAGAAATGGTGATAGTGTATATCTTTATCTTGTTCCTGATCTCAGGGGAAAAGTTTTCAACATTTCACAAGTATAATGCTTGTTGTACATTTTCTATATTTACCTTTTATCAGATTAAGGTATTTCCTTTATATTACTAGTTTGATGAAAGGTCTTTATTTTTAAATTATGAATGAATGTTGGAACTGATCATGATTTTTCTCACCTATTGAAATGTTCATGACTTTTCTATTATCTGTACTATATGTTATTAGTTTGTTAATGTGCTGAGTTATATTCAATAATTATTAAATGCTAAACCAACCTGGTATTCCTGAAATAAACCTAGTTTGGTTGTGCTATTATCTTTTTATCTTACACTGAATTTAGTTTCTAATATTATACTTAGGATTTTTAAACCTATGTTAATGAGAAATTGCCCTCTTATATGCTCCCCCCTTCCTTTTTTACATCCTGTTAGGCTTAGTACCAAGATTATGCTGGCTTTACAAAACAAGTTGGGAGGTATCCCATTTTTTGTTCTCTGGGAAAATTATTTTAAGCATTATTGCATCTTTAAATGCTTGAAATTCACCAGTGAAGCCATTTGGTTCTGGTTTTAGTTCGTTTGTTTGTTTTGTTTTTGTTTTTTGGTGGTGGGGGGGAGTAGAAGAGGAGAAGACATTTTAATAGCAGATTCCATTTTTAAAGTAAATATAGAACTATTTAAATGTTCTATTTCTTCTATAGTCAGTTTTAGTAACTTATATTTTTCAAGGAATTTGTCAACCTCATCTAAATTTCAAATTTATTGGCATGGAGTTACTCACAATAACCTCTTATTCTCTTTTTAATGATGGCGGGAACTTTATTCCTAAAACTGGTATTTTTTCTTTTTACTTACTAGGTTTATCAGTTTAATTGTTACAGATTGCCAGCTTTTGGCTTTTTAATTTTTCTTTATTATTTGTTTATTATGTTGCTCATTTCTGCTTTTTATTATATCTTCTTCCTTCAACTTTGAGTTTGATATCCTATTCTAATTTCTTGAGTAAATCTCAGATAATTAATTTCAGCCACTTTCCCCATAATATGTGTGTTTAAGGCACAAATTTCCCTCTTAACACCACTTTAAACCATAAGTTTTGATGTGCCACACCACCATTATTATTATTCAACTCAAAATATTTTCTAATTTCTGTTCAAAGTCTACTTTGGCCCATTGATTATTAAAAGTGCATTGCTGAATTTCTAAACATTTGGAGATTTTTCTAGTTACCTTTGTTATTATATTGTTTGTTGTCACATCATTATTTAAAATTGAATAACTGAGACCTTAGGAAATGTACTCTTAATTATTGTGATGGTCTTGCTTGGATCATGGAGTCTTCCCTTAGCTGTACATTAGGAAGGTGAGAAAAAGGGTTTTGTGGTTTGAGCAAATTGAAAAGGAGGGCAGGTACCAGCACCTCACTGACCCAGTACACTGAAGTTATATTGCAGGAGCAGCAATGGCCTTTCAATACTGACCCCTTGAGGCTAACAACCCCTGGGTTTCTGCATTTACCATGACATAGGGACACAGAAAAGGAAAGACATTTTCATAATAAGCAGAATAGATGTTTGGAGTCATATTACTACTAAAAATATGTGACCTTAAGTTATTCTCAAGACTGGTGAAATAGGATATAGCATTTTTCATTTGATATCATATTTCGCTTGATATTTAGGAGGCATGAATATAATTTAGTCCCCTCCGTAATATGATTATTATATCCATTGTTAATATTTACTCAGCACCTACTATGTGCCAGGGACGTTTCAAATCATTTTTTCTCTGTTATTTCAATTAGTTCTCATGTCTATTATTATCCCCATTTTCAGATGAAGAAATGAAGACACTGTGATATTAAGTAACTTGCCCAAGGTTATTCAGCTGGTAGTGGAGCCTGGACTTAAACTCTGGATATCTGACCCTACAGTCAATGCTCCTAACCACTGTGGATAATAAGAACAAGCTTATTTGGAGTTTCCTAGGTAGTAATGACATTTTAAGTGCTCAGTGCAATCTTTGCAATAACTCTATAAGTAGGTATTCTTACTATCATTCCATTTTATAGGGATGGCTCAGTAACTTGCCGAAGACCACAAAGCTAGTAAGTGACAGAGCTAAGACTCAAACATGGACAGTCTGGCTGCAGAGTCTTTGTCTTCACTGTTATCTAATACTGCTTCCCAAACTATATTGACTTGTCAAAGACACAGCCAGTCAGAAGACATGAATAGTCATTTTTTCCAAAGAAGACATCCAAATGGCCAGCAGACACATGAAAAGATGCTTGACATCACTGATCATCAGGGAAATACAAATCAAAACTACAATGAGATTTCACCTCATACCTGTCAGAATGGTTAAAATCAACAATACAAGAAACAACAGGTGTTGGCTAGGATGTGGAGAAAGGGGAACCCTCTTACACTGTTGGTGGGAATGCAAACTGGTGTAGCCATTCTGGAAAACAGTATGGAAGTTCTTCAAAATGTTAAAAATAGAAATACCCTATGATCCAGCAATTGTGCTATTAGGTATTTGCCCAAAGAATACAAAAAGATGAAGTCAAAGGGATACATGAACCTTGATGTTTATAGCAGCATTATCTACAATAGCCAAATCATGGAAACAGCCCAAGTGTCCATCAATTGATGAATGGATAGAGATGATGTGGCATATATATACAAAATGGCATATTACTCAGCCATGAAAAAGAACAAAATCTTGCCATTTGCAAGGACATGGGTGAAGCTAGAGAGTACAACGCTGTGAAATAAGTCAGTCAGAGAAAGACAAGTACCATATGATTTCACTCATATGTGGAATTTAAGAAACAAAACAAATGAGCAAAGGGAACAAAAAGGGAGGCAAACCAAGAAACAGACTCTTAACTATAGAGAACAAACTGATAGTCACCAGAAGGAAGGGGGGTGGAGGGATGGGTGAAATAGGTGATGGGGATGAAGGAGGGTACTTGTGATGAGCACTGGGTGATGTATGGAAGTGTTGAATCACTATATTGTACACCTGAAACTAATATAATACTGTCTGTTAACTTAGTGGAATTTGAATAAAAACTTAACAAAAAACAACAGCAAAGACACAGCCAGTGTCAGACACATCCGTTCACATATATTATCAAATTAACATTCATCTAGTTTTGGTAACTGTGTCAGGAATGATGAGATATTTATTTCTGAATGAATGCTTTGCTCATAAATAAGGTATTTGCAAAGTTCTTTCCAATTTGTAAAATTTAAAAACATAATTGTAGGCATAATAGAAATAAACTGCAAATAATAATGTTTAGGACAAAAATCACTCTGCAAAAATACACATTTTATTTTTAGGTTGAATTCTATAACAAAAAGCAATGAGTATTACAGCTAAAATCAGCTGAGGGAAAGAAAACTTCAATTTGCTTTAAGTTATGCACACAGGTTATTTTTTCCACAGTTGCAATCTGAATTATTAAAGTTTAGAAGTTAAATGTTAATGTTAAACCACTCAAGGGCTTCATAAATATGCTGTAGTGACAAGGCTTATTCAGTGTTAGTTCCACATGAAGGGAAAAAGGGTCCATTTTCTTCCAAGTCCAGAGAGAGGGTGACCTAATAACCCACTAAGCTTAATGACAGCAAAACCAAACAATCCTCTTCCCATACATTATATTTTTTAAACTGTCCAGTAAATTATAGAGTAATTGAAGTCCTTTACTTGCTTTTAAGTGTTAGCGTGCCATGATTTTAGGTATAGGGCTTTAAATCCTTTATCCAATCATATTTGACTGAAGTAATATTAGTTTTCTACTAACTTTTCACCTTTGATCTTTAGGGTGTGTTCACTATACCCATTGTTAATGACACAGGATATGCTTTTCCAAAGCAAGAATGGATACTGGCTCAAACTGATTTTACAGAAAAGTCATTCCAGGAAGTAATTTGACATCAGTCTTAACTGAATACAAGAATGACATTTTCTTTCAAAGATCTGGATGATCTTTTGGATGTCTATTGCTTGCATGTCAGTAGAACTTTTTAGGCATAAGGCACCCTTGTTTTGTTTTTAATAGCATGTGAACATTTGTGCTAATGGAAGCACTGATCACTTATTCTGGAATGAGTTGTGGAAAGGACAGTCTGAACAGAAAGGACCTCTATGACATCACTGCAGTTTTAGCAAGGAAAATACTCTAGGCTATAAAGCAGGAATAAATATAAACACTACACAAGGCAAATATGCACAAATATTCCATATGGCTTCTTAAGCAGAAAAAGAAAATAACCACTTCCAAAGAATTCTTCCCAGTATGTCACAAAATGAAGGTCAAAGCAAATCAGTAAAATCTGAGAAATAAAAACCAGCAGAACGTAAAAAAAAAAAAAAAAAGTAACACACTCCAGAAATTGGCACCACGGCAACAGCCAGAAATGCTTCAAGAAAAAAAAAAGGCTTTAAATAATTGTTATGGACTGATTGTGGACCCTAAAATTCATATGTTAAAGCCTTAATTCCCAATATGATGGTACTTGGAGATGGGGCTTTTGGGAAATAATTGGGGTTAGATGAAGTCACGAGAATGGGGCCCTGGTCTGATGAGATTAGTGCCCTTATAAGAAGATGACACCAGAGAGCAAGCTCGCTCTCTCCCACTCTCTCTCTCTCTACCATGTGAAGACACATCAAGAAGGTAGCTGTCTGTAAGCTTGGCCAACACCCTGATCTTGGACTTTGAGCCTCTGAAACTATGAGAAAATAAATTTCTGTTGTTTAAGCCAGGCAGTCTATGGCATTTGTTACAACAGCTGACCTGACTAATACAATTGTTACAAACTAGTTTGTTTCAGCAGACACAAAGTTGAACCTGTTACATCTCAGAAATTGTGACTCTGTGTATGTGCTGAAAATGAGCCTGCTTTTTCTTAATCAGTTGTGGAACCTAAAAATAGGAATACATTATATCTTAATATGCCCAAATTTGTCACAATCTAATATTCACTGATGTCTAACATATACCAAAAAAGTAACAATTTAGTTACCCAGTAAAGTTCCAGTAGTCTCAGCAAGGTGCCAAAATCCTATTTGCCTATAGGTCCAAGCTATATTTCTGTTCTGAAATCTTGTGGTTTTATTTAAAGTTTAATTTCAATAATGTTAAGAATGGATTTTCTTCACTCAGAATGTATAACATCTGAACATTTTCATGGACATGAGGTATAAGAACTGAGAAATTATAATAGTACTTCTTGGGGCACCTGGATGGCTCAGTTGTTAAGTGTCTGCCTTCGGCTCAGGTCATGATCCCAGGGTCCTGGGATGGAGCCCCACATTGGGCTTCCTGCTCCATGGGAAGCCTGCTTCTCCATCTCCCACTCCCCCTGCTTGTGTTGCCTCTCTCGCTGTCTCACTCTCTGTCAAATAAATAGAATATTTTTTTAAAAAATAGTACTTTTCCCTCATTTTGTATAGAGAATCATTTTAATTAACAGGACAGATTTACATTATTTTCAAATACTTGAGTATTTCTTATTCTGGAGCTTCCATCCTGGATAGCTCATTATGAAAACATATCAGTATCAGTTGAGCACATGAAAGAATCATGGTCATCAGGCTGCCTTCCTGAGCAGTCTTATCCCCTCATCTGAGATATATAATTACACAGCAGCATGGGAGCTACAGAAACTAGAATGTATTTCCCGCTGCTGTGTCAGAACAGCCAAGGAAAGAGTTCATCTTAGCACAGAGTCAAGGCCATGTCCAGCGACACACAAAGAATAAATTCACATGTGTGCCTGATTTCATTCATACGAGATGGGTCTTTTATATTCCAGATCACCTGACGTTAAAGACCAAGATTTTTTTGTTGTTTTTGCTTCATTTTAAATGTTAATACTCATGAGAGGTGGGAGGGTGTAAGAAAAAAAAAAAAGTAAAGTTAGATCTTAACATTAAGTGATTTGTAATGAACAAATGTAGTTTACTTTAGGTTTTTGCAAGTTGTAAATATGTTTAAAAGGACCTTAGAAAAACAATTTTCTTCTCCATGGATTGTTTTTAAGGTGTCTTACACATAACATGGGGTCATTAAAAGTAATTGACTGAGTTGTTGGAAAAAAATGCATGTGGGGCTGGAGCCCAGCAAAACTAAGACAATGAACACAAGGCATCTATACCTCTGACCCAAGCCCTAGATGCCAGCCCCAAAGTTCATTTCTACCTTAAGGCAAAGCCAGGAATCCATTCCAATTATTTGTCTGCTGAGCATTTCTCCCATCCATCTTTCACTCTTGTAGGCTAAATCTTGCCAATCCTTTAATTACTATTACTTAACTAAGTGATCAGCTTATGCAGAAGGCTGGGCACCAGGAGGGTTAAGGTTGTGAGGGTAGGCAAGAGTTTCAAAACAGAGCTCATAGATTTAATTCCAAGTGATTTTATAATTCAGTTGAGAAGACATATATGTATAAATGTGAAAATTATTGAAGCATGTTTACAAAATAACACAAAATTCTAAATGATGTTATATAACTCAGATACATAAGTGCATAAGAATTAATATGCAAAGAACCTCCTTCCCCAATAAAAGAGTGAATAAATGAGCCGTGGATTAGAATTTTAGAGGTTGCAAGGGCTGACATAAAAAAAGAGAAAGAGGACTGAAAGTTTAAATATGCACTGATAATACATTTCAGAATGTATTGAAATTCATATTTGCTTGAATATATGAGCTAGCTGTTGGCTGTTTATTCAAGAAACACCTATTGAGTACCTACTAGTTTCCAAGTATTCATTCATTCATTTATTTATTCAACAAATATTTGGTACTGCTGTTGTGTGTCAGAAGCTGGAAATATAGCAGTGAACAGGCAAGACAGGGCTATTCCCTGAACACACTTGAAACCCAAGGGGAGGTGTGATATTGTAATTTATACATATGTATGTATGTATGTATGTATGTATGTATGTATGAATGTATGTGTTTGGTCATTCAGATGGCCAAAATATATTTCTCATATGTATTTGGTCTTATTTAAGCATGGAGATTATGTGATAATATTTGCAGATTTTAAAACATCTTCCTCCTAATGCAGATGAAAAATGAATCACAAAGGAGCAATAGAAGAGAGCCATTTAGGAAGCTGGTGGCTACCATCCCAACAAGAGATAGATAATGAGGGATAAGGGGATGGAGAAACGTGGCAAACTCAAGGCATACTTAGGAGGCAGAAGAAGTTTCTCCTAGGTATTCTTAAAATGATTCAGAAGACAATAAAGAAAGGTAACTCCAGATCCTGAATTGAGTGACTGTGTTAATGGTGATGTCATTCACTGAGATAAGAAATACTGAGGGAGAACAGGTTTGGGGGTAAAATTTGAAGATGCTGAGTTTAATTTTCAACAAGTTCAATTTGGTCATAACACTGTATTAGATGCAACACAGGCATTGCATCTGACCTTGAGGGTTCATAGTATAGGAGAAAAATAATTAACACATTATCATAATTTATCATAATGAAAGGCCAAATAGAGATAGGCAGAACATTGAATTAGTCAGGATAGGTGAGGTTACACTGTGTTAATGAATAAATACCAAATCTCAGTGACTTAACCAAAAAAATTTATTTCTTGCTTATATGAATTCTAATGCAGTTTCAAAGGACTTTCCAGAGCAGCTCCCCCAATGTGGTGTGTTTGGGTCATTTCCATCTTGTGGTTCTGCCATCTAGTCAAAATTCCCCCTTAGTTTCCTAAAAAGAGAAGAGAGTGTTGAAAGTTCATGTCTTGGACCAAAGTGGCATATCTCACTTGCACTTCTCTTTGACCAGAAGAAGTCACATGGCCCTATCTCTTTAGAAAGGAGCTGGGAAATGTGGGACATCAAAAGGTTATTCAGTGAGGAGCAGGAGTTTCTGCCATGGGTCTGAAATAAGAGTGATTAATTAAATGGAAGAGTCAGGAAATCCTTAATAGGGAGGCCACATTTGTGTTGGGATTTGAGGGAAGTCTAGGAGGTTGGCCATGTGATGAATACAGGTGAACTCTGCAGGGCAAGGGAACATCATGGGCAAGGACACTGAAGCATGAAAGAGCTCAAGATGTTGGAGATGTCTGGGGGATGGCAAGAAGGAACTTGTAGTTGGCATAGAGTGTTTCAAGGAAATACAAAAAAAATAAGGTATTATAAAGATTGGGGAGGGCATGAATATCTTACTAAAGAGGCTGTATTCTGATCCATAGGCAAGGGTGAGCCATTAGTGGTTTCTAGGTTAATAACCTTACCAACTAGGGAGGAAAAATGACTAGAAGGAGGTGAGACTAGAGACAGGAAAACCACCTAAGAGACTGACATATAGTCCATAAGAGGCTCAGCCTTTAAAAGACACAATAGAGATATACCTACTTAGGAAACTGGGACTCCTGGATAGTGCAGTGGGTTGAGTGTCCAACTCTTGGTTTCAGCTTGGGTCGTGATCTTGGCATCATGGAATAGAGCCCTACATCAGGCCTGCACTCAGCATGGCCTCTGCTTGAGATTCTCTCTTCCTCTCCTTCTGCTTCTCCCACTCTTGCTCTTTCTCTCTCAAATAAATAAATAAATCAATCTTTGAAAAGAAAATGGGCAAGATGTGGAAAACCATTGACATGTGAGGGTGAGGGAGAACGTGCTATGGAGAATAAATCTAAAGTTTCTAGCTTGGTTGGTTCAATGGATGGTGAAACCATGAACAGAAGTAGGGAAAGCAGTCACCAAAACAGAGTAAAGAATACAAATAACTTTTCTATAGTAAAAAAAAGTTCAAGATTCTAGGATCATCCTTTGTTGAAGTTTGTTTATGAAGAGCTAATCTAGAACTATGTTGTAATAATATTTTTCTTTAAAAAAAAACCTTTGTCTAGGGAAACACAGAAGGAGTAGACTTTGTTATTCGCTAAAACTGCCCCCTCTTTGAGTCTTAGTCCAGTTTCTATTGCCTACTAGATCTGATGTGCTTGGAGCATGGAAGCATCTGGAGCAGCCACATTTCCTTATTCAGGCCAAAACAAGTTAACTCATCTGTGGCTTATCTCATATCCGCCCTGCAGATCTCATGGGAGGATATAGCCCTTATTACTAAAATAATGTGTAGAAAACAAAAATAGCATGGAAAGAAATTTCTGAACGTGATCTTTATAGCTGCTTTTCAAAATAACTTACTCCTAAAGTTAACATAAGTTAATGTTTTCTGCTCAAGTATTGCTTGGGCTTTGATAAAGATCTTTATTATTATTTTTTTGTATTCTTATGTGAATTCATTTAACTCTGGCGGAATCTTTTTGTAATAAGAAACTGTTAGATTCTGTTTTTTCCTCTACTCATTTTATAACTTGTGAGCCACTTGACCTTTTGACAATTAAGCTCTTGATTGTGAAACAGGATAATAATGTTTAACTCTCCTATGAGAATGTTACTGAGACTTATTCAATCAAAGGCTTTAAAACACTGGTGTACCCTTGGGTGAAATGTATTCATAAATACTGAGTATGAATGATTACTGCTATTTATTTTGAATATAAGGATTAATTTAGTCCTTATTTTTAGTAATCCTCTATTATATGTTAGGTGCTGAAGACAGAAGGATAAATAATATATGATTCCTACCTTCAAGAAATTCTCCATTTTTGTAGGGAAGATAAACAATAAGATCAAAAAGTCAATGTAAATAAGTACAATTTCATGAATGGTCAAGTGAATCACTAGAGGGAAAAAAAAGTGAAAGAAAAAAGTCAACAGAAAGGTTACCTGAGCTAGCTGTTCTAAAAAACTTCAAGAATCTTAGCTGACTTTTTTTTTCAATAATAAGTTACAGTAATTTTCAAAGCTTCCCCTTGGTGGCAAGTTGTTTGAAGCAAGTCATATTTTTCAACTTAGTATCTTACACCACAAGAAAGTAGTTAAGAGATTTGGCCCTGGATGTGGATCACCTGTGTTTAATTTGATTACTGGCGTGTGACCTTGAGCAAGGTTCTAAGCCACTTAATGCTTCAGTTTCTTCATCTTTAAAATGGGGGTAAATGGGTGTTGCTGTTATTACAGCAACATCTGAGCAACACCTCAGAAAGTGGTGGAGAACTAAACACGGCCTACATGCAAAGTACTTAAAAGTGATTGACATTTATTAAGCATTCAGTACGTGCTAGCTATTACTATCATTTGCCATATCTCCTAGCACAATGTTTTACGTATAGTAGATACATGCTCTTTGAATTGAATTAGCAGATGCTTGGATATAATCCAGAATCAGATAAAAGGATCCATTCAACTGCCACTGTTATTGACAAAGACAAATATAAAGTCTGGAAAGATCTGACTTCATAAAGAAATGAAGGCCATGAAAAAGTTCTACAGAATAAGAGGAAGGGAAGAGTACTTTTAACATTCCAATGGGAGCAGGGACAATGCCAGTCTTATAGCCCTGACACTTACCTCATGTCTAGCACATAATAGATTTCCCATAATATTTGTTGATTCACAATCCAATGGGGAAGAAGGGGCAGAACATAGTTCTGAAAATCATCCTAGAGCATTTTTCAGAAAGAAATTTCTGGTTTTTTGTCCTCTTCCATAAAATGCAAGAAGACATATCCTCTATGAAACAGTATCAGAAAACCATAATGAGAAAAGGAAAGGACATTGGTAGTCCAAGGACTGGTGCTAAAAAAAACAAATTACCACCTGTGATGACTTTAAAAGAATTGTCTATTAAAGGCAAGGCTTTAGCAGATGTCACATCAACTGCAATAGATCTTAAGCGAGAAAGTCGGGGGTGGTGCACACAAGGAGTCAAAAACTGTCAGGCAGGCTGGCTGCTCCTAAGTGCTAATTTACGTTGTCCAAACCCTGAACAGTGAATATGTGTGGTAATAAATTCTAAGGATGTTAGATCAGGAGGCAGGAACATAACTTAAGACTGGGCTGAATTTATCAATTGGCATGTATCCATTAGAGAGTCTGGATTCAGTGAGCTAACTCAAGCAGCTGAGAGTAGTTCTAATTGTTGGCTTTGATTTAATAGTGTTCTATGCTGAGTTAAACTAAGATAACAGAAATTCCTTGGTCTTATATGAACAGTGATTCTCAACCCTCTTAGACCAATGTCCCCTTTTTATGATAATTTTATGGTAATATCCCCTTTATTCTTAAATGAAATTTATAGTTAATATCTACTTATACATATTATGTTTTAAATCAACATGATATTCTAACTGTGACATAAGAAAATAAAAGGAAATTATCATCATTTCTGTGTATGAATGCTTAGGCACAATTCTGCTAGAAGACACAGCAAAGTAGTCCTGTCTGCATCTATATTCAGAGTTGCCTTGATTATAAAAGCTCCAGATGCAGACTGATACAGATGTGTTCTTTTGAAGATAAAAGTTCACAAGCAGTCCTGCAGTCAGTAATATGATTTTTCCAAAATGATGAAACAAGTGTTGGTAGAGTTCTGAACAAAACAATATATTAATATCTTTATTTACACAATTCTTGCTTTCCAGAAAATTTAGTGTATATTAAAACCTTGCGAAAGTACTTTGTGTTTATATATTAGGTGGAGTTAGGTTCTAGGTTCAGATTATTGTAAACAGATTTTTCACACACAGTAATGTCTGGAGGACCACTGAATGTTATGCGGCATGCAGTACAATTCTTTGTTGAGTCAGTCTGTCCCATGAATTGCAGGACATTTACTATTCCCGGCCCCGGCCAGCAAATGCTAACAACATCCCTAATCACTGTGACATCCAATGGTTCCACAGATTCCCAAAATTCCCTCAAGAGGTACACAAGAACAAATCTAAACACTCAGAGATATGGGGATCTTAGAGTGGACTGATCATGTGTGACCAGCTCAACACCCCCCTATATCCTCTTGGGAGGTTCCAAAGGATATTTCCTTTACTCGGGCATACAAAGTTTAATGGTCAAGGAAATAGACTATTCTTGAGAGTTGCTAAAGTGCCTGTCCTTGTAGGCTGGGAATGAAGGAAGTAGATGCTGTCATTTAAATGGGCGCTCTAATTTCAACAGGAATGATGGGAAACTGGAATGCAAAGGCCAACTAGCAGTACTTAACCACAGAGGCAAATGGGCATGGTTGCTGTAATAGGCATCAGGACTGGAGGGACAGACTAATTTTATTCTCAAGAATCTTCTGCAATCATTAATTGGTCATGTAGTCTTTAGGACTAAATAACTGGGCAGCACACTAAGGTTCTACATGACCTATATAACCAAACCAAATCAAATCAAACCAACCAGCCAACCAAATAAATAAAAAATTTTAGGTCTGGTATATAAAGCCTGATTTGAGTCATGACCCCTCACCATAGTAGGAGTCTGTTTCAGACCCAGAGCTCCTGGCTTTTTCCAAAAGACCTTGTGTCATTTACTGAGTTAACTGTACACTGGGGAAAGAGGAATATTCTTTAAGGATTATTGAACACCAATGGCTATGAGCTGCCATGAATCCCTGGGAACCCAGAACATTACAATTGTCACTCAGTTGAGTTTGACTTACAAGGTCAGATCATAAATGGAGTTGGGCTCCAGTGCATCTCACAATGGGTCTTGACATTTACAAACCCATTCTATCATTACTTCTATTTTTCCAGAGTGTATATTGGAATAGTATACTCAGCAACTGGTAGAATCCTAACATTAACTTCCGATCAAGTAGTAAAGGGCTATAGAGAGGGTCAAGTAGAACACCCCTCCCGATCAAAATAGCAAACCAAAAGCAATATTGCATTCCCTTCCTAAGAGAATCCTTAAAATGAGTGCTTTAAAAGGTTTAAAAAACTTGAAACAAACAAGATGTAGTAGTCCCCATCTTACCTCCATTGAACTTGACATTGGCCTGTGCTGAAGATAGATAGGTCCTGGTATCATAAGCTTAATCAAGAAGAGTAGACAATTGTACCTATGGTCTCTTTACTGGGTCAAATCAACATAATTCTACAACTTGTATGAAGCTGCTGATTTATAAATGCATTTTTTCTATCTTAATAAGCTGAGAACACTAAAAGCAGCTTGGTTTCTCCAATGTGAACAGTACTACACCTTCATTATCTTGATAAGCAGATGTCATGTGTGCCAAAGAATGGTAAATAAATCCCATAAAAATGCATGGTCCTGCTACCCCAATAAAGTTTCTAAGATTCCAATTATTTGGGTCATAGAAGCATAGTCCCTCCAAAGGGAAAGATACAGTGATACACCTTAAAACTCCACTTTGAAAAAAAAGGCACAACACTCAGTAGAATTGTCTGCATTTGGGAGTCAATATGTGCCGTGGTTGGGTGTACAGCTCTGACTTTTTACTGAGTAACCTATAAAGCCATTGCTGCTAACGCAATACACGTTCAGTAGAAATCATACTTCAGATTTTGAATTTTGATCCTTCCTGAGCTAGCAAGATGCAGTATGCCACTCTCTTGTGATGCTGGGCACCAGCAGTGAGCCCAGATCCCAGTCAGCCACACAGTCATGAACCAACCAACACAGTTATAATGATTTTGTACCCATTTTCACCTTCAGTACAGTATTCAATAAATTATATGAGATATGCAACCCTTGTTTAAAACATAGGTTTTGCATTAGATGATTTTGCTCAACTGTAGTCTCGTGTAAGTGTCCTGAACACTTTCAATGTAGACTAGTCTAAGCTATGGTATTTGGTAGGTTAGGTGTATTAAATGCATTTTTGACAGGATATTTTTAATTTATCATGGGCTTCTCCATATATAACGCCATTGTAAATCATGGGAGATCTGCATAATGACTAATTTTCCTTTTTTCCCTTTTACTTTCCTCTGCTTTTATACAAAGTGTATTGGTAGAGGTGAGTTTATTTAATCTACATGTCATAGGTTAGCAAGAGAGGTTTGTGACTGACCTAGAGGAAGAAAGAGCATCACCCAGAAATGGAGGTAGTGACTGAGATTTTTGGGTCTCCTCTTTTCGAAAGATGGTAAGGATGTTTTCATTTGTACAAAGTATAGTTGCATTGTATTAAGTGGGAATACACTGTCGTTGGAAGTTTAGGTATGGGAAGAATGCTGAGTATAGATGTTAGGTAACCAAGAGGACTATCGCACATACTGTGGAATGGTTTGCACAACACCTATTGTGTTGTTACCCTTGCCCCAGAATGCCTTCCTGCAATGCAGAGGTTGGAAAGCAGAAAACCATTCATCCCAGAATTTAGATTTAAGTTGCAGCTAAGGTTCTAGATTCAGATTATGTGTATCGGGCCAAGCATACGCACTCTGAGAGAATCTGACTTGGAACTGAGTTACATGAGAATACAGACGGATACCGATTGTAAAGAGGAGACAGGGTTCTAGGGCTGGCAGCTATGGCTGCGGCATACTGATTGCCAGGGATCCTCCTGATTTAGCAAGGGTCTTTATTTTCAGCAACTTTGATGTGGCAGAGGTGGCCTGGTTCTGGTGCCAGCCATTGTGGAAGCAGCTTCCTGATTCAGCAGCTTCCTGATCATGACAGGGTCCGACACTACTTAGTTTTATGGTATGACTTTGGCAGAGGTCCTGAAAGCTTGACCCAGAGATTCCTTCTTCCGCTCTTTCAATGATTGTACAAATCAAATAATTTTCTTTGGGCTTAAACTAGCTAGAGTATATTCTCTAGACTGTTAATCTATAACAAGAGATGTGGGAGCTAGGAAACAGGAGATCTTCCACAGGAGAATGACAAAGAAATGCCCATCTTAACAACTACACACAAGGCCTAGGGGCCAATTGGTTCATATTAGAGTAGGAGGACAGTGGACCTTGGGACAAGGCATCAAGCAAAATAGATGGAACTTACAGATTATCTGATATGATGGAGCATTTGGAAAAACTGCTAGGTGATTTGGAAAAATAAATGGTAGTAGTATTTGGAAAACACTTAGAGCTACGTACAGAAAAAACTTAAGCAAATTTTAAAAAGGAGGCAATTATTACTTGCAGGAAAACCAGAGGGTTTACAGAAAGGACCTATCATCATAGTACATTATTTTGCACAACAGTGAACAATATTTACATATCAGAATGATATATAACATTGGATATTGCTTTAACAAAATTTTTTTGAGAACAGAAAAAGGGAAGTACAGAAGTAAATCCTCAACTACCATAAAAGGTAATCTATAGGTTCTGCCTAAAATTGATAAGTCAAGAAATAGCATAATTTTAGAAAGATGGAGATGAATAGCAGAAGATTCAGCTAAAAAAGGTGAAAATGGATGCCCTTAGGCATCCATAGTTGATGGTAGAAAGAGAAAAGTCTACTATTTCTTTTATTTCTCTCTCTCTCTCTCTCTCTCTCTTTGGTCACCAGATGGTTTTATTTGCCTCTATTTTGAATGAGTTGTTACAGGCATTCTCCACTGTTAATGTTTTCCTGTGCATCACCTTTTCAAAATGCTCTTCCTTGTTTTATGAGTGTTTTCTTTGAGTCACAATCTTATACCCAATATTACAAGTCAAACACATGTCACAGTCCCCCTTGATGCTTTTAACTTTTGGCGTCTGTTTGAGAGGTGTCTCTACTCAGTGTGCTCTCTTGCCCTACATTCTTCTTCTAGAAATGTGTCTTATCTTAAGACTCTTGTTTTACACAAACATTTGCTGCCCAAGTATATTACAAGTGTTACTGCCGGTTTGCACAGACTTTCAGTCTCTGAGAAACTGGTAGAACATAGTGGGCAGCACAGCAGTTGCTCACGAGTTCCTGATCTCTTGCAGGTACCATTTTACATTTTTCAGTTTAATAGAGTTTAGAGTTATATATTAGTTAATGTAAAATAGATATGCAATACCAGCTTCCTATTGCAGCCTTTACACTAAGGGGCATGAGAATTAGTGGTGGTTGTGTCTTCTCAGACATTAATGAACAAAACTTTTGCTGTTTCCACAGCAAGGACTAAGAAGGTTTTGCTTCTTTATTTTTCCCACTCCCACCAACTTTCAAAAATTTTAAACTTACAGAAGTTGCATAGTGGACCCCCTCCCATATCCCTTGCTTAGGTTCACCAATTGCTAACATTTTGCTACATCTTCTTTATCTGTAGTTCTCTGCTTAACCACACTAGGGCTTCGCACTCAGGAAACTTCCCCCAGTGCCACTATCTAGTGTCTGCTCCAATCAAGGATTGTGTCAGTTTAAGTTGCCATGTCTCAGTTCCTGGCTTTCTTTTCTTTCACAACATGGGCATTTTGTTGAAAGTCAAGGCCAAAAATTGTTTTGTAGAATGTGCTTCAATTTGGATCTGACTTGTTTCCTTGTGATTAGATTCAGATTGAACTATGGGCTACATTTTAGAGTAGACCCTTTGAGGCGAAATGTCCACTGTACATGCACTGAACCTGACCTAAATGGTTCTTATTTTGAAGGAATTATTAAATGAGAAGATAAAAAGATGTAGATTTTAGACCCACTGTAGTCATTCTAAGAGAAGAGACCAGAAGTTTGTGAGCAGGAAAAGGCAAGGGCTGTATCGTAGAAACTTGTATGGTTGTAAACTAACTCAAGTATCACCAGCCTCATGGGCATTTAGCTCAACTCACCTGTTTGCTGCTGTTGATCCAGCGCCATGCGGTGCTCTTGTTCCAGAGTCAGATTGAGATTGTCTTCTTTGTGATCCCTCTTATTACCTGCCTCACATCATTGATCCTGACCCCCTCAGCCCCTGCTATCTGATGAATGAGCCGGTTGCCTTCCTTACCCTCACGAGGGACAAGCACCTGGCGTTCTCTCCACTCCAAAGAGCCCAGCGGTCCGCCACGTGCATGCTGGTGGAGCTGTACACCCACAGCTGAGACTGCTTTGTCTACACTGCAACGAGTGCAAGCACCACATGGAGACCCGCTGGCACTGCACTGTCTGCAAGGGAGGCCCCTGCGGTGGGGAGCAGAGGGCACTGGAGGGTGCCAGGTCTCTGCCTCAGGTCAGTGGTCCAGCAGATGCACCTGGAACACCTACATTCTGGGCCAGGCCGGATCACACACAAGGACAGGACATAGCCATTTCTCGTTTGTTCCAATAGTTTGCTAGGAGGTGGACCCACCCCCAGCGTGGGCTCCTCTCTCCAGGCCAGCTGATGCTGTGTGCTCCTTCCCACTCTGGCTGGCCTTACTCTGGCAAGGACTGCAGCCTTCCGGTTGGGGAGGTGTGGGTGGGGGGTTTGCAGGCTGGCCGCCTGGCAGGGATGGACCATGGGGCCAGGCGGGACGTGGGGCCAGGGCCACTTACAAACAGTGCTAACCCCCACCCCACCACCAAGGCTGCTATTTCTTGATGTAAGCCTCTAATACTACTTGGTAATTTATCTATTTGTATATATTACCTTGATGAAATTTTTACAAATTAAAACAAAATACAATACAGGTATTAAATATTCCACTCAAGAGGGCACCTGGGTGGCTCAGTTGGTTAAGCGACTGCCTTTGGCTCAGGTCATGATCCTGGAGTCCCGGGATCGAGTCCCACATCGGGCTCCCTGCTCAGCGGGGAGTCTGCTTCTCCCTCTGACCCTCTTCCCTCTTGTGCTCTCTGTCTCTCATTCTCTCTCTCTCAAATAAATAAATAACATCTTTTAAAAAAAATTCCACTCAAGAAGTTAGAAGAAAATATAGCAAAATATAGCCATATAAGTAAATGTAAATAATTAATAAGAACAAAGAAATGAACTGGTAAATAAGAACCAAAACCAAAAATTAAAATGTAATCTTAATTGAAAAAAACAAAAGCTGTTTCATTGAAAATACCAATAAAATAGAAAAACTTTTGGTAAGAACAGTCAAGAAAACAATGAGTACAAATCATTAAACACCATTAAAAACAAGAAAGGGACACAACTGCTTAAAGAAAGATTAAATGCTCTTAGATAATATTGTTAACTATTATACAAAAGTAACTTGACAAGCTATTTGAAACGGATGATTTTCTAGGAAAATATAAATGTTACTTTTGACTCAAGAAGGAGTAGAAACAGGTGGGGGGATGGGTTAGCCTGGTGATGGGTATTAAGGAGGGCACGTACTGAATGGAGCACTGGGTGTTATATGCAAACAATGAATCATGGAACACTACATCAAAAACTAATGATGTGGGGTGCCTGGATGGCTCAGTTGGTTAAGTGACTGCCTTCAGCTCAGGCCATGATCCTGGAGTCCCAGGATCGAGTCCTTTGTTGGGCTCCCTGCTCAGCAGGGAGTCTGCTTCTCCCTCTGACCCCCATGATCTCTCTCTCTATCTCATTCTCTCTCTCAAATAAATAAATAAAATCTTTAAAAAAAAAAACAAAAAAAACTAATGATGTAATGAATGGTGATTAACATAAGATAATAAAATTAAAAAAAAAGAAGGAGTAGAAACAATAAATACATTAAAACCTTAGGAGGGGGCACCTGGGTGGCTCAGTCGTTAAGCGTCTGCCTTCGGCTCAGGTCATGATCCCAGGGTCCTGGGATCAAGCCCCGCATCGGGCTCCCTGCTGGGCAGGAAGCCTGCTTCTCCCTCTCCAACTCCGCCTTCTTGTGTTCCTGCTCTCTCTGTCTCTCGCTCTCTCTCTGTCAAATAAATAAATAAAATCTTAAAAAAAAAAAAAAAAACTTAGGAGAAATTAGAACCTGTCAAAGAACCACTCTAAAAAATTAATGAATTATACACAATTTCTTCCTAGCTTCAATAATTTTTATATTGTACAAACTGTTCAGGAACATGTGCTTAAAAATCTTTCCAACCTGTTCTATGAATCTAACATACCCATAGTTCTAGTTCTAAAATACAACTATAGCACACCAAAAATAAAATTATAGGCAGTCTCACTAATGAACAAAGATGCAAAAATGCTAAATCATTAGTAGCAAATTAGATTCTGTAGTATACAAAGGGATGAATACTTTTGCCTAATTAGGTTTATCACAGGAATATAAAAATGCATCAGCTTTACAGAATCTAAAAAATGAGATTCACCACATTAACAGAGGTACATAAAAGCAATCATCTCAAAAGACGACAGAAAAAAAATTCAATAAAAATTCCACATCTATAAATAACCTTAGTAAGCTAAGAATATATCTGATAAAAGTGATCTACCAGACTCTACGGCAAACTTCATATTTAATGGTGAAACATTAAATGCAATCCCATTCAAGTCAGAAAAAAAAAAAAAGACTGAAAGTATCAACACTGTGCTAGAGGTACTAAGCAATGCAATAAGATAAGAAAAAATGCAGTATAAATTTTGAAATGGGATAAACAAATGGTCATTATTTTTAGCAATATGTACTACTAACATTACTTACAAAATGTAATGAAAAAAATAAACAAGCAATGTCAAAACAAACACACAAAAACCCATATAATGCCAAAGATTAAATCTATTAAGACATGAGCAAGACCCAAATGAAGAAAACTATAAAATTTTATCCAAAGACACCAAAGACTATCTGACACATAGAGAGATAGATCATGTTCCTGGATAGGCAGACTAAATACTTTATTCCTTTAAAATGTAACCTGTAAATTCTAACAAAGGATATTTTAATTTGTTTCCAAAACTTCATACATCTTTGTGAACATCTGGACTAATCTACTACCAGTCTGATTATCTTTCCTTTGTAGATATTTTTTTTCTTGAAGTATATAAAATTTCTTTATTTTGAAATCTGTAAATTTTATCAGAATGCATCTAGCTGTACATCTCTTTTTCAGTGATCCTGACTGCATATCTATTTATAAATTTCTTTTGGTTATTTTCTTTATTTTTACTTCTAGCTACTCATTAAAAACAAAACAAAACACTAGATTACTTACCTCTGCATTCCATGTTTTTACCTTTAATCTAATAACTTCCATCAGCCTTTTTGTTCTCCATCATGGGACAATTCACACATTTAATTTTCCATAAGTTGGTGCTCATTCAGTTACAATCTACCTTAACTAGATTAAAAAATAAAATATATTTCTCTTTCTTATTCTCAGATTCCTTCCTTTGAGCAGGAGCAGAGCCTGTGGCTAGAGAGATTGCAATCTCCCTGGAGCAGGTTTCCAAGCAGGCTTCCTCTTGTTGAGTGGTTTTGAGAACAGGACCAGGCACGTCTTTCCCTGGGGGCAAACCTGTAGAGAGGTTTCCTCCAGAGTGGGAGGCTAATAAATATTTGTGAACCAGCCAGTTCTCCTAGCAAGCAAAAAGGATATGAGTCAAAGCCATTCTCTAGTTCTCCCTAGAAAGAATGGTTAAAAGTAACTGCCAACAAGCTGGTGTTCCATTTTCTTGCTTATGTTAGCTCAGTGAAAATTCCTGGAGTCTTGAAGTATGTAGGTGGGATAGGCCTTTATTTTCCAGGATTAGGCAAAACATATCCATTTTATATTTGCTGGATTATTTTTGTAGATATTTAGAAAGGAACGTTGTCAAATACATGTGCCTATGTTACTATCTTACCTTCATTCCAGAAGAATTTGTCTATCAGATGTCATTAATTGGAAAGGTAAAAAAGGAGGATGTGCAATTAGAACAGTGCAAACAGTGACCAGAAGTTATTTTTACTTATTTCGTTGAAGTACATCGAACATAATATAAGGTAAATAAAATCTTAAGTATACAGCCTGATTAAATCTGTACAAAGTGAACACACCTATGCAACCACCAGCCAGGTGGAGAAGACTTTAAGAGGCCTAGCTGTTTTTCTGTTGTTCTGGGAATCCAGCTATCTGACTGAAAGAAGATTGGGCTAGACTCCTAAGTGATGGGACACTGTGTGTGGAGGGGTAGGGGGGCACACTTTGAGGAGCACATAGGCGCCAGACAGTGAGTGAAGCTACCTTGGAACTTCTAGCACAACTTCTAGTTGAATGCAGCTGAGTGAGTGACCCCAGCTTTTGCTACACAGAGCACAAAAGCTGCCTGAGTCCTGCCTGAATTCCTGACCCAGAGGATTGTGAAAGAGTTCCATTCTTTTTTTTTGTATGCATCATATTATCTTGATATCATCTCAAACTTAGAGAAAATTTGCAAAAATACCACAAAGAACCTTTTCCTAAATCATTTGGGAGTTAAATTTCTGACTTGATGTCCTAACAGTAGGAATACGTTATGAATTCATAACCACAATACAACCATCAAAATCAGGAAATTAACACTTGTGATCTCCTTCATAGGGGACAGGTTCAATCCAGAATCACTGATTGCATTTACCTGTGATGGATCTTTAGACACCTTCAGTACCAAACAGTTCCTTTTTTTTCTTTCACTTCCATGACCTTGATATTTTTGAGAATTACTTGCAAGTTATTTTGTAGAATGTCCTTGAATTTGGATTTGTGTGAGATTTCCTTATGCTCTCAGGTATTGAACCTTTGTCAGGAACATCACAGGAGTAATGCCCTTTCTCATTCCATCCAATCCAGGCACACAGAATTTTTATTTGTTCCATTTAACTCTGATCACTTGATTAAGGTGATGTCTGCCAGGATTCTCCACTTTACAGTCACTCTTTTTCCCTTTATCATTAATAAGCATTTTGTAAAGTGGTACTTTGAGACTATGTAAAGTTTCACCAAACCTTCAATTTATTCATTTATTAATATATGTTACAATGGACTCATGAATTCATAACCTGTTCAAGCATCATTCCATTGTTCATATGATCCCGATTTTGGCCAACAGGAACTCTGTTCGAATTGACTTCTTTGTCCTTTTGACATGTCCCCATCATTCTTTGAGCCTTTTTTTTTTTTTTTGGTCTGGAATAATAAAATATCCCAGGCTCGTCTTTTACTTTCCCTGCACCAACTCTGGAATCAGCCATTTTTACAAGAGTCCTGATTCCTTTTAGTGGAGAATAATAGTATTTAGAAGACAATTTCTGGACAACTGGTGTATTCATTGCTATTATGGGTGAAGCATTGTTGCTCTAGGCCAAAATTAGGGAATGTATGTATCTTATATTTATATGTATTTTCGTATCTGTCTACACATACTGAAATCCATGAGTTCACACCAATACTTCTAATTCTAATCCAATCCAAAGTGTTCATTCTAGTTTTGTCCTTTTCCATATCTGTTTCTCCAAAAAATAAGGAATTTGGCACCTATCATCATTAATATATTTTGTTATTTTTATATATTACACTTGTATTTTATATATTATATTTTTATGTGTTATCTCGCATTGTCTGCATGCTTACCTTGTTTAAGGAAGAGCAATAAGTCCAGTACACTGGACCCAAGAATGGGGGGAGCAAAAGGGAAAGGGGTAAAAAATGAAATCAGCATTGTATCACTAGTATTCTAATATTAAATCTTCCTTCTGATTCCATGATAAAATAGAATAGGTATTATATAAATGTTAGTTAAATTTAAATTAAGTCGGGGCACCTGGGTGACTTAGTCATTAAGCATCTGACTCTTGGCATGCAATCAAGCCCCACTTAGGGCTCCGTGCTCAGTGGGGAGTCTGCTTGAAGATTCTCTCCTTTTGCCCCTCCCCCCACATACACTCACTCTCTCTCTCAAATAAATAAATCATAAATAAATAAATAAATAAATAAATTTAATTTAAGTGATGGCTAATCTTATACATGGATTTCCAGACATGCACATTTTTTTCCTGTGTTTTGTTTTGTCTTTTGAGTTATTTTTGTCTTATTCATCCTGTATGTCTCATAATACTTACCCAGCACAGAACAGGTGCCCCATAATTTTTATTATCTACTTTAAAATTTTAAAACATAATAAATTTAAATTTGTTTTTAAAAACAATTGAATATTTTAAATTGAAAAATAAATAAACAATTGAATATTTCTAAATAGGTATTGACTGATTTTTTTTCATAAAGGAAATAATGCAGTATTTCAGAGGAAACCGGCTTATTTTTATATATTCTTAAGGTTTTCTTTTTTAAGCATTCTATTGTTTTAAATATGTAACTTAGATTCTTAAAAATAACATTTCCTTCCCCTAAATACCAATGTATTTATTTTTTCCTATTTGGCAAACATTGATTTGCGGCTTCCAAGGTTTATAATAGAATGAAAATCAACCCACACCATTCTCAAGACTTAAAATCAACACACATCTTATTGCATTTCTCTCTTTGGATCTCTGTTCAGAATAACTATGTAGCAGCTTCTTAATGCTATACCTTGGTGAGCAAATGGTATTTTGTAGAGTGTAATAATAGGGTCCAGTCAGGAAATGGGAACTACTCTCAGAACTATGAACAAAAGGACCTTAGTACAGAGAATTGGTTATGTGAGTGGTGAAAGCCCTGAGAAGCCTCACAGGGACAGGGTGACAGCCCAGGTATTAGCAGGGGCAATGGGATGAGGAGTTCTTATCAGAGCCTGGAGGGCAGGGCCATGCAGCAAGGGGACAGAACCATAGTGAGGAGTGCCCAGTGGATGCTAGGATTCCCAGGGAGAGGGACACCCAGTAGGAGCTACAGCCACAGGGAAGGCAGTGACTGATGGAGCTATCACCTGAAGCAGAGTGAGAAACAGGAAAATGGCCTGACTTCTCCCTTCCTGCTACCTTCCAATCTTGCCAGTGCCTCCCATTTGTATGAACCTAACGGGATCAGTTAGCAAGGGAGCCTGGGAAACGCATTTTCTATGAAAAGCAGGGGAACAGAGAAAAATGGATATGAGAACAAACAGGAAATGTGGCACAGCGCATGTTTCTTAGCTCTTATTTTCAGGAAAACAAATCAATAGTGACTTTATGAAACAATAATAATGCCTCATGGGATTTTAAAATATATGTAGAATTAAATTACATAATGATAGTAGCACATAGGCAGTAAGAGGAAAATCGAAATCAAGTGTTCTAAGGTCTTTCCATTACCTGGGAAGAAGTAAAAGTCATGAATTGTATTAGAAACCTTAAAAGATCAAGAGTTACTCAATATCACTAATCATTACGGAAATACAAATCAAAATCACAATTCATACCCATTAGGATGCCTATTACAAAACAAAAACAAAAACAAAACAAAACCAGAAAATAGTAAGTGTTGGTGAGGATGTGGAGAAGTTGGAACCCTGTGCATTGTTGGTAGGAATGTAAAATGGTGCAGCTGCTTTGGAAACAAGATGGAGTTTCTTTAAAAAGTTAAAAATAGAATTACCATATGATCCAGCAATTCTGGGAATATATCTAACATAATTGAAAGCAGACTCGAAAATATATTTGTATGCCCATAATCACAGCAGCATTATTCACAATGGCCACAGAAGATATACAGTAGAAGAAGAGAAGAAACAGGTAGAAGAAAAGACAGAAGAAATCCAAGTGTTCCTCAACAGTTGAATAAATAAATAAAATGTAAAAGAAAAAACCCAAGTGTCCATCAACAGATGAATGAATAAACAAAATGTGATAGATGCATACAATGAAATTATTCAGCCAAAAAAAAAAAAAGGAAGGAAATTCAGACACATGCTACAACATGGATGAACTTTGGATATAGTAAATGAAATAAGCCAGACAAAAAAGGACAAATTACTGTATGCTTCCACTTATAGGAGCTGCCTAGAGTAGTCATATTCATCGATAAGAAAGTAGAAAGGTGGTTTCTAGAGTCTGAGGGGAGGGAGGAATGGAGGACTATTGTTTGATGGGCACAGAGTTTCAGTTTGGGAAGATGAAAAAAGTTCTGGAGATGGATGGTGCCGATGACTGCACAGTAGTGTGAATGTACTTAATGCCAGCGAACTGAACACTTAAAAATGGTTCAAATGGTCAATTTTATGTTCTGTATATTGTACTACAACTTAAAAAAATGAAGAAAGTATATGCACTCCTAACTTGTTTTATGAGGCCAGCAAACTTTGACATCCAAACTGAAGGCATATAAAGGAAGAAAGAAAGCATCACAGGTGTCTCTGATGAACTGTATACAAACTCCTAAACAAAATATTAGCGAACAAATCCAGTGATAATTAAAAAGAAGAGTACATTATAACTAAGTTGGAGTTATCCCAAGAAAGCAAGAATGGTTTAACACTTGAAAATGAACAAAATATAGGAGAAAACCAAATACTCATCACAACAGATGTAAAAGAAAAACGTGGTGCAATTCGATACCTACTCATGGTTTTAATAGTCATCACAACTCTCGTGCCCTACTTAGGATAGAGTAAATTAGTACAACTACAATGTAAAACTGTTTTGTGTTGTGTACTAAGGTTAAACATATGCATACCCTATGACCTAGCAAACCCCCTCCTAGATATATATCCAACAGAAATAAATACATATGTACAGGAAAAGACAACTGAAAGAGTATTTATAGGGGTGCCTGGGTGGCTTAGTCGTTAAGCATCTGCCTTCGGCTCAGGTCATGATCTCAGGGTCCTGGGATGGAGCTCTGCATCAGGCTCCCTGCTCAGCGGGGAATCTGCTTGTCCCTCTCCCTCTGTACTCTCTCTCACAAGTAAATAAATAAATCTTTAAGGGGAAAAAAGAATATTTATAGCACCATTATTCTTATTAGCCCTAATCTGTAAACAACCCAGATGTCCACAAGGATTATAATAAATTGTGGTTTAGTCATGCAATAGAATACTATATAGCAATTAAATGAACCAACTACTTCTACGTGCAGCAACATGGATGAAACAAATGTACCATTGACTAAAAGAAGCCAGAAAGGAAGCTTACTGTTTAATTCTACTCACATAAAATTTTAAAATAGACAGACTTAATCTATGGCTTTAGAAGGCAGGATAGTGATTCCTTTTAGGAGAAAGAAGGCATTAACAACTGGGGGAGGGGAGGACACTTAGTGGATTCTAGGGTGCTTCTGGATGGTGTTACATGATGTGTTCACTTTGTAATAGTTCATTTATACATGTTCATGCACAATGCAATACAAAATTATTAATAGAAACTTATTCAGGTGAAAAACATACTGAAAATATTTTCTAAAACAATAGTAAAGGTTGTGTTAGGGCACTGACTTTGTGCTGGCTTTAGTTTTCCAAATTTTCTATACTATGGTTATTAGTATATAATATACTAGCTTGTCACAAAACCACCTCTATCATTTAAAAAATTATGCTTATAAAAGTGATTTACTTTTTCAAATACAGATCGGATCTGAGATATTTGTGAGACAACTTTTAAAAGAACCACTAATGGAAGCCATAAGTTCCATTTATTTAGAAATCTTTCAAAACAGAATATCTCTGTTGCTCCTAATTATGGCTTTGCATATTCTTCATTAAGTAGTACTTATGGATTTTAGATAAAAAGTAGGTACCT
The DNA here is from genome assembly GCF_003265705.2 of Callorhinus ursinus. Classification (NCBI taxonomy): domain Eukaryota; kingdom Metazoa; phylum Chordata; class Mammalia; order Carnivora; family Otariidae; genus Callorhinus; species Callorhinus ursinus. The sequence goes on from NW_027397075.1 coordinate 41,411,808, forward strand.
CACCCAGGTGATTTACTCATCATATATTCACTTCATACAAAAGCTGAACCAATTTCTGATCGGAGCTTGGATGAAGATTAAGTCTATGCATAAACACATCAGGTACAAAAGGGCAAGTCCCTGTCTTGTCTAGTGTGAATCCTCTGTTGGTTTTTAGTTGTAACACGAATATTCCAGTTTGTTCCAAAACAAATCCTGCTCAAAGAAAGCATGTGGTTCATTCTCCTCTGAACACTGAAAGTGATAATGAGCCCTTATGGATGATTTAATAAAGTATAGCATTTTATGGCCTTTGCCCCTTCTCAGTCTAATTCCTTTCTCTTCTAATAATGTTTTGACTTCGCTTTAAAAAACAAAGCCTTCTTTTACTTGCCCAGCTGCCTATCAAGATTTAGTTTGATGCTATAGTAAATCACACTAAGAAGCATGGGTAAAGGGACAAACAGATCAATAAAATAGAATAGGAAAATTGAAAACAGATTAATGATTATTTGAGAACTTGTATGTGATGGGAAAAGCTATGTTACACTAGTGGGAAAATGATGAACTATTCAGTAAATGATCTTGGGACATTTGGATAATTCACATTTTTAAAAAAGCTATTAAGGGGCACCTGGATGGCTCAGTCAGTTAAGCATCTGCCTTCAGCTCAAGTCATGATCCCAGGGTCCTGGGATTGAGCCCCGTGTCAGGCTCCCTCTGCTCGTTCTCTCTCTCTCTCTCTCTCAAATAAATCAATAAAATCTTTTAAAAAATTTAAAAAGCTATTAGATCTACACTTTATTTAATTTTAAAATTTATTTATCTATTTCAGAGACACTGAGAGTGTGAGCAGGGGGAGAAGCCAAGGGAGAGAGAGAGTAATAATCCTCAAGCTGACTCCCCACTGAGCACAGAGCCTGACTTGGGGCTCAATCCCAGGACCTCTAGATCATGACCTGAGCCAAAATCAAGAGTCGGCCACTCAACCGACTAAGCCACCCAGGTGCCCCTAGATCTATGCTTTAAATCTTACACAAAAATCTTTCCAGATGGATTAAGTATTTAATGAAAGGTAAAGCCTTAAAACTTTTAGAAGAAAATATAGGAAAAATCTTTATGACCTTGGAGGGGGAAGTATTCTTAAATAAGATAAAAACCATAAATCATAAAGGAAAATGTTAATAAATTTCACTACATAAAATATACATATGACAAAAGACACCCCAAAGTTAAAATACAAGTGACAGCCTCAGAGAAGATATTTGCAACATATACCACCAATAAAAGATTACTATTCAGAATACTTGAAAACGAGCCACCCACTAGAAAATTAGGCAAAATATATGAACAACAAAATAAAAAGGAAAACACTAAATGGCCAATAATAAAGATGATCAACCTCACTCTTAATTAGGGAAATGCAAGTTAAAGTGATAAAACCAACATTCTCCAGCTGGATGGGCCAAGGAAGCTTTCACTTAACTCTCTGTTTTTGGTATACTCCCACCCTCCCATGGGCATTGTGTCCCCAAGTCCAAAATTCTGTCGTTGTTTTGCTCCGTTATTTTTTTGTACTTGTGGATTTATGTCTTTAAAATTCATACATGTATATATGTACACTATACACTTTTCTATCACTCTAATTTGGGAGAAAGCAACTTTGAAAGTGCATTCAATCAGATATTTTAACTAAATGTTTCTTTTGTCTTTTTAACTAACCCAAATTAGCTCTTTTTTTTTTTAAGATTGTATTTATTTATTTGAGAGAGAGAGAGCACATGTGGGCTTAGAGGGGCAGAGGCAGAGGGAGAAGCAGGCTCCCCGCACAGCAGGGGGCCTGATGTGGGGCTCGATCCCAGGACCTTGGGATCACGACCTGAGCCGAAGGCAGATGCTTAAATGAGTCACCCAGGTGCCACAAACTAGCTCTTTTTTTAAAATTAATTTTTATCTCCAAACCAAAGTCATTTTAAATGTAAAATTCATTTTACTATAACCACAATTGCCTTATCACATATAAAAACACCTAGAAATTGCCTAACATCCTAAGTATCTATCAGCGTTCAAATTGCCAATTGTCCCATGTCCCATACATTTCTTAGAAATGTTTAATAGGTTGTTTGAAACAGAATCCAAATAACGTCCACATATTGGGATTGGTTATCTTTTAAATCTCCTTAAATCAGTAGATTCCTCTTTCATCTCTCAGTTTCCTTTACCAGTTTACAGTTGTTCTTATTGTTGTTGTTGAAAAAAAAATCAAGTTGTTCGTCTTTGGGAATTTTCCACAGTATTCATCTTGCAGATTACAGCCCTGTGGTGTGATTTAAGATAGTCCTGTGTCTTCTGCATTTCCTACAAATTGGTAGTTGTGTCTTCGGCATTTCCTACAAACTGGTAGTTGGATCTAGAGGCTTGATCAGATTCAGGTTTGATTTCTTTTTGCACAAAATGTCTGATTTTCTTTCTGTGATGTTAGGAATTGATGAATGATGTCTATTAATTGACTACAAATTGCAAAATGGTTATATTTTCTCATTTCTTCTTCATTTATTATCTGGAATACTATAAAGAGAAATTGTCCTTGTTTGCCATTTAGATAACCAATAGTAATAATAGTTTATATAAGAAAAGTAGGTAAGTGGGATGCCTGGGTGGCTCAGTCGGTTAAGTGGCTGCCTTTGGCCCAGGTCATGATCCCAGGGTCCTGGGATCGAGCCCCGCATCGGGCTCCTTGCTCAGCAGGGAGCCTGCTTCTCCCTCTCTCTCCTTCTGCTTGTGCTCTCTCTGTCAAATAAATAAAATCTTTAAAAAAAAGAAAAGAAAAGTAGGTAAGCATATTTGATGTGTTTTTCAATTTATTGCATTTTTTTATCCTTATGGGTGCTCAAACTTTCCCATCTTTTCAATGCGAGCCTCTTCAGCTTGGCTTCTGAGTTCTTTAGACACAACCCTAGCAATTCCAAGATCTTCCTTGTAGTCTAAGGCAATATTTTCAAGCTTGTCCTGTATATTCCCTTGTTCCATACCTGAAGTCAGCCCTTTTCCCAAAGAGTCCTTATTCTTTTCAATAGGAAATAGCATTCGGAGACCAGAGTACTGAGTAGCAGTACTCACTGCTACTGGGTTGGTTAATGCATTTAGGCCTATTCAGTGGACAGAGCTAGGTAGCTATTTTTAATGAAATATTTTATACACACCAAAATGTATACAATACAGAAACAGTTTAATCTTTGAGCATTCCCATATGTACCAGCTAACGGCCCTTCTGAATTTTGTGTTTGTCATTCCCTCGCTTATGCATCATTAAACAATGTATTTCTAATCTTTATATAAATGGAATCATACCTTTTTTCTATGCCTTTTTCCCCATCAACATTAAGTTCACACGATTTACTCAAGTTGAAGAATTCACTTTCATTACTCTATACTATTCCATTTCATGAATACAGCACAATTTATTTACCTATTCTCCTAAGGATGAAGATTTGGGTCATTTCCAGTTATTTGCCCCAGTAAACAATGCGGTTATGACCATCTTGTATAGGAGTCTCTTGGTGTACTCATGCAAGAGTTTGTTTCCAATAACCGAGGGGTGGAATTTCTGGGTTATAGGGTTTAATCTAGCTTGTGTCCCTTCAGCTACACTCAAATACCCTTGTCAAGATTGCCAAAGGCCTTCACAGTGCCAGATGGGTAATTTTCCGTTCTCATCATGCTTGGTTCTTTAATAGTAGTTCCCACAGCTTTTCCATCCTTGAAACACTCTGCCCCGTGGTTCTTAGGATAGTGCACTCTGCTGCCATTGCTCCTATTTCAAGGTAGGTCCTTCTCGATCTATTTTGCCAGGTCCTCCTTACCCCTCTATCCTATTTCTCAGCGTGGGAACTCCTTGAAAGTCCTTCCTGAGCCCTTCCTTTTCTTCTCAATATCTATACGTTGCCTAGGTGAACCCATCTACTTCTGTAAAACAAAAACATTTATTTGTTTTAAACCCCAATTTTATTGATCCTCAGCTTGCTTCTCTGAACTCTAGTTGTATATTACCTACTTAGATGACTCAAAGTCATCTCAAACTTAATATGTTTAGAGCGGAATTTTTTATTTTTTGCCATGAATCCTGTTCTGCTCCAGACTCTCACATCTTAATGAATAGTACTACCATTCTTTCAGTAACCAAAACCAGAAGCCTGGGATTGATTCTTGATGCCTCCCTTTCCTTCATCCTCACCCATCCAACTCATCACTATGTCTTGTCGGTTCTACCTCTAAAATATATCCTGAATCTGAACACATTGCTCCACCCATCTCTATCAGCCCGAGCTACTATTATCTTTCACCTGGTCTTCTGCGATAATATCATGACTGATCCTCACACTTCCATTTTTGTAATCCTTCAGTTTATTCTTCCTACAACAGCTAAAATGATTTTTTTTTATTAATAATGCTCCCCCTTCCTTAAAGACTTGCAATAATTTTCCAAACTCTTTACCCTGGCCTACAAGGACCTTTATCTGTATTTTTGCAAAAATCCATTAGTTGGTCAGGAAATCAATTCAGTAGGTAATGATCAGCATTTTAAAATAAAATTCCAGAACATAATAGAATACATTGTAGACATTACACATTATAAGAGTAGGTCTTGTTTTGTGCATTTGCTTTGTTTAAGTACTGAATGAGATATAAAATGTATTTCCCACAGTGAGTCATTGTCAAAAAATTTTGAGAAATGTTTTCCTGTAGCATCTGTATCCACCTATCTCTCCAATCTCATTTCATGCCACCCACCCTGGTCCTGATGTTCCCTCATCTGAGCCTTCTGTCAGCTCTTTTCTAACACGCCAACCCCTTTGCCTTGCAATGCCTCTGCCAGCATTGTTCTTCCTACCAGATTTCCCATGAATGGCTTCTTTTCATCTTTTGGGTCTCAAGTTTAAAGTCCCCAACTCAGAAAGGACTTCCCTGATCACCCTATTTAGTTTCCCTCTGTTATTTTCTTCTCAGTACCCTATTTCCTTCAAAACACTAATCACAACTTGTAAAAATATATTTTAAAAAGATATTTACAGTCAGTCTCCACCACTAGCATCTAAGGTCCACGGAAACAGGAGTTTTGTCAATCTTTTCTCCCTTGTACCCTAGCATCTTGCAAACTCAACCTCATTTTAGTTACAAAAAACTTGAGAAGTCATGAAATAGGCCCATGTTACATCCTCAGATTTGCCAAAGTGAGTAATTTATTATTATTTGTAAAATATTCATCAGCCTTGACAGTAGATGTCAGAAAGAGTTCTATGCTTATTGTAGTAATAGAGGCTAATTTCCTTAATAAATTCCTATCTGACTCCACCTGTCTTGTTATCCTGCTTCCTTAGCAGAGGATATTTGGTGGTGGCTTCCAAAATGCCATTAAAACCTTGTTTAAAATTCCATCAAACTTTTTAGCTTGACCACACAGCACTGATCAAAAGTTCAGTCTTGAGGAAATGAGGCAATCCTTTTTTCTTGGCTTGGAGTTACCTGAATAGCCACCAAGAGTCTCTTTGTTTGGTTTGGTAGGCTCAGCTCTATGAATGAATAGCTCCTTTACCAACAAACAATAGCATGCAGCGGGGCCACTAACATCACACTAGATTAACTAGATTAACACCACACTAGAGGTGGTTAATCTCCTTGCAGGTAATTATTTCCAGAAATCGAGCAACTACTAGAATGTTTGGATTCCTACTGTGTCCTGGAAATTTAAAAAACCAACGTAAAATGTTTTTTTAAAAACTTTTTAAAGATTTTGTAGTTTTCTGCAAACTTTTAAATTTCAAAAATCATAGTTCCACATTGAAATCATAAAGTTATAAATATTTTTCTTGAAATTATCATGAATTTATAGTTTAGAATCCAAGAGGCTGATTTCCTTTATCATTGTAATTCACATTCAATTCTTAAACACAGGGAACAGATACATTGACCAAATGTGTAGTTTACCATTAACACTTTCATCTGTTCACCTGAAGTGATATGTAAAACCTATACATAGTCACTACTGTGACCTGCAAATGTTTATTTCAAGAAGTTAAACATCAGACCTTGAGTAGGGGTTAATCAACAGTCTATTTCTAATAGCTTGCTGACAAAGGCAACCTTATATTGTGTGTTTCTAAAAACCACCAGGTAGTTACTGTAACTTCACAGTGAAAACAACAAGCATGCTTTGCCTTGATGTCCTGAGAAGCCACTGAGCCCTTAAAAACCAAAAGTAAACTTCAGGATGAGAAAAATAACTTTTAAACTTAATCTTCCTCCAAAATTTCCAGTTGCAAGTAAAGTAAACTGGGGCTCTTCCCCACACCTCCTTGTGAATTGGAATATTTTGTGCTAAGTAAATTGAGCTTGGTAACACACCATGCTGAATTTAGCTCATATTTGAAAAATACCACAACCATGCTCCATTGTTTGATCATATTTACTTTCTGGCTAGAAACAACTTCCAAGGAGTGTTTATTCTCTCAATCTCTTTTAGGCCCTGGATTTTTGCTCACAGTGGTACAGCTGTGTATGGTGGGACGGAGGTTGAGTTCTGAATGCTGAAAAGGCATGATTGGATTTTTCTTAAAAATACCATTTGAGGGGTGCCTGGGCAGTTCAGTCAGTTAAGTGATGGGACTCGGTTTCAGCTCAGGTCATGATCTCAGGGTTGTGGGATCGAGCCTCGTGTTGGGCTCTGCACTTCAGTGCAGTCTGCTTGAGATTCTCTCCTGCTCCTCCCCACCCGCCCCCTCCCCCGGTTCACGCATACTCTCTAAATAAATTAATAAATTAATTAATTAATTAAATATTTTAAAAAGATACCATTTGGAAATACAATCCATGTCTTACTGTCTTGAATTTATTCAAGTCCAATTTTACACAAGATTTCTAGACAAAATGATTTAATATTTAAGACCTCCTGAGACTCAGATTAAAAAAAAAAGAAGACAACAGAAAAACTCAGCAGTTTGTCATTTCTGATCTGATTTTATCATGTGGATACCAAACTCATAACGGATGAGACTCTTCATTCCTTTGCTGTATCGTCAGTTCTCAGTTAAAGGCCTGAACTGCATCAGGCTCCTCAGTCAGCCTTCAGTTTCTCTTTTGCTGATAAGCAAGATTCACCTGCTGAGCTATCCTAGCTTCCAGCACTGATACAGGGACAGCCTTAGCTCTCTCATGAAGTGTGCACAGGGTCAGGTGTGTGGGAGGGCAGCATGGAGCTTCCATGCTGTCTGGTCCTGCCATTCTCCCCACATTTATTTCCAAGTATTCACCAACCCAGAAGCTCTCCAAACCCCATCCTTCTGGGTTTTTATGGAGGAACCATAACACAGGCACTATTGATTAAATCGGTGGCCACCAGTGATTGAATTCAATCTCCAGCCCCTCTCCCTTCCTCAGGATGGGGCTGGGGCGGCGGGGGTGGGGGGGTGGGGGAGTAGGGCACACTGAAAACTCCAACCCTGTAATTGCTCTGACCAGCCCCACCCTTAAGGTCTTTCCAAAAGTCATCTCATTACCATAACAAAGGACGTCTTTTTTTTCACTCTCTTCACTGGACAAAAACCAACTATATATTTCTTATTATAAATCCTATCACAGGATGGCTCACAGAATCAGGGGGACGACCCGAGAAAACAGATGTGAACTGAAGCTACACTTCCAGGAGCAACAGTGAAAACCCTAGTGAAGGAATGGTCCGATGAGGAACCTGCTGGCCTTGCTCTCCCCACCATGGACGGCTCACCATGGTCCTTCTGCCAGGAACTGACTTTACAGTGTCCATACTGCTGGGCAGCACCACAGCTAACTCGTAGGTGGGCAACCAACCTTAGGATCAAAGTCGTCCCCTCTACTTCCACCTTTATCTGCAAAATGGATTGCTTCCACTGAGTCCATTTCCTTGTACAACTCCGGAGATAAAATCTCACATACCTATGGGCTAGCTGCAAAGGATCCCAGGGAATTGAATTTTCTGGATTTCTGTCTTGGGGAAGCAGGACTCCTGAGTCTAAAGATTTCCTTGATGTAGCAAAAGTGATCAGAAAATGCTGGGGAGACTAAAAATAAGAAATATCCATTTCAACAGCTTCCAATGTCAATGGATTTACTCATGTTCAGTCAAATTCTCTTATGATGTCAGACCTCTAGAATTTCCCATGCAATGTGTGACTTACCAAAGTCTTTGATTTCTCCAAAATAATATAATAATTAAGAATAATGGTGTTCATGTATACACACACACATACGCACACACACATATCTCTTAGTGGTTAAGAGCCTGACTCTGGACCCAGACTTTCTAGATTCGAATCCCTGTCTGCTACTTATTAGCTGTGTGACCTTGGGTAATTTATTGTAACATGTCAGTATTGTCAACTGTAAACTGTGGATAGTAACGGTAACCTACCCCATAGCAGTGTTGTGTGTTTTAAATGAGTTGATATATGCATAGCTTTTAAAACCGTGCTTGAGGGCACCTGGGTGGCTCAGTCGGTTAAGCGTCTGCCTTTGGTTCAGGTCATGATCCCAGCGTCCTGGGTTCGAGCCCGCATTGGCTCCATGCTCAGCGGGGAGCCTGCTTCTCCCTCTCCCTCTGCCTGCCTGCCTATCTCCCTACTTGTGATCTCTCTCTCTGTCAAATAAATAAATAAAATCTTTAAAACCGTGCTTGAATGAATAAAGGTGAGCTATTATTATGGGTAGTACATAAATACTACAAGAAAATGGGAATGCACTGAATCCATGAGCCATACCATATGGGCAAAGAGCATAGATGGAGGCTCAAAGGTGAAAGAAGCATGGTCCTTGCATTCTGAGCAGATAACCAAGCATGGAAGATAAGCACATAAATAACTGTGATACAAGACAGCCAGCAGTAAGTGTACAAGATCAGTACACACAAAACACTATGAGAACATTAAGGACAGTGAAATTCTTTCCTGCCAGAAGAACTTTGTGAGGCACTTGGGGTGTGTCAGTTTGGAGCCATGGCCTTAAAAAAAAAAAAAAAAAAAGTATAAATCTGATGGGCAGATACTATGTGGAGGGAGAAGATGAGGGAATTCCAAGCAGAAATGGAGCAGCTTAAACAAAAGCCCAAAGGTAAGGAATGGTATGAAAGGTATGGGATAAACAAAGTTTAGCCGGAGACAAGGCAAGAAAAGAAGTCTAGACCAATTTGTGGAGTGTGTTCAGCTCTTGGCTGGGGAGATGCACTTGATTATGAATGCAATGGAACTTCCAGTTGTCTTATACCAAGGAGGGGTGTGTGTCCCAAGCCCTCCCAAATCATTCTACCTCAAACCATTCCATTTTTTTGTAGTCCATTAGTTACCCTCTGATTCTAAGTTCTTTAGAAAGGCATTAACTTTTCACAGCTACAGGATAAAATGAATTACATTTCTAAGTCAAATTGGAACCTGCTTTGAACTAGCCTTGCTGGAGTTTTCCAATTCTCCATTTCTGTATTCTTCCCTGGGCTGCCTGAAGGAGGTTTTTTAACTCTAACCAGGCAAAGGCCAGTTAGCAGTATTCTGGTATTCAGGGACTCAAATTTCCTTTTTTTAAAATTAAATTAAATTAAATTAAATTTATTTGACAGAGAGAGACAGAGAGAGGGGACACAAGCGGGGGGGTGGGAGAGGGAGAAGTAGGCTCCCCACGGGGCAGGGAGCCCGATGCGGGGCTGGATCCCAGGACCCCAGGATCTCAACCCAAGCCGAAGACAGACGCTCAATGACTGAGCCACCCAGGCGCCCTGGGACTCAAGTTTCTTGGCATTCATGAGGCAAAGACATGGCTGCTCTTCTCATTTACCTCTCCACTAGCACGTTTCTTTCCTCTTGTTCTCTCTGAGATCAAAGAGAAGGGCATGGAGAAATCCTGTTTAAGTCAAACAGTTCCTTATCTGAAATGTAGCTCATTTCCCCTTTCCTTAATGTTTGATATGTTCCCTCCAGCAACAAATCCACAGCAGAAAGATGGATGAGTGACTCCCTGGAACAGTGTTTGCTCCCTCAGCCCCCATTTGGCGGGAGCCCCAGGTCAGCCAAGTGCTCTGGTATCTCTTCCCCAGCAGTGAGTCATGTGCTTGGTGAGCCTTCCAAACCTCCAACTGGTAAGTTGACTTGTGTTCACCAGGAATTGTGTTCATCAGTAAAACATACTTACAGCTTTGACTTTTAAATATATATTTAAAAAGTCTGAGTTAAGAAGTATTCCAAAATCAATAGAATTTGGAATTGCTAGTGATAGGGAACAAACATACTAGTGCAAAAACTTTGGTGTGACTCTGTATCAGTTCAAGCTCCATAAATTTGGTTCTCTGACTCAAAACCAGAATAGGAAACTCACTTGTTCTGCTGAATACCTGTTTGCTTCATTAATATATGCAATATGAACTATCTATTATTGGTTGTTTTTCAAAAAGCCTTGGGACTTATTGGCCAATATAATTGAAGAGTCCAGAAATGGTTCCAAGCTTCAGGAATAGTTGGATTGAGGCTCTGGCTCTCCTTCTTTCTGTTTCTTGTTTTCCTGGCTTTGCACCCAGTCTGGCTTCCTTCATGTTTGCAAGAAGGCTTTTAGCAGTAGGACAACTTGTTGGAAAGTGATCTTGTGATTTCACTGTAGGTTTAATATATTGTTTTACTTTCCTTCAAAATCTAGCAGGTGCTGCATTATTAGACAAAGATAGGAGTCTTTTACAAATGGTTCTTTGAAGCATCAAAGTGCTGAAGCCCAAACTTCTGGTGTTGGACAATGACTAAGGGTTAAATCACCATGGGTGCCATGGATATCCTCCTTGTCTGAGCCCATGTGGTCTCTTCAAATTAGATAGCTCTGCTGATCACATGTCAGGTATCATCCAAGCCTTTGCCTATTTGGACACCCTGGCACTTGGGGCTAACCCTTCTTACATTATTACCACATGGCCACTTTTCTTCAGAGTCCTTCCATTATAGGTTCCTTTTAAGGAATTGGAAAAATAAGGCAATGGGTATAGTAAAATATTAAGACCTATTTCTTTTTTTTTTAAAGTTTATTTTTTTAAGTAATCTCCACACCCAATGTGAGAATTGAACTCACAACCCTGAGATCAAGAGTTGCACACTCTTCCAACTGAGCCAGCCAGGCGCCGTAAGACCTATTTCTCTGGACATAGACGACCCCTGAGCAATAATGTGAAAAGAAATGTCATGGGGGTCATTCTCTATTATTATATTTGTTCTATTTCTGGTCCGACTGTTAGGAAAATGAACTAATTTGTATGACTGCCTGAAATAGCATTGATGACATTGTCTCTCTGGCCTGGCCTGTGTTTTTAGGTGTGAGTGCATATATGTGTGGGGACTGTGCAGGCATGAGGGGATGGCCAAGGGAGTGAGGATCAGGTTTTGTTGCTGAATTCCGCAACAGGCAACATAAACTAAACACCGCTATGGGCCAACCATGGTTTTGTGTTTTGTTTTTTTTTTAATTTTGTTTTTGGTTTTGAGCTGCTTACACACATTATCTCATTTAGTTCTCATAACCACCCAATGGTATGATATCTATCTTCTTCCCATTTATGAATGGAGAAACAAGTTCAGAAAGGTAAGTATATTTCCCAAGGGTGCACAGCCCAGGTGTCCGTCTCCAAAGCCTGAGGACTGACCCGTTAGTGTGTACGTGGCTTCCAGCGCCCTCTCCCCTTTAGCACACTGCTTGATGTTCCCTGGAGTGTGACAAAAGATCTCCCACCTCCATTCAGTGCCCATTCAGTTTAGTGTTAGGGAGAGAACAGCTTGCCCAAGCCTTTTCTCCCCCCAGGAAACATTTCATTTCCTCCAGTATAATGACCTTCTTCCCTTTCCATATAATTCATCATACTTCAGACACAGACAAAGAGCTACTACTTGATCCTTTAAAATATATTTTTCTGAGTGTGGAAGAAATACACGCAAATTGGAAACTTCTGGAAAAAGGAAAACATGGAAATCTGTAAAGAACCACATAAAACACCCTAACACTCCTAAGACAAAGCCATTAACATTTTTGTGCATTTTCTTCCAGCAGGCACAGCCTCATATTTTCTTTAATCCATACATGGTTATGTGGTGAACATGTGTCCAGAATTCTTGAGGGCAACAACTGTTTTTTTTTTTCCTCGATCAACTTTGTACTTCTAAACGAACTAGAGTTTAAATAAAAACTTGAAATAAAACAAATAGACAAACAAAAAATCCCACTGTACTTCCAGGCCTAGGGCAGTACCTGGCATATAACAATGAGCATCTAATTAGTACTCTCTAATTATTTGATTTAATAAATAATTGTTGATTGAATGACTGACATTATATACCTTCCAAAACTTTTTAAAGGCCAGATGATTATGAATCTCTGAAATAAAACATAACTGTGAGATCATATTAAGATAGTGCATGGCTCATTTTCAGAGGTTTCACTAGGGTGAAGGCAAAATGGTGCAACACAGAGAACGCCGGGGCAGGAGTGGGGCCGGCAGGTTCTAGCTTAGCTCGGCCGCTGCACTAAAACAGCGCACACTCCATTCTACTCCTCAACACCACAGTTTCCTTATTTGTGATGTGAAGGGGCTGACTGGACTGCTTGCCAAGATGACCTTCTATTTTTACACTATATCATTTTCCCTCTTTGAACGGATGTTCCTCTAGTACATAAATACATTTTATTTTAAAACATTTAAGTCATTCAGAATTATATAGGGTAAAACATTGAAATTTCCCTTTTACAAACACCCCCATCCCCAATCCCACTCTCTTCCCCAAAGTTTACAACTAGTACAGTTTGATGCCTTTAATGTCCTTCCATCCTTTTTTTATGCTTGTATATATGTCCAAGTACAAATATGAAATTTAAAGAACCATAAATGGAATCATATTATATATGTTATCCTGAGAATTGCTTCCCTCCTCCCCCTGCCCACCGGCCATCTTCCCTACAATATGTCTTTGGGACTCTTTCTGAGTCAGTGCATCTAGGTTGACCTCATTTTGATAAGATGGCTGTATCATCCGTGATTTAGGTATTCCACCAGTCATGGGTGTAGGTTGTATCCAGTTTTACACTATTAGAAACAATGCTACGGTAAATACTCTGTACTGAGCAATGTCTTGGTCAAGAAAGCGCAAACTCTGCAATCAGACTGCCTGTATTTCCATTGTGGTTGTCACTAACCTCACTGTGCCTCTTTCCTCATCAGTGAAGAGGGGATTGATTGCTGGGCTACTTTTAGAATTACATTAGTCAATATACATGGAGTTCTGTTATCTACTATAAATGCTATTATCATCGTTATGATTATTCCATATGCCTTTCTGCACAAGCCATTTCTGGGGAACTGATTTCTAAAGATGACATTGCTGGATTGAAGTTAAAGCACATTTGACACTCTGAAAGATTCTGCCAGATTGCCTTCCTAAATGTCTTTAACAATTTCGACTTCTATCAACAGTGGTCGAGAGTGAGTATCTTACAGTAGTCATTATCAATATTATGTGTTTGCCCTACTATTAGATATCTAGGTACCTTTTGAAATGTAGGCTAATTAGCCATTGTCCCTATCATTCTTAGTGTCCTTTGCAGTCAGATTGAAATGTTAAGACTTCTGAGCACTATTCAGGCAAGTTTGGGCCGTTAGCTGTTTGCTCGGGAAGATATTGTCAGCGGTTTTAGGCTGTTCCCTGTCCATATGCCTTATTGCCTCTCTTTAGTGGAGCTCATGTGCCCCTAATATGTGTGCTGGTTAATGTAAAATTAAAATCCTGTATTTATCTCAAAAAGAGCTAAAAACAAAAGCAGAACACAGAACAAGTATCAGGGAGTTAGTACACACTGTCAAAGTTTGAAGATTTAGCAGAACACCACGTTTGTGGTTAAAGACGTGTGAGACATTAGAGAGATGTGTCTGAGCTTGTCCCCTAGCAAAAGTGGTGCGCAGTCTGACTCTGAGTCAGGACTGGGGCGGGCTGGGCTGAAGGATCGCTGCAGGCTCCACCTAGCCCTTTGGGATTGGGGCCTTTAAAACGGCCCAAAAGCTCTCCAGTGCCCTCCTCTGGCAAAAATGAGGAGTTACATGCTTCCGAGAGAGCTGCTCCTCCCTGGTCCCCCCAGAGTATTTGTTTACAAAGTTACGGTCAAAGAGTTAAGGAAGAGGGGAAAATTCGTGTTCGAAGAGAGGAAAAATGAAAGTGCTTGAGAATAAATTGCTGATTGAAGTGCTTATTAATATTTAGTTATTTATTCAATTGAGAAAACCAAGTGGAGAAACAAATACAACAGCATTTCCCAAAAGGATACCAAACATTTCACCAAAATGGTAAAAACCAATCCCCACCAGACAAAACTTCTAAAATTCTTAAATCCCCAGATGTACTCATTTAGTGCTTTCTGACCAGTGTGAGCCTTATTTAAATGCTTATAAGGAAATGTGAAAATAATATGCTAGTTGTATTACGGACTTTCTAAAGCTGTAGTTACCTGTGTTCTTTTTATCCGAATTGCCCTCTGGAAATAACTGGGTGATGGAAAAAAGTTTCTTTCCCTTGCACTGTCAAAGTCCAATATTTTCCTCTTGACCTCCTGTAGATCTGTACTCACTCAAATGTCACCTATGGGTGAGACCTACCCTCCCTATTCTGTGTAAAAATTGTATCCCCAGCCCTACCCTCCAAAACTCCCCCATCTCGGCTCCCTGCCATATTTTTATCATTCTCATAGCGCTTATCACTACAAATTTTACTTTTTCAAATTGACTTTAATTCACATACCATACAATTCATCCATTTAACACCTACAATTCAGTGATTATTAGTGTATTCTCAAAGTTGTGCCACCTTCATTATAATCAGTTATAGTATGTTCACATCACCCCTAAAAGAACTCCTGGACCCATTAGCAGTTAGCAGGATCTCATTTCCCCTCAAGCCATCCCACTGCCCCTAATCCTAGGCAATCACTAATCTGCTTCTTGTCCTTATAGATTTGCCTATTCAGGACATTTCATGTAAGTGGAATCATACGTCCTGTGGGCTTTTTGACTGACTTCATTCACTTAGCATATTTTCAAGGTTCTTCCATGTTGCATGCCTCAGTACTTCATTTGAATAATATCCATTATATGGATTATACCACATTTCCTTTTTCTGTTTATCAACTGAGGGATGTTTGAGTTCATTTCTTGGTTATTATAAATAATGCTGCTCTGAACATTCTTGTGCAAGTTTTCATGTGGACAAGTGTTTGTTTCTCTTGGGAATTTTACTTAAAAAAATGTTTATTGTCTATCTCCCTTATCCAGAATGCAAGCTGAGGGATTTTTGTGTATTTTGCTATATCCCCAACACCTAACACCATGCCAGCACAAAGTAGGTTGACAACAACAATCTGTCAAATGAAACAACAGCCCTTCTCTTTTCTCTTTGTTACACGGGATCCCTCAGTTCCTCTTAATTCTGGTCCCCAACTCTTCCCCTAAGTTCCAGTTAGTCATCACTAAGAGGAAAGGAAGGTGAATACTCCCAGTCTCTGCCGTCTCTCCAGTCCATCTACCCAGTCCCAGAGAGCTGGTTGTATTACACTCCAGCCCCTATAACATCTCTGGACTTATATCCAGTAGACCTGTCTACTCCTGACCCCAAGTCCCTACTCTACATAATAATGAAACCTCAAGGAAACTGAGTCTGGGTGAATCTCTGAAATGTCAGTGAGTCTTATCTATTCCTTTTTTTAAAAAAAGATTTTATCTATTCATTTGAGAGGGAGGGGGACAGAGAGAGAGCAGGGGGAGGGGCAGACGGAGAAGCTGGCTTCCTGCTGAGCAGGGAGCCCATCGGGGCTGGATCCTAGGACCCAGAGATCTTGAGCCAAAGGCAGACACTCAACCGACTGAGCCACCCAGGCGCCCCAACTCTTATCTATTCTTGTTTTGTCTACAGCTAGGTGTTATTATTCATCAGTGCTTTGCTCTTTCCCTCTAAGAGCAAAAAAGAGAAAAGAAGATGTCAAAGAGTTAATTTTCAGGGAGTGGAAGACTGAAAGAATTTATAAGCCTACTTTCTGCTTCAGTGACCTAGGAAGAGAAGTTTTGATCAGAAATATTTTTCAGGTAGACAATAATGAGTTCTAATTTTTTTTTTGTTTGTTTTTAATCAGAGAGAGAGAGAGAGTGAGCACAAGCAGGGGGAGTGGCAGGCAGAGGGAGAAGCAGGCTCCCCTGCTGAGCAAGGAGCCCGATGCGGGACTCGATCCCAGGACCTTAGGATCATGACCTGAGCCGAAGGCAGCCACTTAACCTGCTGAGCCACCCACGCGTCCCTAATTTTTAAATAAACTTTTGTAATGTAGATTATTTGTATGTTGGAGGCAGCCTGTGGATTGAACTTAGCAGTCCCTCAGATAGCCCAGCCTGAAGAGAATAAAAGCCTGTGAATATTCCCATTAATTTGTGGAACTTAAACCACATGCTAAGTAAGTTCTGCAATGGACATAAAGATGAATAGACCTGATCCTGGGTGGGCATCAAGGAAGTAACATCCTAGGGGAGGAGAAGAACGGATACATACTTCAACTCAGAAATTGGAAAAAATATTGATTATACCTATGGTACCTATAGTGGTACCTATACCTATACCTATACCTATAGTGGTACCATTCTTAAAACTTTTACTTGTTATGTGTCAAGGACTGTGCTAAGTACTGGGGATAAAATATATCTGTCCCTGTACATGAAGTGTTTTCAGTGTTTGTAATACTGGGCAGAAAGTACTCTGACAGCAGAGGAGAAAAAGCTTAGTTCTCATGAGAGCTGGCCTAGGAGAATTCTGACAGGTAGAGACAAGCAGGAAGGACATTCAAGGTGAAGAAAATGGCATGAGCAAGGCAGGACAATGGCTACTGGTCAGATCCCTGGAAACAAGGGATAAAGAAAGATAGCCAGGACCTTAGATTTCTCAAGTTCAATTCTGCCACAGCCAGGCAGAAGGTCTTTGTGAGAAACAAGATAAGGCCAGCAGGTTTTGGCCATAAAGCCCAACGTGGAAACTAGCGCACGTATGCAGGAACCACAGACTCTCTTGCACCTCTTAGGCAGGCCTGAGTCCTAGTGCCCACGCAAGCCAGGGCCCCTCTCAACAATCACCCTCTTGTAACTCACCACTTCAATGGGAAGGAAGAGCCAATTCAAGGAAAAGCCCCCAAGGAGAAAGAAGGGAAATGAGTTTTTCCACCCCAAGATATAGAACAGAGCTGGCCTCATTTAACACCCAAGGCCTTGTTAGTTAGAATCACTAATCAAACACAAGAATTGTTTTAACTGCTATGGGAAAGCAAAAGCTGACTGAACATTGGGTGGGATGGGCTTCAGGCACTACTAAAAAAGTAGAACACTGAGGGCGCAGAAACTCCTTACCACAAATTGTTATTTAAGTCCCATTTTACTGGCAAGGAAAAGGCCTCGAAGAGGAGAGAAATTTACCTTTACATCAGAGCCACACCATAGAAGCCAGGCAGTCTGGCCAGGGTCCATGCTCTTGACCATTCATTTTACATTATAACCTCACCAAAAAAAATGAATGGAGAGAAAGTGCTGGAGGAAAAGAAAGTTCAAAGACATGAGTCCAGTGAGATTAGCTACATGGACATTCAAAAACTTTGCCTGTGTCCATCCTTCAAAACCCTTGAATCCCAGGCTTAGGGAGAGCATGGCTAACACTTTGTATGGTTTCCCATCAATACCCAGAGCTAAAACCAACCGACTTCTAGACAATAATCTCAAGTGCTCGACTAATGCTGTGTTCAAGGCCAGCGGCTCAGAGGAGTCAGCAGCAAGTCCACTTTGGTAGAGTTCTGTTCTTATATCTCAGTCTGATAACTGTGTGGAGTGGGTGCTATGGCTTGCTGCCCCAAGCCTTCTTTTAGAACCAAGACATTCATTCCCTTGGATGTTGGGAGTGTAGGCTGCTGAAAACTCACCTCTAAATCCCTCTCTGGGAGTGACCCTCAGCCAAAAGGTGCTGCCGCTACCCCACATCGGTTAGAATGGCCGGAACACTTACACCACCAAATGCTGGTGAGGGTGCAAAGCAACAGGAACTCTCATTCATTGCTGGTGGGAACGCAAAAATGATATAGCTGCTCTGGAAGACAGTTTGGCAGTTTCTTACAAAGGGAGCTGCCACATCAAGGTCATGTCTCTCTCTGTGGGCAGCTCACCCCCGGTGACTAGAAGAGGCATGGATGTAAAGGCCCACCTCTTGCCATAACTTGAAAGGGCCATCCTAGTGCAGAGCTTCCAGGAGGAAGGGCTGAGAACTCTGTTACAAACACATTATAGTTCCACAGTTCTCCTTGCCCATTCCTGAGTCCCCCATTCCCTTACAGATATCGTTCTCGAAAGCAGCCCCCCAAATTCTCTTTATGCAAGTCATTGCCTCTGATCCTTCCCAGGAGACCCAAGCTGAGGCAAACAGTATGGAAGCAGATTATAAAATGGTATGTTGGAGCTGAATCACCTTCTAGGCAGCTGTCAATGAGGACGTCGTCATTGGTGGCATGGGGAATACTGATCACTCCCAGCATGCTATGCTGGTGCAATTGTTCAACTTCTACTCTGGGTGAGAGGGAAGAGAATGCCCTGGTGGTGTAATGTCAGGAGTTGGAGAGGTTTGGTGGACATAGTGTTATAAGGACCATGGAATCATTTGTCTCTTCCTGAGTATTATGTATATACTGGTATAAGACAAAGAAATGCTGAGATAACAAACTTAAGGTGAAGTGTCAAAACCAGAAGGCCTCCATTGCAGCACATGAAGAGGCTCATATCCAGTGGAAGGGCAGAAAAAACGGGGGCTCCACGTTTTTTTTATAAGAGTAATGGCGCTCCAGGGGTACCTGGGTGGTTCAGTCAGTTAAGCGCCTGACTTCAGCCCCAGGTCATGATCTCAGGGTCCTGGGATTGAGCCCCATGCTCAATGCTCCATGCTCAGCAGGGAGTCTGCTTGAGATTCTCTCTCCTTCTCTCCCTCCCCCTCCCCATTTATGCTCCCTCTCTGTCTCAAATAAATAAAATCTTAAAAAAAAAAAAAAAAGTAACGGAGTTCCAGAAAAGGCTGAGTTCTCAGAAGCAGGATTGCTAAACCAGTCAGGCTCTGACTGGAAAGGAGAGATCCTGAGACTTGGTATGAGGACATCCTGGTTGATGCACTGGGAGATACTGAATCCCCAGATTCCCCTGAACCCTCTGAGCTCACTTCTCCCCATTAAAAGCTAGAGCCCCCCATGCTGGCAGATGACACAGGCTTCTGCCTTGGAAGATTACATGCACCACCGCTGAGGATCTACCCCATACTCCCTCCTGGCCGCCAGTCCAATAAATAGGATTAAGACACAACATAACCCAGCCAGAGATGTATTGGGTCCTCTAAGGGAGAATGAGAACTGGCCACCATGTACTGGCGTGACCTAGGAAAGTTTATGTGGGAATGGCTACTGAGGGTGCTAGATCAGAGAGTGGAATAGCAAGTTAGATAAGGGAGAGTTTCTCAGTATGGTTAGAATTCAACTCCTTTATATACATAACATACATGACCCTCTGTGAGATGGCTTTTGTATGGCTCTCCAGCCTGAGGATTTGTCCCAGTTTGCCCCCTCTATTCTAGCCATACCAAGCTACCTGGACCAAATTCTTTTACTTTTCTGTAAAATCACTAATGACTCTCTCTGCCCGGAATGTTTATTCTACTCCATCTCCCATTTTATTCCCAGCTTAGGTGCCTATAATCTACTATTTCATAACACAGCCCATCTGGGAATTATAACTGCTAATGGAAGTGGAAATTCATACACATCCTTTTTGGGGAAAAAACTTGGCAATACTAGCAGCCTTAAAATATTTACACATCCTGACTTGGGAATCCCACTTTTCCCTGGGGTGAGGGAGGGGGATACAAAATATAGGCAAAACTTATACACAAATATACACAAATGGCATATTCATTATTATAAAAATTAACATAACCCAAACATCTGAAAGTATGGGTTTATGGAAACTATATGCAGCTATTGAAAATAATGTATTTAAATAATTTGTGATAAGAAAATGCTTATCCAAGCAAGGACCCTGAAAACGTAAGAGAATTTTGAGCATATATATATTATATATATATATATTATATATATATATTTTTAAATCAGGGTCCTTACCAAACACAATCATCTATTGACCCATCTGCACCATTCACTAAGACTATGAGGATAGGAATTCTGTCTTATTTCTGGAACTTTGGCATCTATGCACTGTCTGGCACATGGTAGGTTCCTACAAATATTTGTTTGTGTTTGTGTTTGGTTTGTTTTTTGGAAAGAGGTTGTTGTTGTTTTTAAACTTTTGACTAGGACAAGTAGTCTCTGTTATTCTGAATCAAACCCCACAATTTATTAAAAAACAAACTTTTTGAAGACATGCTAGAGTACAAAGATTTTACTTTTGGTGAGTGCAATCTGTAGCTAAGTACAATTTTAAACAAAATCCAGGACTCCTGACAAAAGGAATAAACTTAGAGTCAACACGGGATAAATGTTGTAATTATTCCCTGAACATGATATTAAGACTAATATTTTCCTCAAAATCAACTCCAAATTCAACACAGTGTTCTTCCAGATGAGGGTGAAGGAAGGCAGGTGTTTTCCCAGTGCTGTTCTTTGTGGGCGCTGTTGGCCCCCCCCAGGGCAGTTACTTCACAGCTAGAGAGCAAACAGAAGTTACTCCAACTGGCTCCAAGCAGGTTTCATAGTAATGTAACAGAAACGAGTGGTCTCTGTTCTTCTCCAGAATGTATTATCTTGAGCAGATTTTTATTGTGAGGGTATTCATAGTTTGCACACATTACTCCCAGCTGGAAATTTGAGTCCAGTTTAACAATTACATAATATAATCTTTAATGAGACTTTTGAGCAACACAACAGAGACATGAAAACAGACTAACCTACCCTTTTTGGCAAAAAGTGTCTTGTTCAAAATGTAAAGGCAGTTTTATATTGGGAACCGTGTGAATAGGTTGGGGAAAATCTAGGTCGCTGGATTTGTCACTAGAGTGTCCTTTGGTCACGAGCAGAGGGCTCCAGTTACTATCGGTCTCCAGCGTAAAACTAAATTTTCCTTCAGACTGTTTTTGTGCAGATGCGCCTGTGTGCAGTGGTAGGCGGCGCATGAGTTAGGTCATGATGACCTGGGGGTGACTCACAAGCACCCTGAAAACGTAAGAGGCCCCTGGGGAGAGAATTCTCTCATTGGGTGGGTCCAAGGGGAGCGGCGTGGGGTTAGGGCGAGCGCCCTGCGCGTGGGCGCCACCTGGTGGGGGCGCCGCCCCGAGCGCCACACTGTCCCCCGCGGCCCCCTCCGCAGCACCCGCGCCCCCCACCACCTCGCGGGCCGCGGCCCCCTGCACCCCCGCCCCCGCCCGTACACCCATTCCCCAACTCACCCGGGCCGGCTCCCCTCGAGGCCCCGCGCTCGTTGCGGGCTCGGCGGGCACCGTCCGCTCATTGGCCAGCGGGCTGAGGGCGGGAAAAGTGACTAACGGCTGCAGCGGGCCCTCGCGGTGTGAGGAGATGGCGTCGGGGGCCCGGGCTCCCGGGCCGGAGGACTCCGTCCGAACCGTCAGCCCCGGCAGGCGAGGAGAGAAGGGGGTGCCCGCGCCCACCGGGGACTCGGTGGCGGTAGGGACCCTGAAGAGCGCCGCATCCCCGGTGCGGGCGGTGGTGGCGTCCCCGCGGCCCGCGAAGGGGAAGGCGGGCCGGGAGGCGGCCCGGCGGCGGCTGCAGCTCCTGCCGGCCTCTCAGGCCGAGGGCCGGGGCGAGGGGGCGGAGGAGGACGAGGAGCCCCTTCTGTCGGTGCCCGAGGAGGATGAAGAGGAGGCGCAGCCACTGCCCCCGGTCTGCGTGTCCCCCATGAGGGGCATGTGGCGCGACGAGAAGGTGGCGCTGTACTGCGACGAGATGCTGCAGGGCCGCAAGGTGAGGGGCCAGCCGGCCGGCGTTTGCAGGGCCTCCGCCGAGCCCGAGGCACTGGGCCTGTCCCAGAGGGTTACCGTTGGCTTCCCCCCCCCCCCCCGCACACAAGCTGTTGTCAGTGAGGGGGCAGCCCTGGTGGAGCGTGTCCCGGGTTTCTGGCAGCTTCCAAGAGATGAAGATCGATAGGCCTAATCAGTGCCCAGGTTTACATCTTAGATCGATAAGCCTTATCAGTGCCCAGGCTTGCGTCTTAGTTTTCGCATTTAACGACTTGTGTCCGCACATAACGATACGATGACCCAGCCTTGACTTTTACCCGACAGTACTGCACAGGTCTACACTCGATGGTTCCCAGACTCGGAGTCTGGGAAGTGGAATGACCTTAGGTTTTTAAGAACATTAGTTATATCTGACGCAATAATGTTTAAAAAAAAAAACCCCAGGAGACAAAACAAAACATGATTCATATGAATGGATGAATACAAACATAGAAAAATGACTGGAAGGAATTAGCAACAACGGTTATTTGGGCTGTCAGGATCAAGAGTGGGTTTTGTTTTCCTTGCATTTTGTGCATTTTTCAGATTTTCTGTAGGTGAACCGTATTTTATACTCAGACAAAAATTTTATTTTTAAGAACACAGTTACCATAGGGGCGCCTGGGTGGCTCAGTTGAAGTGACTGCCTACTGCTCAGGTCATGATCCCAGGGTCCTGGGATTGAGCCCTGCATCGGGCTCCCTGCTCAGCGGGGAAGCCTGCTTCTCCCTCTGCCACTGCCCCTGCTTGTGATCCCTCTCACGCTGTCTCTGTCTCTGTGTGTGTCAATTAAATAAATAAATAAAATCTTAAAAAAAAACACAATTACACAATTACCATAAAACTAGGACAGTATTAATGGCCAACTTATATCTGATAATGAGGATTGGAGAAGAGGAAGTCTCTGAAAGGCAATTGAAAAACGTTTATAGACATTTTTGTGCTCTTAATCAGACGGGGTCTAATGACTGGGTTTCACAATAGCTTAGATGATTATCATCCTTGAGGTAGCTGATTTAAATTTAAAAAATAAAATGGGTAGTATTTTTTGAATGCTTAATATGCTCATTTGTTTTATAGAATGGAGTGCTGTTTTAAATTTTTATGTACTATGTTTTAAATAGGTTGCTGTATCTTTAAAGTTCAGAAAAAATAATTGCTGTTTTTTTTAAAATGATAATTACTATTTTTTAAATGTATAATTACAGTTCTTTGTCCTCAGTGGATTAATAAAACAGATTGCTTAAATATAAATAACAAGTAGATGTTTCAGCACTGAATTACTCTATTGAGTGAATGGATCTCTTTTAAGTTTATGATATTTTCCAGTAAACATTGATTCAATTAAAATCTTTTACTTTCCAGGGTTTTTTTTTATTATTTAAGGGTATATTTAAATAGAAATCAGTAAAAATATTTATGTATAAATCTATAATTTTATATATTTATACATATTTTTTCTTTTGCTAGGCAGAAGATGCTGATGAGGCTATGAGTAAATATCTATCAGAAAAATTAAAGTTGAAAGACAAATGGCTTGGAGTCTGGAAGACGAATCCTGAGTTATTCTTTGTGAAATATGAAGAAGCTTCTATCCCTTTTGTTGGTATACTGGTTGAGGTAAATAACTTTTACCTGAGCTTTGTTCTTTTGAGTGAAATTATCAGTTCTTTTTAAGACCAAAATATGACCTTACTAATTTGGGGCTTTGATACTTAAACACAGATTGACAAAGGTTAATGTCTATTTTAAGTTTCTAAGCAAATTAATAGCATAAAAAGAAGGGGGATATTAGCATCCATTTACCTGGGCACAGTTAATTATTAAATGGAATCTAGTGTATCAGACAGTATTTATTAGCTTAGTTTCAATTGCTCAAATAGCAAAAGTGCATTTCTTTAAAATTAGTAATGTAGGCTTTAACAGACTTGGGCCTTCTTTTTCCATCATTTTCCTTTAATCTTCTTTTGTCTGAATTATGAGGTTTAGTTAAAGTAAGACAGAAAAAGTGGATCAAAAAATTATTGGTAAAATTTGAAATTTCTTCCTATGAAAAGTACCCTTTTAGTATAATACCTCAACTTCCAAGCCTTCATCTGATAAGATTTTACTTTTTTAGGTCTATAGGTTAAATATTGTGGCATATTTGATGTCATAAGTTTGATTCCCTTAAAGATTTATTATCCTTGTATAGACATTAATATCTATAATCACAAATGGTATCCCTGCCTCAGATATTTCAAGTTTGTTGTTTGGTCACAAGAAAAATTTTTGTTTGAAATTCATTACATTGCACACTACCTGAGAACAATTCAATTCTGTGTTCTATGGAAAAGTAAGTTTGTGGTATTTTTACAGATAAAAAATGCCGTATTTTTTATCATAGAGACTATACAAAAAATATAATAGAGACTTGGCATTAGTTTTTCAATAATATTCTGTTTTTAGTGTTTCTTTGAGGTTTGCTCAACTTCAGATTTTGAGTAGCTTTTCCCTTGAACTTTCATAACTTCTCTGGACTTTTTTCATGTGGATAAAATAAGTGGAGGTATACTATATTGGTATCTTTAACATTTTGGGGGGGAATTCTTTAGTCAAGTTTTATGTGGAAGCCTAACGTATACAACACATTAAAGCAGGACATTTCTGACTGAAAGGAAGGGGATGGCATTCTAGCAATTACTTGGTTTTTCTTCCGACACCTCATGATAGCCCCTATTCTCCATAAAACCTTGGAAGATCCTTAAATTTATGTGAAAACTCACTGGATTAGATTATCTAGAAAATATATCAAGTTCTAAGGTTTTACATGCAATACATTGATTGTTTGCTCTTTCTTACTCCAAAAATCACAAGATTACAGATAATTAGATTGCTTTAGAATCCTCTAGGGATTGCCAATCCTCGAGAGATTGCCAGTGTCCTTTAAACATTAGAAAGGGAGGAAGGAAAGGAGAGAACAGAGCAAAAAGCAGAATAGTATGTTGGCAGATTCTAATTCTTTGAATTATGTGGCCGTAAAATTAGATCTTGGGACCTCTTAAGGTAGTGCTGCACAATTCAGATGTTGTTTTGTCTGCCAAAGCTTCTTAAATCTTACTTGGATTGAAGTATCAACAGTTGCTATCTGATACTCCTTGTTCTGAAGTCACAATAATTTATTTCTCTGGACCTCATTCTCTTTTTCTTTAGATGCTCAATTTTCTATTGCTGCTGCAAGAATTTACCATGAGTTTGGTGACTTAAACAATACAAATTTATTATCTTACAATTCTATAGAAAAAAATCTGACATGGGCCCAGTGAGCTAAAATCAAGATATAGGCAAGGCTGCATTCCCTTTTGGAGGCTGTAGGGGAGAATCTGTTTCCTTGTCTTGTCCAGCCTCTAGAAGCTTCCTGCATTCCATGACTTCTGGCCCCCTCTCTCCATCTCCAAAGTCTTTCTTAGACTCTATCTGTCTGGTTCTTTGCAGGCTGAAAAAGTGCATGTCCTTTAAGATTCGTGATTAGAATGGGCCCAACTGGGTAATTCAGGATAACTTTCCCATCTCAACTCCTTAACCTTAATCACACCTGCAAAGTCCTTTTTACCATGTAAAGTAACATTAATATATTCACAGGTTCCAAGGATAAAGGCATGAATATCTTTGAGGGCCATTATTCTGCCTGGTACAAATTCACACAACAAAGAAAAAATTTAGAAATATTTGATTGGAAGAAAATCTAGCATATTCTTAATCTTGGTTACACAATGGTCCAGAAATTAAGGGAACTTTTTTTATAACCTCTGTAAAAAGCAGTTTGCCAAAATATATCAAGAATTTTAAAGTAGGGGCGCCTGGGTGGCTCAGTTGGTTAAGCGTCTGCCTTTTGCTCGGGTCATGATCCCAGGGTCCTGGGATCGAGTCCACTTCGGGCTTTCTGCTCAGCGGGGAATCTGCTTCTCCCTCTCCCTGCCGCTCTGCTTACTTGTGCACGTGCACGCTCTCTCTCTCACTCTCCCTCTCTGTCAAATAAATAAAATCTTAAAAAAAAAAAGGAATTTTAAAGTAATTCACTCATTATATGTCAGTTATCTCAATAAAGCTAGAAAAAATAAAAATAACAAAAATAAATAAATAGACCCCACTGCACATAAAAACAAATAAAAATGAAAATGAAAAAGTTCACTTAATTTCTAGAAATTTATTCTACAGAAATCAGAAATGCAGAAGAAGATTTATATATTGAGTGATCACAGTGATATTTATAAAATGAAAAATTGGTGATACCATAAAACTTTAATAATAAGATGCTGGTCAAATAAATGATGATATATCCATAAGATAGGATATTATGTAGTCATAAAACTTATATTAAGAAAAAACTTTTAATGATTTAGAAAAGTGCTCATTGTATATATAAGATAAAAATAAAAGATTAGAGAACTAGATATGCAGTATGATCCAACTATGTAAATAATATAAGGACATAGGAATAAAACTGGAAGATAAAAAGGTTAATGGTAGTTGGTTATCTCTGTTAGGATTATGGTTGATTTTTAAACATTTTGTACAAAGAGCATGTGTAGTCACTATCAATAAATTTAGAGACTTTTATTTTTTTAAGATTTTATTTATTTGACAGAGTGAGAGAGTACAAGCGAGGGGCAGTGGGAGAGGGAGAAACAGGCTTCCCGCTGAGCGGGGAGCCTGATGCAGGGCTCGATCCCAGGACCCTGAGATCATGACCTGAGCCGAAGGCAGATGCCCAACCATCTGAGCCACCTAGGCGCCCCGAGAATCTTTATTTTTTTTAAAGGTTTATTCAAAGTCCAGTTAACATACAGTGTAATATTAGTTTCAAATGTATAATATAGTGATTCAACACTTCCATACAACACCAGTGCTCACCACAAGTGCACTCCTTAATCCCTAGCACCTATTTAACTCATCCCCCCCACCCACCCTCCCTCTGGTCACCATTAGATTGCTCTCTTTTTTTTTTTTAATATTTTTTGAAATTTTTAAAAAAGATTTTATTTATTTATTTGAGAGAGAATGAGAGAGAGAGAGAGCACATGAGAGGGGGGAGGGTCAGAGGGAGAAGCAGCCTCCCTGCTGAGCAGGAAGCCCGATGTGGGACTCGATCCTGGGACTCCAGGATCATGACCTGAGCCGAAGGCAGTCGCTTAACCAACTGAGCCACCCAGGTGCCCACCATCAGTTTGTTCTCTATAGTTAAGAATCTTTTTCTTGGTTTGCTTCCCTCTCTCTTTTTCCCCCCCTTTGCTTGTTAGTTTTGTTTCTTAAATTCCACATATAAGTGAAATCATATGGTACTTGTCTTTCTCTGACAGACTTATTTCACTTAGCATAATACTCTCTAGCTTCACCCATGTCCGTGCAAATGGCAAGATTTTATTCTTTTTTATGGCTGAGTAATATGCCATTGTATATGTACGTATATATACACATATCACATCATCTTTATCCATTCATCAGTTGATGGACACTTGGACTGTTTCCATAATTTGGCTATTGTAGATAATGCTGCTATAAACATTGGGGTGCATGTATCCCCTTGAATTAGTATTTTTGTATTCTCTGGGTAAATATTTAG
The DNA here is from genome assembly GCF_003265705.2 of Callorhinus ursinus. Classification (NCBI taxonomy): domain Eukaryota; kingdom Metazoa; phylum Chordata; class Mammalia; order Carnivora; family Otariidae; genus Callorhinus; species Callorhinus ursinus. Next base: position 41,439,492 of record NW_027397075.1, read on the forward strand.
TAGTGCAATTGCTGGATCATAGGGTAGTTCTATTTTTAACTTTTTGTGGAACCTCCATACTGTTTTCCAGAGTGGCTGCACCAGTTTGCATTCCCACCAACACTGCACAAGGGTTCCCCTTTCTTCACATCCTCACTAACATCTGTTGTTTCTTGTGTTGTTGATTTTAGCCATTTTGACAGGTGTGAGGTAGTATCTCATTGTACTTTTGTATTTCCCTGATGATTGCTGATGAGTACCTTTTCATGTGTCTGTTAGCTGTCTGGATATCTTTGGAAAAATGTCTATTCATGTCTTCTGCCCATTTTTTACTTGGATTGTTTTCTGGCCATTAAGTTCTTCATATATTTTGGATACTAACCCTTTATCAGATATGTCATTGGCAACTATCTTTGCCCATTCAGTAGGCTGCCTTTTAGTTTTGTTGCTTGTTTCCTTCGCTGTGCAGAAACTTTTTATCTTGATGAAGTCCCAATAGTTTATTTTTGCTTTTGTTTCCCTTGCCTCAGGAGACATATCTAGAAAGAGGTTGCTATGGCTGATGTCAAAGAGATTACTGCCTGTGTTCTCTAGGATTTTTAGGGTTTCAGGTCTCACATTTAGGTCTTTAATCCATTTTGAGTTTATTTTTGTGCATGGGGTAAGAAAGTGGTCCAGTTTCATTCTTTTGCATGTAGTTGTCCAGTTTTCCCAACACCATTTGTTGAAGAGACTGTCTTTCTTCCATTGGATATTCTTTCCTGCTTTGTCAAAGATTAATTGACCATATACTCGCAGGTTTATTTCTGGGTTTTCTGTTCTGTTCTATTGATCTGTGTGCCTATTTTTGTGCCAATACCATACTATTTTGATCACTACAGCTCTGTAATATAACTTGAAGCCCAGAATTGTGATGCTGCCAGCTTTGCTTTTTTTTCCCCCCCACGGTAGTTTTGGTTACTCAGCATCTTTTGTGGTTCCATACAACTTTTAGGATTGTTAGCTCTCTGAAAAATGCTATTGGTATTTTGATAGGGATTGCATTGAATGTGTAGATTGCTTTGGGCAGTATAGACATTTTAACAATATTTATTCTTCCAATCCATGAGCAGGGAATGTCTCCATTTCTTTTTATCATCCTCAATTTCTTTTATCAATGTTTTGTAGTTTTCAGAGTACAGGTCTTTCACCTCTTTGGTTAGGTTTATTCCTAGATATCTTATTGTTTTTGGTGCAATTGTAAATGAGGTTTTTGCCTTACTTTCTCTTTCTGCTGCTTCATTACTGGTAAAGAAATGCAATAGATTTCTGTATGTCAGTTTTGTATCCTGCAACTTTACTGAATTCCTGTATCAATTGTATCAATTTTTTGGTGGAGTCTTTTGGGTTTTCTATATGGAGTATCATATCATCTGTAAATAGTGAAAGTTTTATTTCTGCCTAGCTGACTTGGATGCCTTTTATTTCTTTTTGTTTTCTGATTGCTGAGGCTAAGACTTCCAGTACTGTGTTGAACAACAGTGGTGAGAGTGGACATCCATGCCTTGTTCTTGACCATAGAGGAAAAACTCTCAGTTTTCCCCATTGGGGATGATATTAGCTGTGGGTTTTTCATATATGGCCTTTATTATATTGAGGTATATTCCCAGTTTAGAGAATCTTTAATTTGGAGACGTTTAAGGGATCTCTCAGTGGATTCCGAAGCTGGTTATTTACCTGATTCTACTGTATCATAGTTCTAAAGAGGGAATAGTCACTTTGAACTGTTCTCAACATTTACATCTCGCATTGTGGCTATTTCCACAAACTTCCACCTTTAGTTATAAAATAATTGATTTTATTTATTATTTTTTATTTTTATTTGGGGGGAGGGGCAGAGGGAGAGGGAGAAGGAGAGAGAGAATCTTAAGCAGGCTTCACACCTAGCATGGAGCCCGTTGTGAGGCTCAATCTCACAACCTTGAGATCATGACCTGAGCCAAAATTAAGAGCTGGACACTTAACTAACTGAGCCATCTATGCACCCCTAGAATCCTTGAATTTAAAGCCTGTTCTGTAACTTGCTTTCTGAACAAATTGAGAAGCATTTAAATTCACATTTTAGACTGCTTGGGACCCTTCTCTTCCCTCTAGCTCCTTCTCTGTCTCTTTCCTTTATGTCATTGTAAAGTCCCCAAATAGTAGTTTATATTAAATGTCTCAATTCCTTATCCTTTGTGTACCCACTTATTGCTACATGTTTTCTTAGTGTTATTAAAATTCAATATGCACAAAGTTAATAGAGTCAAATACAGTTACAACTTTTGTTATGAAATGATGTGCTCACCCAACCTCTATCCACCTTCTGCTGCAATTTCTTGTATTTTCCAGGTGCAGCCAATTTTAACCAGTTTAGTTAATTATTATAGTATCAATTCCCTATCTCCAAGAGACATGCTTATATTTCTTCCCATTCAGTTTTAAGAGAGGGAGACAAACCATGAGAGACCCTTAACACTGGGAAACAAACTGAGGGTTGCTGAAGGGGAGGTTGGTGGGGGGATGGGGTAAATGGGTGATGAGCATTAAGGAGGGCACATGATGTGATGAGCACTGGGTGTCATATGCAACTGATGAATTATTGAATACTGCATCTGAAACTAATGATGTACTATATGTTGGCTAATTGAATTTAAATAAAAAAAGAATCATGCTTATATTGCTACTTCTTGATTTCTCTGTTTTAGGTTTTATATATAGGCTCCCACTATGGAAAATGGGGATTTAGGTATTTTATATACCACCACCAATACATTCCCTGTTCGACCTTATGCCCATATTTTCTACATGCTCCCATACTCCCAAAACACTTAATAATTTTGGTTCTATCATATACTCAGTGTCTACTTCATTTGTATGTAGTATTCATTTCATAGATAGATAAACTCTTTGGTATACTATGATTAATTTTCCTTTCCTGGACATTTAAAAAAGTTTTCCTAGAGTTGATTACCTTGTTTTTTTTTTTTCATTTCTTTTTGTTTTCTTACTAGTTTGTCCTTAGACTCTTCCCCAGTCATAATTTACAGTTATGTAAATCTTCTCAACATAAACATGTCTATCAATTTTGTCTTCTTAAAGAGGTATCTCTTGCATCCTTCTGATCTGCAATCTGGATTGGTGATTCTAGACCTGATGGATAGGGGATCTCCCTCCATCATTATCTTAGGAATTCCTTTTACCATTCTCTTGTATAAATAATCCATTTCCTAGAATTCCTGTCTTCCTTTTTCTTAATTCTTTCATTTTGGCTAGGGACCTTATCCTAATAGCTTCATGGGTAAGGACACAAAGAAGATAAAATTACTGCAATCTTGTGTTCTTGAAAATATCCTCATATTTATTTGAAAAATTGACAGGGTACATGATTCTAGGTTTGATTTTTATGACAAGAATTTGAAAAATACTGTTCATTGTCTTCAAGCTTCCAGTGTTGCTGGTTGAGAAGCCAATGTCATCAGTCCTCTGATAACACCTATATATTTTTCCTCTCTGGAAACTTATAGGAGCTTTTCTTTATCCCCAGAGTCCTCCGCCAAAATGATAGCAAAGGAATTTTTTAAAAGGTATTTAAGGACAAGAGATGGGAAAGGAGATAATGGCAACAAAACTTAGAGGCATAAAAGAGATAAATAAGTGGCAACCGACAGTAAAGCTAAGAAAGTTGAATTCTAAGTTTGCAGTAGGGAAAGCCAAAAAACAACTTGATATACACTAAATAGCCTAAAGAATTGACTGTACTTACATCTCTGGAAATAAGGTTGAATATGGAGCTAAGAAAGAATTGTTGAAAGCTATTTAAGAAACAGAGACTTCCACTCCCAGAAAGATGGAGTAGACATATTTTTCCCTATTCTTCCTACCAAGTATAAGAAAAACCTGGATAATTAATATAAAACCAACATAAGACTCTAAAAGATGGATAGAAGACAGAGTGCCTAGGGACCTCATGACCCAAGGAATAACAGTAACTTCCTTGAGGTTTGCTTCATATGTCCTAGACTGGGTACCAGAGAATCTGGCAACCTAAAAACACCAATAGGTGTAGACTAAAAGTAAAAATGAAAAATGAAAAAGCCCACCCCCATCACTCCCCACTCCCAAAGGCCTGCTTTCTCTAGCCAAAGGACCAGGAAAGGGGTAGCCAAACACCACAGGGAAAAAAAACCCAAACCTGCTGCCCCTTTTTCCCCACTGCAGGAAAAGACCCAAGTGAAGAGCCTAGACTTCCACTCTTGTTAAGTTGAAACAAGGCAGGCTAACCCCACTGCCAGAGTGGTGTTAGAGAAGACCTAGTGGGAAGAAAATGGGAAGCTGGGTGATAAGGAACTTCCCCTGCCCCCCCTGGTGTCAATGTAGACTACGTAGGAAGACTAGACTATCACCCCCGTGAGTAAGGAGAGACTCCTTCCACTTCCTGGAGCAGTGGTGTCAGAAAAGATCTAGTGGAGAATCAGGACTCAACACCCTACCACGATGTCAAAGAAAACATGGGGAGCAGTAATGAGGTGCTCCTCTCTCTCCAAGCTGGTATCAGTGGAGATCTCATGTTGAACCTGAACTCTCACCCCAGAATAGCAGTAAAGAAGAAACACTCCCCACACTCCCCTGGTCAACAGACACTGAGTGAAGAATCTGGACTTCTCTCCCTATCTGGCAGTAACAGGGTGGCAACTTTCTTTCTATGGCAGATTGGTGTCAAAAGAGGACTGATAAAATAAAAGATTTAAATAAATTCAAGAATCTCACATAATACTCAAAATGTCCAGAAAAATCACTTGTCATCTTTTCTCAGTCCCTCGTAAGAACTAGGATGATCTCAACTTGAATGAGATAAAACAATAGACACTAACACTGAGATAACACACATGTTAGAATTATCTGACAAGGACTTTAAAACAGTCACGATAAAAATGCTTCACTGAGCAATTATGAATGCATATGCAACAAATTAAAAAATAGAAAGTCTCAGCAAAAAATAGAAAGTCTCTACAAATAAATGAAATATATAAAGAAAAACCAAGCAAAGTTTTAGAACTAGAAAAATACAGTAACTAAAATAAAAAACTCAAAAGAATGTGTTGAACAGCAGAATGAAGACAGAGGAAACAATCAGTGAACTTGACAATAGAAAATTAGAAATTACCTAATTGAACACCAGGAAGAATGTAGACTGGAAAACAAAATAGAGAGAGCTGTAGGGACATGTTGGACTATAACAAAAGACCTAACATTCATGTCTTCTGAGTCCCAGAAAAAGAGAAGAAGAGGTGTGGCTGAAAAAATATTTGAATAAAATAATGGCTGAATTTTCCCAAATTTGGCAAAAGACATAAATGTACAGATTTAAGAAGCTGGCTTGAGAAGTATGGTTAAGGATAGAAGTATCCCACTGAGAAGAAGGGAATAGGTCAAAGTTTATTGGTACTGAATGTTAGGATCTTCTGCCTTCTACTCTGACTCTACTTCTAGAACACAAGCAGCTAAGGCATACTCCTTCAGGCATGAGAGTTGGAAAAGTTTTCTATATTCAGCTCAAAAGAACACATCTAAAGGTAGTTGTCATATTGAGTTCCCATGGAAAGAGCTGGTGCAGAACATCTGTAGGATGTTCTACATCTACAGATAGAATATCTGTACTTATTCCACCTGTATACACAGACCTCCTTTTTAGTGCTCCACTTTTAAATATGAGCAGACAGACAAGGATCACCAGGCATTTGAAGAAACTCTAATATCAAAATTGTGGTTAAAACAGCAGAAAAGAAGACATTTTGAAGAAACAAATGATAAGGAAAAGGGAAATATATGTATATATACACACACATATGTACATAAATATATTTAAAAACCTATTAATCTCAGAAATAAAAGACAAAAGCATCCATGAATCAATAACTGGAACCTATTAAAAAAATAGATGAGGAAGGAAAGGTTTCAAATTCATTCTATGAGGCCAGCATTACTCCAATACCAAAACCAGATACCAAAACACTACCAAAAAAAAAGAGAACTACAGGCCAATATCTCTGATGAACATAGATGCCAAAATCCTTAACAAAATATTAGCAAACTGAATCCAACAATACATTAAAGAGAATTACTCACCACGACCAAGTGGGACTTATTCCTGGGATGCAAGCGTAGCTGAGTATTTACAATTACATTAATTACAATTAATGTGATACATAACATCAACAAGACAAAGGATAAAAACCATATGATCATTTCAATAGATGCAGAAAAAGCATTTGACCAAGTACAACATCCATTCATGATAAAAACCCTCAACAAAGTAGGTTTGGAGGGAACATACTTCAATACAATAAAAGCTATATATGAAAAACCCAGAGCTAACATCATACTCACTGGTGAAAAACAGAGCTTTTCCCCTAAGGTCAGGAATAAGACAAGAATGTCCACTGTCACCACTTTTATTCAACATAGTACTGGGAGCCCTAACCACAGCAATCTGACAAGAAAAAGAAATAAAAGGCATCCAGATAGGTAAGAAAGAAGTGAAACTTTCACTATTTGCAGATAACATGATACTGTATATAGAAAACCCTAAAGATTTCACCAAAATACTAGAACTGGTAAATGAGTTCAGTAAAGTTGCAGGATACAAAATATACAGAAATCCATTGCATTTCTATACACTAATAATGAAATAGCAGAAAGAGAAATAAGAAGATCCTTCCCTTTACAATTGCACCAAAAATAATAAGATACCCAGGAATAAACTTAACCGAGGAGGTGAAAGACCTGTACTCTGAAAACTATAAAACACTGATGAAAGAAATTGAAGGCAACCCAAAGAAATGGAAAGATATTCTGTATTTAGGGATTGGGAGAACAAATATTATAGAGGGGAGGTGGGTAGGGGGATGGATGAAATAGCTGGAGAGGATTAAGACTTATCCTGATGAGCTCTGAGTAATATACGGAATTGTTGAATCACTATATTATACACCTGAAACTAATATAACATTATTAGCTACACTGGAACTAAAGGAAAGGAAAGGAAAAGGAAAGGAAAAGAAAAGGAGAGAGGGCGGGAGGAAGTTTGAAAAATTGTGTTATTTTATTTAATATTGATCTATAATTACTTTGTGTGTGGTTAAAGAGGTCATAAAATTTAAAAGAAGAAATTTTATAAGCAGATCATGTGTGAGGAAAAAAATCCTGTGATTTATTTTGATTTGTAATTACAAATTTTATAATATTTGTCGTAGGTAACTTGTAAACCATGCCAAAGCTCATCGTCTTGTTTCAAAGTTACCGTATCTGTTGCTGAGCCCTTTTCTTCTAACATTGCAAATATTCCAAGGAATTTGGTCAATGAGATTTTGGAAGAACTGGAGCATAGTGTGCCTCTCTTGGAAGTGTACCCTGTTGAAGTACAAGATTCTGATATACATGATATTGCTTTGGCCTTGGAAGTTGTAAGGTATTAGACCTTTTTACCTCTTAAAGTTAAAATTCTCCTATTCAAAAAGTTAATACGTAAGTATATAAGCACTTAATAAATAGTTATTGATTTAATTTTTACTCACTGCTGAATTCAATTTGTCCATTTTTTTAAAGTTTATTTATTTATTTTAAGTTATCTCTACACCCAACATGGGGCTTGAACTCATGACTCCAAGATCAAGAGTCACATGCTTCACTGACTGAGTCAGCCAGGTGCTCCTGTCCGTTTTTAATGAACGCATATTTGTAACTCTTTTAACATTCTCTTGCAGAAGTATTATATATGGGCAATGAAAAGTTTGCCATTTTTTGATCTTGCTTTTTCAAAAATTGATAAAAAAGTTCTAGAGACAAGTAACATTAAATTTTGTTCATATTTAAGCATCTTAAGTATATTAGATTTTATGTTTCACATGTAAGGGCATTACAGATACTAGATGTCATCATCTACATTATGATTGCTTCTTAAAAGTTGATACAATTTGAGAGAAGGTGTCCAAAAATATAATACAGAATATTTTGGGGGCATATTTTTGTTTTTCTAATGCTTCCCCTGAATATACAAATTTGATTATATCTTAAGTATTAGTTCTTTGTTGAACAAAACCATAGCCAAAATCTAGGAAATTTGGAAACATTTTTCATTCCCACTTCAAGGAACATTGTCTGTAGTAACCTCAAATAGAATCTAGATAATCTAATTCTTTTCTTTAAATTTTTTATTGTTATGTTAATCACCATACATTACATCATTAGTTTTTGATGTAGTGTTCCATGATTCATTGTTTGTGCATAACACCCAGTGCTCCATGCAGAACGTGCCCTCTTTAATACCCATCACCAGGCTAACCCATCCCCCCACCCCCCTCCCCTCTAGAACCCTCAGTTTGTTTTTCAGAGTCCATCGTCTCTCATGGTTCGTCTCCCCCTCCAATTTACTCCCCTTCATTTTCCCCTCCTGCTATCTTCTTCTTCTTTTTTTTTTTCTTAACATATATTGCATTATTTGTTTCAGAGGTACAGATCTGTGATTCAACAGTCTTGCACAATTCACAGCGCTCACCATAGCACATACCCTCCCCAATGTCTATCACCCAGCCACCCCATCCCTCCCACCCCCTACCACTCCAGCAACCCTCAGTTTGTTTCCTGAGATTAAGAATTCCTCATATCAGTGAGGTCATATGATACATGTCTTTCTCTGATTGACTTATTTCGCTCAGCGTAACATGCTCCAGTTCCATCCACGTTGTTGCAAATGGCAAGATCTCATTCCTTTTGATGGCTGCATAATATTCCATTGTGTATATATACCACATCTTCTTTATCCATTCATCTGTCGATGGACACCTTGGCTCTTTCCACAGTTTGGCTCTTGTGGACATTGCTGCTATAAACATTGGGGTGCACATACCCCTTCGGATCCCTACATTTGTATCTTTGGGGTAAATACCCAGTAGTGCAATTGCTGGATCGTATGGTCGCTCTATTTTCAACTGTTTGAGGAACCTCCATACTGTTTTCCAGAGTGGTTGCACCAGCTTGCATTCCCACCAGCAGTGTAGGAGGGTTCCCCTTTCTCCACATCCCTGCCAACATCTGTCGTTTCCTGACTTGTTAATTTTAGCCATTCTGACTGGTGTGAGGTAGTATCTCATTGAGGTCTTGATTTGGATTTCCCTGATGCCGAGCGATGTTGAGCACTTTTTCATGTGTCTGTTGGCCATTTGGATGTCTTCTTTGGAAAAATGTCTGTTCATGTCTTCTGCCCATTTCTTGATTGGATTATTTGTTCTTTGGGTGTTGAGTTTGATAAGTTCTTTATAGATTTTGGATACTAGCCCTTTATCTGATATGTCATTTGCAAATATTTTCTCCCATTCTGTTGGTTGTCTTTTGGTTTTGTTGACTGTTTCTTTTGCTGTGCAAAAGCTTTTTATCTTGATGAAATCCCAATAGTTCATTTTTGCTCTTGCTTCCCTTGCCTTTGGCAATGTTTCTAGGAAGAAGTTGCTGCTGCTGAGGTCGAAGAGGTTGCTACCTGTGTTCTCCTTTAGGATGTTGATGGACTCCTGTCTCACATTTAGGTCTTTCAACCATTTGGAGTCTATTTTTGTGTGTGGTGTAAGGAAATGGTCCAGTTTCATTCTTCTGCATGTGGCTGTCCAATTTTCCCAACACCATTTGTTGAAGAGACTGTCTTTTTTCCATTGGACATTCTTTCCTGCTTTGTCAAAGATGAGTTGACCCTAGAGTTGAGGGTCCATTTCTGGGCTCTCTATTCTGTTCCATTGATCTATGTGTCTGTTTTTGTGCCAGTACCATACTGTCTTGATGATGACAGCTTTGTGATAGAGCTGGAAGTCCGGAATTGTGATGCCACTAGCTTTGCTTTTCTTTTTCAACATTCTTCTGGCTATTCGGGGTCTCTTCTGGTTCCATACAAATTTTAGGATTATTTGTTCCATTTCTTTGAAAAAAGTGGATGGTATTTTGATGGGGATTGCACTGAATGTGTAGATTGCTCTAGGTAGCATTGACATCTTCACAATGTTTGTTCTTCCAATCCATGAGCAGGGAACGTTTTTCCATTTCTTTGTGTCTTCCTCAATTTCTTTCATGAGTATTTTATAGTTTTCTGAGTACAGAGCCTTTGTCTCTTTGGTTAGATTTATTCCCAGGTATCTTATGGTTTTGGGTGCAATTGTAAATGGAATCGACTCCTTAATTTGTCTCTCTTCCGTCTTGTTGTTGGTTTATAGGAATGCCACTGATTTCTGTGCATTGATTTTATATCCTGCCACTTTACTGAATTCCTGTATGAGTTCTAGCAATTTGGGGGTGGAGTCTTTTGGGTTTTCCACATGAAGTATCATATCATCTGCAAAGAGTGAGAGTTTAGATAATCTAATTTTTAAAGGTTTGATTTTAATATTAGTTCACTGAGAAGTCATTTTTCTCAGAATTCATACAAAGAATTCTAACATGAGAGTGTCTTTAGTTATATACATGGTATTGGCTCTTTTTGATCACTTTTATATTATTTTGATTCATCATAGGTTTTTTTATGACTTTCTTTGGAGGGACTGGGATGATGAAGAAAGTTGTGAGAATTACACTGCTTTGATTGAAGAAAGAATTAATTTGTAAGTATAGTTAAAAACGAACTCAGCACATTATTATTATTATAAGATAAACGTTGTAATTATATTGATACTTTTCAGGTGGTGTGATATACAAGATGGAACCATACCTGGTCCTATTGCACAACGTTTCAAAAAAACTTTGGAGAAATATAAAAACAAACGTGTTGAGCTCATCGAGTATCAGAGTAATATTAAGGAAGATCCATCTGCAGCAGAGGCTGTTGAATGCTGGAAAAAATACTATGAGATAGTAATGCTCTGTGGATTATTGAAAATGTGGGAAGATTTACGCCTCCGGTAATGATTTGCTCTATTTTAAACAAAAAGATTACATGGGCATTCTTTTATCATATCACTTGTCATATATGTTACCCTGACTGAAGTAGATTATAAAATTAGATGTCCAGTTTTTGAGATAAGAACAAAGTGCAACTACCAGTATTGGAAAGTTATTTTTATATAACTGAGTTCACTGAAATCATTGGCTTTTTGGATAAAAAAACATGTCATCAAACTGGTTCTTTCCTTATCTTTCATCTTTACATTCTTGATTTTGGCCAAAGCCTAAGAAAAGAGGAGGTAGATCTCCACCACATATAATATGCAAAGTAAAGAGAAAGTTGAATAATTTGGCTGCCTCTTAATTTCTTCTTTTTTAACCAACATAAGTTGATAAGTTCTTTTTGTGATAAATAAAACAATGTAGATTTAACTAGCATTATTCTCCAGAATACTTGAAAATGTCTTAAAATATTTTTACATTACTATGTAGTAAAGTACATATTTCTGTCTGTTTTAGATAGAGAGGAAACAAGAATTCTTGCTCATGGTTTCAAAATTAATGGAAAATTTTGAATGGAGCCAAAGGACATCTGACTATTTCATACTAGATTGTTAAACCTCTTCCTTTGTGTTCCACCTGTACACGTTCTGTGCCTAGGAAACTCTGAGCCACATTTTACTTGTCCAACAATTAACTATTAGCTTAAATCTTTTCTTTTTGTATTTTCTTTCAAATTTGACTTACTTTTTTAATCATTAAGAATCCCATTTCAGTGCCTATTGTTGATGTTGTGATGGGGATTCCTATATAAGAAAATTTGGGATTACTTTGGGAAGTCAGTATAGATAAGATTTTTGAAATCTATTTATCTAGAAATCCAGATTCAACAAAAGTTGAATTTGAATACAAGCTATCATCACTAGACTTCAGATTCTAATGGCATAGGGCAGCACAGGGTTCTCTCATCTTAAAAGTTATAATCACAGAGAATCTAGGTTTGGGAGTGGTGGAGTAAGTTAATTGGTCAAACCCTTGCATAGATAACAATTATAAAATTTGAACAAAAATGTATTGAAAGTATCCAGCTATTTGAAGGTACTGTCAAATAACCAAAGCAGGCAAGAGCCTTGAAATGTATTTATCCTTGGAATGGGTAAGAAATGGGAATTTGTTGCTTTTCAGTCTGAGAGGGATCACCAGTTCTTATAGCTCTGGCAGCAAAAAATGCAGTCCAACTACTTCATGATGGCAAAGGACAGAATACAAAGCTGGCAGAAGAGCTGGAAATATAGGTGGGGTATCCTGAAAGAAGAGTTGCAAAAGGGGTGATATCTAGAATTTTAGCATAAACTCTGCCCAAATTCTTGACTGACCACTAAACTGTGCTAGCGTTGGTTGGGGAGAGAAATTTGGGAACCATGCTTTAAAAAAAATATGTAGTTGAAGCATGGAGTTTGAGAGAACTGAAGAGAGATGTCAGCTGCATTTTGAGCCCAGACAAGTTAACTGCCTGCTAGAATACAAGAATAACAATCCTCAGAAGAACAAAACACAATCTAGAGTTATGAGAATATATTTTCCAAAGTCTCCAGTGTTCAACCAAAACTTAATGGGCATGGTAAGAAACCAGAAAATTAGATCCATACCCAGGAAAAAAGATATTTAATAAAATATGAGTCTGAATAGGCCCAGATGTTAGATTTGAAAGACTTCGAAGCAGCTATTATAAATATGTTCAACAAATTACAGGAAAACTGGTGTTAATAAGTGGAGAATCTCAACAGAGAAATGGAAACTTAAAAACAAATAAAATATTTTCAGATGCAGCTCTGACATGTAAAGAGCTTGTTAATTATCGCTCCCATCCTTAAAAAAAGAAAAAAGCTGAGCAAACTGAAAATGACTTTCTTCGACCCATAAGAAAACTGAGGTCACAGGGCAAACTGCCACCTTGAAATCTGGAGAAAGAAGTAAATTCAGAATCACAACCAAGATCTGCTTACCTGGAACAGATAACCACTTAGAGCCATAAACTGTAAGAACACAAGTGGTAATTTTGTTAAACTGCTGGTGGTTGCGTGTGGACTAGTATTCAAGTGAGAAACTCCTGGAGGGATGAAGTTCCTAGGGAGATACCCCACATCTCTGTGGGGTTTTGCCTCCAGGAATTCTGGTGAAGAGTCAGGAAAAATCCCATTATGCCTCTGGTTGGGGATGGGAAAAGTTACTATTATGAAATATACCCATAAATCTTAAAAAAAAAAAAAAAGGGAGGGCGTGCCTGGGTGGCTCAGTCGTTAAGCGTCTGCCTTCGGCTCAGGTCATGATCCCAGGATCCTGAGATGGAGCCCTGCATCAGGCTCCCTGATCTGCGGGAGGCCTGCTTCTCCCTCTCCCACTCCCCCTGCTTGTGTTACCTCTGTAGCTGTGTCTCTCTCTGTCAAATAAATAAATAAAATCTTAAAAAAAAAAAAAGAAAGAAATATACCCAGAGCATCTCCATGACAAAGATTTATTCACCAGATGAAAAGACTTTACCAGAGCTTTTTCCCACTTAGGGGAGAAGGGCATTTCCTTGACTCCAGTCCCCTCTAGCCTTCCTATCTGGGAAGAGGAGGGCACTAAGAAAGTTGTGAAGGTTACGGTCCAGGGACATAGACCCACTCAAAGACTAATATTTAATCATAAGATTATAGGACAATTCCTCTCCACCATACCATACCAAACACATCAGTCAGGCTCCAGTATAACAAATGGATTATAGCTAAAAGAACTACAAGACACAAACTCTGTCTAAAGAGGAGTTCTTAGGGAAGCTCAAAGGCAACAGAGGAGACACAAATATGGACACCATAGGAATGTGAGGCCTCTGACCCCTACAGTTATAGCAAACATTAAACACAGTTTACCTCCTGGCCAGATTAATATAAAACCTCACTCTAAAAGCCTATTTGCTTCAGTTTCTAGTCAATATATCATGCTTGGCTTTCCACAAAATATTACAGGACATACTAAGAGGCAAGAAAAAACTAAGCCTGAAGAGAGAAAGCAAGCATCAGAACCAGACTCAATTATGATTTTGGAATTAATCCGATGGAATTTAAAATACCAAATTAATATGTTAGTCTCTGATGAAAAAAGGACACAAAATGTAAGAACAGACAGATAATGTAAGCATAAGAACAGAAACTCTAAGAATGAATTAAAAGAAAATGCTAGAAATAAAAAACAATAAAAATGATGAATACCTCTGATGGGTTTACTAATGGATGGGATGAAACTGAGGAAAGAATCAGTGAACTTGAAGGTATGTCAACAGAATCTTTTCAGAAAAAATGCAAAGAAAAAAAAGAATGAAAAAAGAAAACATCCAAGAACTGTGGGACCATTTCAAAGGGTGCAGCATATGTGTAATTGGAATGCCAGAAGAGAAAAAGAACAAATGCAGCAGATGAAATGTGAATTAATAATGGTGAAAATTTTCCAAAATTAAATGTAGACACAAACCCATTGATCCAGGAAGCTCAGAGAATACCAAGCAGGATAAATACCAAAAAAAATCTATGCATAGGCATATCGTATTCAAACTGAGGAAAACTATATATAAAGAAGCTGAGGGGGGAAGGAACACCTTATCTATAGGTGAATAAGAATAAGAATTACAACGTGCTTCTTACAAGAAACCATGCAAACAAGATGAGAAAGGAGTGAAATATCCAAGAGGTAGTTAAAGAACTACCAACCTAGAATTCTATATATTTGGTGAAAATATTTTTCAAAAGTGAAACGATAATAGCTCTTTTAGACAAAAAGGAAAAAAAACTTGAGGGAATATATCACCTTGCAAGAAAAATGAAAAGTTCTTTAGAGAAGAAAATTGCTAAAGGTCAGAAACTCAGATCTATGTATAGGAAGGAAGAAGAGTTTGGAGAAAGAATAAATAAAGGTAAATTAAAATCTTTTATTTTTCTTTATCTCGATTGAAAAGATACTGTTTAATAGTAGTTTTGATGGTATTGGGTGATAATAGTGTATAGATTGGTAAAATAAATGACAGTAATATGCTGAGGAAAAAAATGGGACTACTCTGTTAAAAAGTACCTGCACTATATATGAAGTAGCATAGTGTTATTTGAAGGTGGACTAAGATTAGTTTAAAATGTATATTGCAAGACTCCAGCCACTGAGCATGTGCCATGAGACAGCTTTTCTGGGACAGAATGGTGCTGACTGCACTGCAAGGCTCTCCTCCAGGGGAGGGAAGCAGTCCATGCCTTGCCGGGCCCTTTAAGATTTGGAGTTTTGAATCCCAGCCATGTGACAGAGATAAAACACAGGAGAACTGGGGTGTCGGGTGTGCTGACAGTTGGGCACAGACATGTTGAGGGCAGCGATCTGACAAAAGCCTAGGACATAGGAGAGGAGGTTGTTTGCTTTTCTGTAAGGGCCTCCTGAACACCTGTGGCCATGAGTTCCCCTCCCCGGGGGACAAGAGGGCAGGGTGAGTCCATCCCTCCTCCCCTCCCCCCACCAGCGTGGTTGGACTTCGGAGAGAAACACAGCACCTGGAGGCTGGAGTCACTTGCACAAAACCCTGCTGCCTTGCACCCAGTAGGGGATTCTATGCAAAGGCAGGTCTGTTTGTGAACCGGCTCATAGGTCCTCTCCCTCAGAAGACCAACACCCCCCTCTCCCCTCCCCCCACCACATGTACCAGGTCAGCTGATCATGGAGTGCTCCAAAGTGTCAGCCCAATCCTGATGGAAATACGACCAGGCTGGCTTTCCTTCCTTCCTTCCTTCCCTCCTCCCTTCCTCCCTCCCCCACTCCCACTCCTTCCCCTCCCTCCCTCCTTCCTTCCTCCCTGCCTCCCTCCTTCCTCCCTCCCTCCCTTCCTTTCTTCCCTTTCTTTCTTTCTAGATTTTATTTATTTATTTGACAGAGAGAGACACAACGAGGGAGGAAACACAAGCAGAAGGAGTGGGAGAGGGAGAAGCAGGCTTTCCGCTGAGCATGGAGCCTGATATGGGGCTCAATCCCAGGACCCCAGGATCATGACCTGAGCCAAAGGCAGAAGCTTAACGACTGAGCCACCCAGGCACCCCTCTTTCTTTCTTTAAATTTTATTTTTTTATTATTATCATTTTAATTTCTTATATTTTCTTTTTTTTTTTCTTTTTTCTTTTTTCTTTTCCCTTTGGTATCAGGCTTATAGTTTTTTTGCTCATTTGTTGGTTTGTTTCTTTTTCTTTTTTTTCGATCAGACTTTTTCTTTTTTCCTTCTTTTGTATTCTTTAGAATTGGGTTTAATAGTTTTTTTGTTTGCTTTTTTTTTTTCCTTTTCTCTTTTCTTGGATCAGATTTTTTTTTTCAATTTTTTTATCAGGCTTATCTTAACAAACAAATCCAAGACACCTAGTTAAAGGTCTGAACATTACCCCCTGCAAGCAAGGAGGAACTCTGTAGATGACTGATCTGTGGGAAAGAGCAGCCAAAACACAACAGCAGAGAACGCACAGCATACACAGAAACACTGTATTATCTGTAAAATTGCTGTTCCTGTAGATTGTTTCTGTTCCTTTCTAGTCTTTGTTGCTTTTGGCCACTCTTTCCTGCTCAGAGGGTCCCCTTTAAGATTTTTTGCAGAGCTGATTTAGTGTTCACAAACTCCTTTAGCTTTTGCTTGTCTTGGAAACTCTTTCTCGCTCCATCCATTCTGAATGACAGCCTTGCTGGATAAAGTATTCTTGGCTACATATTTTTCCCATTTAGCACCTTGAATATATTATGCCACTTCTTTCTGGCCTGCCAAATTTCCGTGGGCAGGTCTGCTAGCTTTATTTGTCTACCTTTGTAGGTTAAGGACCTTATGTCCCTAGCTGCTTTCAGAACTCTCCATCTTTGTATTTTGCAAGTTTCAATATGATATGTCTTGGTGTTGACCTGTTTTTGTTGATTTTGAGGGGAGGTCTCTCTGCCTTTTGGAGTTGAATGCCTGTTTCCTTCCCCAGATTAGAGAAATTCTCAGCTACAATATGTTCAAATAAACCTTCTGCCCCTTTATCTCTTCTTCTGGGACTCCTATAATATTATCGTGCTTTGTGGAATCACTGAGTTCCCTAAGTCTATATTCATAACCTAATAGCTTTCTTTTCCTTTTTCTTTCAGCTTCATTATTTTCTGTAATTTTATCTTCCATATTACCTATTTGTTCCTCTGCTTCTTCCATCATCATTGTGATTACATCCAGTCGGTTTTGCATCTCAGTTAAAGCATTTTTTTTTATTTTGGCCTGATTAGTTTTTAGGTCTTTTGTCTTTGCAGCCAGGGTTTCTCTGGTGTCTTTGCTTCTTTCAAGCCCAGCTAGTATTCTTATGACTGTTCTAAGTTATTCTTTAGGTATATTGCTTATATCTGTGTTGAGCAAATCCTAGCTGTGATTTCTTCTTTATCTTTCTTTTGGGGAGAATTCCTCCATCTTGTCATTATGTCTAGGTTTCTGTCTTTTGCATGTCCAGGCCCTGGACAGTGTATGACCCTTCTTAATATAGTATTACTCTCAAGAGCAGAAACAAAACAAGCTTCCATAACATGCAAAAGACAGAAACCTAGACATAATGACAAGATGGAGGAATTCTCCCCAAAAGAAAGATAAAGAAGAAATCACAGCTAGGATTTGCTCAACACAGATATAAGCAATATACCTAAAGAATAACTTAGAACAGTCATAAGAATACTAGCTGGGCTTGAAAGAAGCAAAGACACCAGAGAAACCCTGGCTGCAAAGACAAAAGACCTAAAAACTAATCAGGCCAAAATAAAAAAAAATGCTTTAACTGAGATGCAAAACCGACTGGATGTAATCACAATGATGATGGAAGAAGCAGAGGAACAAATAGGTAATATGGAAGATAAAATTACAGAAAATAATGAAGCTGAAAGAAAAAGGAAAAGAAAGCTATTAGGTTATGAATATAGACTTAGGGAACTCAGTGATTCCACAAAGCACGATAATATTATAGGAGTCCCAGAAGAAGAGATAAAGGGGCAGAAGGTTTATTTGAACATATTGTAGCTGAGAATTTCTCTAATCTGGGGAAGGAAACAGGCATTCAACTCCAAAAGGCAGAGAGACCTCCCCTCAAAATCAACAAAAACAGGTCAACACCAAGACATATCATATTGAAACTTGCAAAATACAAAGATGGAGAGTTCTGAAAGCAGCTAGGGACATAAGGTCCTTAACCTACAAAGGTAGACAAATAAAGTTAGCAGACCTGCCCACGGAAATTTGGCAGACCAGAAAGAAGTGGCATAATATATTCAAGGTGCTAAATGGGAAAAATATGTAGCCAAGAATACTTTATCCAGCAAGGCTGTCATTCAGAATGGATGGAGCGAGAAAGAGTTTCCAAGACAAGCAAAAGCTAAAGGAGTTTGTGAACACTAAATCAGCTCTGCAAAAAATCTTAAAGGGGACCCTCTGAGCAGGAAAGAGTGACCAAAAGCA
This sequence comes from Callorhinus ursinus, assembly GCF_003265705.2. Lineage (NCBI taxonomy): Eukaryota > Metazoa > Chordata > Mammalia > Carnivora > Otariidae > Callorhinus > Callorhinus ursinus. The sequence goes on from NW_027397075.1 coordinate 41,457,922, forward strand.
ACAAAGACTAGAAAGGAACAGAAACAATCTACAGGAACAGCAATTTTACAGATAATACAGTGCTACTAAATTCATATCTACCAATAATTACTTAGGGGGCGCCTGGGTGGCTCAGTTGTTAAGCGGCTGCCTTCGGCTCAGGTCATGATCCCAGAGTCCTGGGATCGAGTCCCACATCGGACTCCCTGCTTGGCAAGAAGCCTGCTCCTCCCTCTCCCACCCCCCCTGCTTGTGTTCCTGCTCTCGCTGTCTCTGTCTCTGTCTCTGTCAAATAAATAAATAAAATCTTAAAAAAAAAAAAAACTACTCGGAATGTAAATGGATTCAATGCCACAGTCAAAAGCCATAGGGTATCAGAATGAATTAAAAAAAAAAAAGAGCCATCAATATGCTGCTTACAAGAGAGTCATTTTAGACCCAAAGACACCTCCAGATTAAAAGTGAGGGGGTGGAGAACCATCTATCATGCTAATGGACATCAAAAGAAAGAGGGAGTAGCCATACTTCTATCAGATAAACTAGACTTTTTAAAAAGACTGTCATAAGAGATGAAGAAGGTCTCTATATCATAATAAAGGGTTCTACCCAACAAGAAGACCTAACAGTTGTAAATATTTATGCCCTCAACTTGGGAGCAGCCAAATATATAAATCAATTAATAATAAACTCATTGATAATAATACAATAATAGTAGAGGATTTTAACACCACACTCATAGCAATGGACAGATCATCTAAGCAGGAGATCAACAAGGAAACAATGGCTTTGAATGACACTCTGGGCCAGATGTACTTCACAGACATATTCAGAGCATTTCATCCTAAACCAGCAGAATACACATTCCTTTTGAGTGCACATGGAACATTCTCCAGAAAAGATTGCATACTGGGTCACAAATCAGGCCTCAACAAGTACAAAAGGATTGAGATCATACCATGCATATTTTCAGATGACAGTGCTATGAAACTTGAAGTCAGCCACAAGAAGAAATTTGGAAAGACCACAAATACATGGAGGTTAAAGATCATCCTACTAAAGAATGAATGGGTTAACCAGGAAATTAAAGAAGAAATAAAAAAAATACATGGAAGCAAATGAAACTGAAAACACGACAGTCACAAACGTATGGGACACATCATAAGAGGGAAGTACATAGCAATATAGGCCTTCCTCGAGTAGCAAGAAAAGTTTGAAATACACAGTGTAACCTTATACCTAGAGGAGCTGAAAAAAGAATAGCAAATAAAGTCTAAAACCAACAGAAGGGAAATAATTAAGATTAGAGCAAAAATAAATGATACAGAAATAAAAAAGAAAAACAGTAGAACAGATCAATGAAACTAGGAGCTAGTTCTTTGAAAGAATTAACAAAATTGATGAACCTCTAGCTAGACTTACCAAAAAGAAGAGAGAAAGGACTCAAATTAATAAAATCATGAATGAAAGAGGAGAGATCATAACCAACACCACAGAAATACAAACAATTATAAGAGAATATTATGAGCAATTATATGCCAACAAATTGGGCAATCTGAAAGAAATGGATAAATTCCTAGAAACATAGGAAACATTCCAAAGCTGAAACAGCAAGAAATAGAAATTTGAACAGACCCATAACCAGCAAAGAAATTGAATCAGTAATAAAAAATTTCCCAACAAACAAGGGTCTAGGGCTGGATGGCTTCCCAGGGGAATTCTGCAAAAAATTTAAAGAAGAATTAATACCTATTCTCCTGAAGCTGTTCCAAAAAATATAAATGGAAGGCAAACTTCCAAACTCATTCTATGAGGCCAGCATTACCTTGATCCCCAAACCAGACAAAGACCCCACTAAAAAGGAGTATTACAGACCAGTATGCCTGATGAACATGGATGCAAAAATTTTCAGTACTAGCTAATCGAATCCAACAGTACATTAAAAGGATTATTCACCATGATCAAGTGGGATTTATTCCTGGGCTGCAGGGGTGGTTCAAAGTCCGCAAATCAATCAATATGATACACCACATTAATAAAAGAAAGGATAAGAACCATATGATCGTCTCAATAGATGAAGAAAAAGCATTTGACAAAATATAGCATCCTTTCTTGATAAAAACCCTCAAAAAAGTAGGGATAGAAGGAGCATACCTCAACATTATAAAAGCCATATACAAAAGACCCACAGCTAATGTCCTCAATGTCCTCAATATCCTCAAAGAACTCTCAGTTTTTCCCCTAAGGTCAGGAACACGACAGGGATGTCCACTCTCCCCACTATTGTTCAACACAGTTCTGGAAGTCCTAGCCTCAGCAATCAGAAAACAAAAAGAAATAAAAGGCATCCAAATCGGCAGGAAGATGTAAAACTTTCACTATTTGCAGATGGCATGATACTCTATATAGAAAACCCAAAAGACTCCACGAAAAAATTCCTAGAACTGATACATGAATTCTGCAAAGTTGCAGGATATAAAATCAATGTACAGAAATCTGTTGCATTTCTATACACCAATAATGAAGCTGCAGAAAGAAATCAAGGAATCGATCCCATTTATAATTGCACCAAAAACCCTAAGATACCTATATAAACCTAACCAAAAGGATGAAAGATCTGCATACTGAGGGGTGCCTGGGTGGTGTAGTCATTAAGTGTCTGCCTTCCGCTCAGGTCATGATCCCAGGGTCCTGGGATCGAGCCCCGCTTCGGGCTCCCTGCTCCACAGGAAGCCTGCTTCTCCCTCTCCCACTACCCCTTGCTTGTGTTCCCTCTCTCTCTGTCTCGCTCTCTGTCAAATAAATAAATAAAATCTTAAAAAAAAAGATCTTCACACTGAAAACTATAGAACACTTATGAAAGCAATTGAAGAAGACACAAAGAAATGGAAAGATATTCCATGCTCATGGATTGGAAGAACAAATATTATTAAAATGTCTATACTCCTGGGGCACCTGGGTGGCTCAGTCGGTTAAGCATCTACCTTCAGCTCAGGTCATGATCCCAGGGTCCTGGGATCAAGTCCCACATCAGGCTCCCTGATCAGCAGGGAATCTGCTTTCTCCCTCTTCCCATCTCCCCTGCTTGCACTCTCTCTCTCTCTGTCACACACTCTCTCTCAAATAAAATCTTTAAAAAAAAAGTCTATACTCCCCAAAGCAATCTACACATTCAATACAATCCCTACCAAAATAACACTGGCATTTTTCACAGAGCTAGAACAAACAATTCTAAAATTTGTATGGAACATGGGGCGCCTGGGTGGCTCAGTTGGTTAAGCGACTGCCTTCAGCTCAGGTCATGATGCTGGAGTCCCGGGATCGAGTCCTGCATCGGGCTCCCTGCTCAGTGGGGAGTCTGCTTCTCCCTCTGACCCTCTTCCCTCTCGTGCTCTCTATCTCTCATTCTCTCTCTCTAAAATAAATAAATAAAATCTTAAAAAAAAGAAAAAAATGGACATTCTGAATGAACACCTCACCAGAGAAGATATACAGATGGTTAAAAAAAAAAAAGCCAATAAAAAATGCTCAACATCATTGCAATTAGGGAATTGCAAATTAAAAGAATGAGATACCATTACTTACCTATTGGAATGGTTGAAATCCAAAAAACAAAACAAAAACAGAAACAAAAAAATCCTTGACAATACCAATTGCTGGCAGGGTTGTGGAACCAGAACTCTCATTTATTGTTGATTGGAATGCAAAACAGCACAGCTTCTTTGGAAGATAGTTCGGTAGTTTCTTAAAAGCTTAATGTGGTCTAAGCATATGAACCAGCAATAGTGCTCCTTGTTGGTATTTATCCAAATAAGTTGAAAACTTACATTCACATAAAAACCTGCACAGACATAAGAAAGGATTACTAAGGTATACTCCGAACAATTATATGCCAGAAAATTAGATTACCAAATCAAGTGGACACATTCCTGAAAAGATAAAATCTACCCAACCTGACTCAAGCCAAACCAGAACACCTGAATGGACCAATAGCAAGTAAGGAGATTAAATTAGCAAATTAAAAATTACCTACAAAGGAAAGCCAAAGACCAGATGTCTTCACTGGTGAATTCTACCAAATATTTAAAGGATTAACACCAAAGCTTTACAAACTTCAAAAGAAGAAGAAGAAGAAGAAGGGAACATTTACCCAACTCATTCAGTGAGGCCACAATTATTACCCTGATACCAAAACTACAAAAACATCGAAGAGAACTACAGAATAATATCCCTTATGAATATAGATGCAAAAATCCTCAATAATAAACTAACAAACTGAGTCTAGCAACATGGTAAAAGGATCAGACACTATGACTAAGTGGGATTTATCCCAGGGTTGTAAGGTTGGTTTAACACATGAAAATGAATCGATATAATACACCATATTGATAAATAAAAAAACAAAAGCCACACCTTAATAGACACAGAAAAAGAATTTGACAAAATGCAATGCTTTCATGATAAAAATTAAAATCTTGGAATAGAAGGGATATTTCTCAGCCTGTATAAGGCCATCTGTGAAAAACCTTTAACTAAATCCTACTTAGAGGTGAAAGAATGGATGTTTCCCCACCAAGATCAGGAAGAAGACAAGGATATCCACTCTTACCACTTCCATTCAAATTGTAATAGAGGTTCCAGCTAGAGCAATAGGCAAGGAAAAAGCCAACCAGATTGGAAAGGAAGAAGTGATAAAATTATCTGTATTTGCAGATGACATGATTTTGTATACAGAAAATCCAATAATGAAATACTGCTCAGCAATATAAACAAAATGCTGATACACAAAATAACATGATGGATCTCAAAAAACAGACTGAATGAAAAAAAGACACAAAAGAGTACCTCATATATTATTTCACTTTAAAATTTCATTTAAAAAATCCAAGAAAGGGAACTCTATGACAGAAAGTAGATCAGTGGTTGCCTGGGAATAGGTGTGGAGGATTGAGTGCAAAGATGCACGAAGGAACCTATCGGTGTGATGGGAATGTTCTATACCTTGATTATTGTGATTGAGTTAAATTCACAAATGCACACATTTGTGAAACCTCATGGATGGTTTACTTAAAATGAGTGTTTGTTATGTAAATTATACCTTAATAAATTTGATTAAAAAAAACCCACTGATATATACTTTTGATTTTAAAACTAGGATTGCATGATAAACTACTGTATTTCCTGAACATAGGATGCTATACTCTTTGAGCAGCTAGTGATCAGGTATATGGTGAAGAAATGTGTGAGTAGTTCTCTTTCACAAGATCATAGTCACTTGCTTAAATAGGTATAAAAATGCTGAATGGGTTTACTTTTGAAATGTTCAGTGAAACATGTCAAGCAATAAAGTGCTGCAGAGAACCCAAAATATAGCACCTAAGGAGATTATTAGTAAATCTACATCTGTTGGTAAAGGAATGTCCCTTTCCGCTGATAGTAATGATAAATATTATGCTCAAAATTTCTTTCTTTTGATAACACTTACATGGTTAAGAGTTAGGAAATAGGAATTATAAAGAAGAGCAGAAAGAAGAGAAAGAGTGGAATTAATTAGAAGTGCTGAAGAGCAAACAATAATTAAAAAAAAACACACACAACTCAGAAAGAAGCTATAATTGTTCTGTTGGGAGGCCACAGTCAACGTATCTATGGAGACCATATCCTTTGAAACAAAACAGTCTGTTGGTTGAACACAGTATCTAAAATTGGGTACTTCCCTAAACATTCTTATACCCTGTATCACAGACATAACCCACCTTTGCTTTGTTATGAGTCCACATTCATTGGACTATGAAAGTACATTCAGGAAAATTTTCTACTGTATTAAAGAGTTGAGGTAAGAGGCATTGATTGTAGGGGGTTACATACAGATTTCCAGGTAGAAACCATGAAAATGAAAAGATTTTAGAGTTCAAGGGTTTAAACACTCAGTTATCTAAAAGATTTTAATCATTCCATCGCTCTCAATTTGCTCATTGCTCTCAAAGAGCTTAAAATTAGTGAAACCTACTTCTCAAAGATGCTTGGTGTCAAGTTTTATTTTCTAAGTAAGTATAGCTTGAGTCTTTTTGAGGTTAATTTAATCATAATAAATATTTTCAACTCTAGAGTTCATGGACCTTTCTTTCCAAGAATTCTGAGGCGCAGGAAGGGAAAAAGAGATTTTGGAAAGACTATAACACATATTGTGGCAAAAGTGATGACTACTGACATGGTAAGAAATACACTTTATCCCTATTTGTTCATTTAAGTTGTAGTTGTGTATAATCAGAAAAGAAGCTCTTTGGGGGTAGGCTTCTTATCTGACATTAATGCCTTCTTTCCCCCATTACATCCACTTCAGTGATTAGCATATAATAGATACTAAATAAATAAATGTCAGCAACTATTTACTGAGTACAAACCTTATTGCTAGGCACTATGCTAATAGTAGCTATGGGAAGGATAGGAGACAAATATGAGAAAGACTGCATTTGAGGGAGATACCATTTGAACCAGATCCACAGTCTTGCTGCTTCATACATTTGAGAAATTACTGAAGGATAGTTTTGCTAGATATAGAATTCTTGGTTGACAGTACCCACTCCCCTTAAATATGTCATCCCACTGCTTTCTGGCTTCCATGGCTTCTGTTAAGGAATCAGCCATTAATCTTATTGCCAATTCCTTGTATATACTGAATTGCTTCTCTCTCACTGCTTTCAAGTTCTTTGTTTTGACTTTCAACAGTTTGATTATATGTGTTGGTTTGGCTTTCTTTGTGTTTATCCTTGTTGATGCTCATTAAGCTCTTGGATGTATAGATTCACATCTTTCAACAAATTTGGAAAGTTTTCAGCCATTATTTCTTCAATCTTCTTTTTGCTCCTTTCTCTCTTCTCCTTCTGGGACTTCTATAATACATATATTTGTATTCTTGATGGTATACCACTGGTCCCTTCAACATTGTTTATTTTTCTTTCTGCTTTTTTCTTTCTGCTCCTCGGACTGGATATTTTAATTGTCCTGTCTTCAAGTTTATTGATTATTTCTTCTTCCCACTCAAATATGATATCTAAGCCTCTCTAGTGAGGTTTTTTTTTTTTTTAATTTCATCTATTGTAATTTTCAACAATAGAATTTCTATTTGGGTCCTTTTTGTAATTTTTATTTCTTTATTGATATTATCTATTTGTTCATACATTGTCCTTATGGTTCCTTTAGTTCTTTGTCCACAGTTTCTTTTAGCATTTTGAGCATATTTAAGACAGTTGATTTAAAGTTTTTGTTTGATAAATCCAAAGGCTTGTCTGTGCTTCCTCAGAGATGGTTTCTGTCAATCTTTTTCCCTGTAAATGGGCCACAGTTTCCGGTCTTGTAATTTTTTGTTGAAAATTGGTTATTTTGAATGTTATAGTCTAATAACTCTGGATATCAGTCTACCCTATCCCCAGGGTTTGCTCTGTTAATTGTTGAGGACTGCAGTTGTCCATATGGTTAGCAAATTTTCCAACTATTTTTGCAAAAGCTGTATTTCTTTTTGTGTGTGGCTACTGAAATTCTATTATGTAATCTCAGCAGGTAGCCAGTTACCTGACAAATTTCCATAAACACCTACAGCTTAAAACAAAAACAAGAATCTCTCACAGTCTTTGCAAATTAGCTCTGAGCTGAGGCACGCCTTCAAAGCTAAGCCAAGCTGCTTACAATTCTGCCTTGGCTTTCACCTCTTGCTTTCACAGGGCCCAGTGATCAGTGGGAAGTAAAGCTTAGGGTCCTTTCAGATCTCTCCTGAGCATGCATCCAGCCCTGGTCATGTGCATTTCACTCTAGATGTCCTAGTTTATGAGGTAGCCCTATTTCCCCAAGAATCTTCCTTCTCAGCCTCCTCCTTTGCAGGGTTTTCCTTTGCCCCAGACACCTATAGGTAGTGTATGTTTTTAAATGCTTTCATCAAGTGATACCTACATTATCACTCAATTCTGAGGGGGATGTGAAACAAGTCAGCTTTGTCAGTCCTTTCCCTGAGATACTGACTAGTCAAAATGCACAACCACTTTTTTTTTTTTTTTTTTTTTAAGAAAGAGAGCAAGGGAAGGGCAGAAGGAAAGGGAGAGAGAGAATCTTAAGCAGGCTCCATGCCCAGTGTGGAGCCTGATGAGGGGCTTGATCTTACCACCTTGATGATATGACCTGAGCCAAAATCAAGAGTCAGATGCTTAACTGACTGAGCCACCCAGGCGCCCCTCACCACCACACTGTTTTTGAGAATAAGGTCCGTATGCTTGCCCATGGACACCCCCCCCCCCCATGCAGGGCCCTTTCAGGCCACCCCATGCTTGCTCCAGCACTGGCAAGCCACAGAAACATGGGTTGTTCTTTTCACAGCTGCTGCCAAGCTGGGGAATAGAAGATGGTAAGCAGCTAAGCAAAAACACATTTTTTTTTTAAGCCAAATTTTAACAGCCTCTTCATTAGGCACTTCCATGGGTTGCTGTGTTTGATTAGGTTCCAGAGTGCCAGAAATGTTCATTCTGTCATTTTTTTCCCCCAACTTAATAATTGCTTCAGTGGAAGAACCATTTTTTGGAACTCTTTATTCCACTATTTCCATGACATCACCTCTCTTTTGTATCTTTCTCTCTACTGTTTCCTTCCTAAATGCATTGAGATGTATTCAATTCTGTTTTTTTTTTTTTAAGATTTATTTATTTGACAGAGAAAGACACAGCGAGAGAGGGAACACAAGCAGTGGGAGTGGGAGAGGGAGAAGCAGGCTTCTTGCCGAGCAGGGAGACCGATGCGGGGCTCAACCCTAGGACCCTGGGATCGTGACCTGAGCCGAAGGCAGATGCTTAACGGCTGAGCCACCCAGGTGCCCCTCAATTCTGGTTTTTGAAATAATAAAACAATGTGTATCCTAAATACCACGTCTCTATCTCTTGTTTTAGACAGCAAAACTTCTTGAGATATTTATCTGTACTTGTCTCTACTGCCTTCATATTCATGCCTCTACTCACAGTGATCTTGGTTCTGCCTCCAGAATATCAGTGTAAATGCCCTTGTGGTCAATGTGGGACCAAGCTGTGGCTAAATGCAGTAAGCACAACTCAAGGATCACCATCTTGTTTAACCTTTCAGCACCTGACATTATCAACTACTTCCTCCTTTCCTGACGTTGTGGTCTCCTAATTTTCTTACCACCTCTTAGGCTACCCCTCAGTCTCAGCTTTGAGATTTCGTTTCTGCCTGTTCTTTAAATGTTCTTCAGTGTTCCATCCTGGAGTGCTATCTTTCCCTCTTTATACAGTCTTATAGCTACTTATCCATTCCTATGCTCAAATTATATGTAAATAACTCCAAGATCTTTATGCCCAGTCAAATCTTAGTCCTATATTCTAGACTCTTATATGCAGTCTACTGGATACCTCTGCTTAGTGACTCCACCAGTACTTCAAATTGACTGGCATCAAAACTAAACTCATTATGTTCCCCTGCAAACTTCTCTCTCCTGGATTTCCTATTTTCATGAATAAGAAAAATATAAATGAGATGGATTCTAGAGTTCTTCCAAATTATTTATTTACAGAGGTAATTGTACTCTCTGCCACCAAAGTACTTAGAATACACACGTAAATGAATATAGTGGTTTGCTGAATTAGTAAGGATTGACTTTCAAATATATCTGGAAAAACTGTTCATTCTTGCTTATCAAAGGAATGGAAATTAACATGAGGCAGTGAAGATTTTTCCCTATTAAGGTGGCAAATATTTTATAAATTTAAAAGATACCCCATGCTGATGAGTTTATAGCAAAATGAGTTCTCAAACCAAACTTTAATTGGTTAAACTTTTCTGGAGGGCAATTTAGCAATATGTATCCAAGACACTTAAAATCTTTTGTACCTCTGACACAGTAATTCCCCATCTAGTAATTTTTCCTAAATAAATAACTAGAGATGTGCATAAGGATTTATTGTAGTATTTTCAGAATATTAAAAAATTGTATAAACAATCTAAGAGTAAGAAAATCATAATTATGATAAATTATGATATGCCAATATGATACATTATTATGTAATCATTAAACATTAGGCTTTGAAAAAATATTTGAAGACATGGGAAAATATGATGTAATGTAAAGTCAGGATTCAGGGGTGTCTGGGTGGTACAGTCGGTTAAATGTCTGACTCTTGGTTTCAGCTCAGGTCATGATACCAGGGTCGTGAGTTGGGCCCTGCTCTCAGCCTGGAGTCTGCTTGAGATTCTCTCTCCCTCACCTTCTACCCCTCCCACTCATGCTCTCTAAAATAAATCAATCTTTAAAAAGTCAGGATTCAAAGCCGTGTATATGTATGGTATGATATGTTGGTATTATGAATAATGAATATATGCATGGGAGAAAGACTAAAAGGAAATAGCTATATAAATACATTTATTTAGGTTAAAATTTCCATTTGTTATGTTTTCATTTTTAATGTTTTTCTTATAACCCTTCTATAAGAAAAAAGATATATGAATGATAATGCCATTTCTATTGGGATAAAATAATAGGCATTTTTCAGAATTTCAGTTTTCAAATTTTATTTTGAAAGTTCCCCACGGTTCATGGTACTAATAATGAAGTTCTCCTCCCTTTTCTACTCTCAGTGCAGATTCCTGGTATCTTTTATTTTTAGTTCTAGAATATTTAATATATAAAGTTTTATTGATTTACTAAAATTATAGGATTAGTTTGAGTTAAAGAAATAAAGTGGTAGACTGTAAAGAGATCTGGTGTCATAAAGCCCTGCATCTACAGCTTCGCTTAACCACTCACCAACTCTGTGATCTTGGGCAAATAATTTCATCTCACTGAGTTTCAATGTCCTTCACCTGATAAGGGGATAATATAACTTCCCCTCCAAGAGCTGTTGTAAGCCTTGGGAGGTAATATGTTAAGTTAAAATTCTGCCTTCTGGCACAGTCTTTCATAGCTGTAAAATTATTAGTGATTGTAAAGAAAATCCCATTTCAACATTCCCTTAGTTGATACACTGATATTTGGAATATTTAATGAACATGAAGACATACAGTATTTACGGTGTATTACAGTGTAATATACAAGGTAAGTCTTTGAGAAAAGCACGTTACTGATAAGTTAACTGATTAAAATGACCTGTTTCAGTTTAATTCATTGTTAAAAGTGTACTGTTTTATTTCTTCTTTTCAGGTAAAGGACTTATCTTCAGACACACTTCTCCAACAGCATGATGATTTGGATTTGGCTTTGGATAGTTGTTATAGTGGAGATACCGTAGTTATTTTTCCAGGAGAATATCAAGCTGTAAATCTTGCTTTATTGACTGATGACATCATTATAAAGGGTTAGCAGGGCATCCTTTGCAATCTTTTTATAGCAATGTATACTGGAAAAAATGTATATTATAAACATGATTTACCTAATACAAAAATCCCTTATGTACTTTTTACAATTAAGATTTTCTCACCTGTTCATGAGTGTATTATCTGTACAGGTGACTTCATTTGGACATAATGTACCAAAGCAAATCAATGAGACTACTTCTTCCCCATGATAGTGTAGCACTACAAGCACAGATTCTAAAAAGATCAAAACCACAAAAAAAACCAAAAACCTGTTTGTACTATTTTTACCCAAACTACTTTTTCTTCCTCTATTGCATTTTTTTATCACTTTAGTAGGAAAACCCAAATGTAAGGCTATATTAAAATATATTCAGCATTTTCTCAGGTTAATTCATATGCAAACTTGCTACAAGTAGAAGAGTTTACTAAATTTCTTTTAGGTTCTGAACCTATTTTAGTAATTTTAATTCTGTCCTTTAACACTGAAGTAAGGATATTCCCACTGTGTGGCCAAAAGAAAAGAACCAGGTGACTTAGGTTTTGCCTGTCAATTCAAAAATTGAGCAAAAATTCACTAGATCCTGATGACTGTAATCAGTAGTATTTTGTTGAACTGCATGGGTAATAATATATTTGTCATTTTCAAATTTTATAGCCTTCTTGAAGATACAACCCCTTATTTTTGGACTGATGTTAAATTTATTTTTTTTTAATTTTATTTATTTATTTGAGAGAGAGAGAGAGAGAGAATGAGAGATAGAGAGCACGAGAGGGAAGAGGGTCAGAGGGAGAAGCAGACTCCCCACTGAGCGGGGAGCTCGATGCGGGACTCGATCCCGGGACTCCAGGATCATGACCTGAGCCGAACGCAGTCGCTTAACCAACTGAGCCACCCAGGCGCCCTGATGTTAAATTTAGATGATTGCTTTGACTATTCTAGATCAAAATTGTGGATATGATTACATTAATCTTATAACCTAATTCACAAGTCTCTGACAGTCTTTTTTTGGTTATGGTAATTTATTATGGTTTTGAAACCAGGTTAGGGTAAGATAGTTTTTATATCTTAGACATTTTGTAAATGACTGTTGATTATGTTAATAGGAAATTTAGGAAAATATATTATGGAATGAGTATGTTGAATACACAGGTACATCTATATTGACTATAAACCCAGATTCTCCCATCATGGCATCAAAATATGGACAAAAGATTATATAGTTAAGTAGTTACATATATTACTTATTAAAAATGTGAAAAGAAAAACAGTATTATTGAATGACTAAAGAACTTTAAACTTTGGGATTACTGATTTTTTCATGTTTTTCTCTATGAATCAGGAGTTGGAAAGAGAGAGGAAATTATGATTACTTCTGAACCTTCTCATGACAGTTTCGTGGTGTCTAAAGCTGATAATGTGAAGCTAATGCATCTATCTTTGATACAACAAGGGACAGTTGATGGTATTGTGGTGGTGGAGTCTGGTCACATGACTCTAGAAAACTGTATATTAAAATGTGAAGGAACAGGAGTGTGTGTTCTTACAGGGGCTGCTTTGACAATTACAGACAGTGAAATAACTGGTGCCCAGGTATTTCATTTTATGAAAACAGCTTTATACGACAACAGATAACTTTGAGTGATCTTAATGTGCAAAGGGTAACAATTACTTCATCTTTGAATTGAGTTATAATCAAGCTTAGAAACTGATAAAATGAGGACAAGTACAGAGTGTCATAGCACACATAGGAAAAATGAACTAAGTTAAGTCCAAAGTAAAGAATTACTGGCTTTAAATGTGATTTTTTTTTAAAATTTAGGAATTGGTGGCTACAAAACGGATGAGTCAGTTAACTTGTTAACGTTTACTTAAAAAGAAATGAGTTTGAATCTTCAGATAACAATCACAAAGAGTATTAAAATACTGGAAAATTGAATGAAAAGGAAGAATAAAGGATGAAAATAATAGGACCCTTTTTTTAATAGAATGACTTAATTTCCACTAAACTGAGGAAGTAAACATTAGCAGCATTGAGGGATTTAGAATATATATAAATTAATTTTTATAACAATTGAAAGAACTGCTTAAAGAGATTTTTGGCTCCCTTCTAGAGATTTCATTTGGGTGGGAGAGCAATGTGACTCAATGAGACTATGTGACCTCAGCCCTCCTTCTAGACCCAATGATCTTCCAACACACAGATAATACTAGTTTTCAACGTTTTTAAACATTATCTCTACAATAAATCATTACATGAATTATCATATTTTTGTGTAACTTTGTTGAGAGTGCTAAAATAGAATTACAAGTTTTAAATCTAAAGAAAATTTTGGAGAGGTACATGTGTGTTTTGAGATTGTTTTATTTGCTTTCAATTTACAGGGTGCTGGTGTTGAACTGTATCCTGGGAGCATAGCCATTTTAGAAAGAAATGAAATTCATCACTGTAATAACCTCAGAACCACTGACAATTCAAAAAGCACCTTAGGTGGAGTTAATATGAAGGTATTCTCATATTTCTTAATATACAGTTGTTATAAGAATTATTATCACAAAAATACTAAAATATTACTTCTAGACAAAGTCTAGTCTAAATGTTACTGATTTGGAAAATAATAGTAGAGATAATTAAAATATGGTTTAAATGATGGCTGATATAAAACAAGTTTAGCTTTCTAATTTAATAGTTTCAACTTAAATTCGTAGCAGATAACTTTGATGAAGTGGATAGTTTTACTTTTATAAAAATGTTCTAGATTTTTCATTGGGCAGGTCTATAATACATTTTGGAAAGTAAAGCAAATAAAAATAATAAATATATTATGAAATATTTAAGTCTTACTTTCAAAGTTTATAAAATAATTTAAGCTAGCCAATTAAAATAACCAATTACAATAGCAATTTGTAAGTGAAATGCCTTCCCATTCCTTTCTACTTCTATTAGTTCTACTCTTCTAGGTCCCTCTCTAGACTAATGTAATGAAGTATTTCCCTAGAATTCTAGGTTACATATAATTATTTGAAATTACTTTATTATTTCAAAATTTATCATTTTTGATATCTGAAATTATTTTCATATTTGTTATATTAAAAGCTTCATGAGATATTGTTTTATAAAATAAACTGAAATCTTCATTTAATATTTCAACACTAGAGATTTCCTTGGTTATTATTACAACAATCAGTGTGAGGAAAATATCGCTTGCTCAAAACAGATTTAGTTGTTTTAAAGAAACATGTAAACCTAAGAATAAATTCTACAGTTCATATTTTGTTTTTATAGAAATTATTAAAAAATTAATTTCCTTGAATAATTTAACAGGTTCTTCCAGCACCAAAATTGAAGATGACTAATAATCATATTTACAACAACAATGGCTATGGTGTAAGCATTCTTCAACCAACTGAACAATTTTTTATTGTAGCAGAGGAAGCCCTCAACAAAGGGGCAGCTTCAGGGGATAAAAAAGATGACAGTATGCTCTCTAGGGTAATGCAGAATCTGAACCTGGAGATGAACAACAATAAAATAGAAGCAAACTTGAAGGGGGATATCAGAATAGTCACAAGTTAAAGAATCTGGATTTATGTTAATGTTTTATATTTCAGAGATTTGTTTAGTAAATAATTCTCATATCCCACAGAAATGGTGGTTTTAATTAAATTCAAAACCTATTTAATTAAAAAATATTTAAACATTCTAATGCTTTCATTGGATGATTCATTTTAACTTTTTAAAATAAGTTTTGAGATATAATTCACACACCATAAAATTCACCCTTTTAAAGTATATAATTTAACAGTATTTAGTATATTTTCAGTAAAAGGTACCACCATCATCACTACTTAATTCCAAAGCAAATGTGGTTTTAAACATTGTTTTTGATACTCTTAGTCCAATAAGCATTAGGTGTTCTATGTAGATAACAGAAAACAAGTTTATAGCCAATTCCTGATTCACCTATTTATCTGTGCTAGGACTGGAATAAGGTAAGACAGCACTATAGCACTCACTATATTATATAGAACTAGGTTCAACTGCAGCAAACAAGGAAATGCAAAATAAAAGAAGTAAAGAATATGGAAACATAGTGGTGCCTGGATGGCTCGGTTGGTTAAGTGTCTGCCTTCGGCTCAGGTCATGATCACGGACCCCTGGGATCCAGCTCCACATTGGGCTCCCTCCTCAGCAGAGTCCGCTGAATCTCCCTCTCGCCCTGCTCCTTCTCTCTCTCCCACTCACTCTCAAATAAAATCTTAAAAAAAAAAAAAATGAACATAGAAATATATTTCTTCCTCATATTCAGTAAGTCCAGAGGTAATCTGAAGTATAGGGTTAATAGATAACGCATGTTGGTACTCAGTGTAGGGTTGGTAGGTAAGTGTTCCATGTTAGAAATTCAGATGTCTGGGGTGCCTGGGTGGCTCAGTTGGCCAAGTGCCTCGGCTCAGGTCATGATCCCGGGGTCCTAGGATCAAGCCTTGCATCAGGCTCCCTGCTCAGCAGTCTGCTTCTCCCTCTGCCCTTCCCAGCTTGTGCTCTCACTCAAATATTAATAAAATCTTTAAAAAAATTGTCTTCTATCTTGTCTTACCATTGTATGGTTTCCATTCAAAATCACCACGTGGGCCAAGATGGCAATTGAGCAATAGCTCAAGCCATTGTTTAAATTCCAGCCCTGCGGGCGTCTAGGTGGCTCAGTCATTAGGCGTCTGCCTTCGGCTCAGGTCATGATCCCAGGGTCCTGGGATCGAGCCCCGCATCGTGCTCCCTTCTCGGCGGGAAGCCTACTTCTCCCTCTGCCACTCCCCCTGCTTGTGTTCTCTCTCGCTGTGTCTCTCTCTGTCAAATAAATAAACAAAATCTTAAAAAAAAAAAAAAATTCCAGCCATGCAGCAGAAGGGATAGGACCTTTCTACAAAGTTACACACATTGTTCCAACTTTCATGCCTCCTTCCCACTAGAATCTTATTACATGGCTCCACCTAACTGCAACTGAAGCTAGGAATTATCTTTATTTTTTTAAGAGTTATCTTTAAATTGGATGGGTATGTGTCTTCTAAAATAGGGGGTCCATTTCCTAAGATACAACTAATGGTCTTTTTCACAAAGCAGAACTTACATTGTATTTTATTTTTGATTTTGTATATAAAAGGAAATAAGCCCTCAGACTCACACACTTATTTTCCTTCCTCAATTTGACTTTTATTTCATGTTATCTGTAACTTCAAAGGTGACCCTGTGTTGCCATAGAGAATCTCTTGAGGTTGAGAGTCTAATAAGGCATGGTTGTTCTTCAGTTTCATCAATAGCCTTTTCATTAATTTTTTTTACACAAGGTCTTATTAACGGTTACGTGAGATAATTTCAGGTATTGTCATGGAGGCTTTAACAAGAACAGTCTTTCTACAATGAATTAAATGAGCTATAAGAGGAGGGATTTTCCTCTGTTTCTGGCTTCAGGAAGAGGTGATGGACAAAGGATCTTTTGAGAGCAAAAAGAGCAAGAGCTTTTCGTGAGCACACTGCTCACTCACCGGTCATCTGCCTTTTATGTGCTGCTGCCATTGGTTTCCAACCAATTTCTCTTTTCCAGGCCCACTTCAGAGTAGGTTTTCTCTGTCTCTCAAGCACATAAAAGCATTTTTTAGATTTTCTAAGAAATTTGGTCTTTGACAAAGTTTTTTCCTTCGCCTTCCTGTCTCTACTTTCCCCTCCAGTGTAACAAATGACAACTTTAAAGGTTTAACACCAATTTATTATCTTACAGTTCTGTAGGTTGAAGTCTGACATGGGTCCTACCGGGCTAAATTCAAGGTGTTGACAGGAACTTTCCTGTGCATTTGGGTGGCTGGCAGTGTTGCTTTTTGCAGTTGTAGGACTGAGAGGTTTCCTAGATGGCTGTCAGCGGAGGACCAACTACATTCCCTGGGTTATGGCTTCCTTCCTCCATTTTCAGAGGCATTGAGTCCCTCTCCTGCTTTGAATTTCTCCTGCCTCTTCTTGTGTCACTGCCCTGACCCACTCTCCCACTTCTAAGGACTCATGTGATTAGATATAGCCCACCTAGGTAATCCAGGATAATTTCCTCATCTCAAGGTCCTCAACTTTAATGACATCTGCAAAGTTCCTTTTGCCATGTAAGGTATGTGTTCACAGGTTCTGGGGATTAGATGTGGACATCTTTGGTGGGGGGCATTAGTCTGCCTACCATTTATCTTAACCAATTTTCTAGGTCAAGGGAAGACAAACCCTAAGTCTGTTCCTCAAATGGGATTGAAAGTTTCCTTCACCAGGACAACTACCCAATGCATAGCTTGTATACATTTAGGAGATTCTAATTTAGAACCGAAAGGAGGGAAGTTTCAGTATTTCTGCTCCGCCCTTCCCTTTTGTGCACATAACTGGTTTTCCTATGAGACCGTAAGTTTCTTAAAGAGAGTATAGGTGCTGGGTCTTAGGAACATTACATCCCACACTGTCTGTACAATCCAAGTAATAACTTAGTTGTAAAGAATGATACTAGTGGCTCTCTGCCTGTGCTAAAAACGGAGATAAGATTTACAATCCAGGGCTTTTAAGGATATCTCATCACAGTTGCTGGGGCTGAAAAGGTTAGGATTCTGAAGGTGTAGACTGGGCAAATCAAGATTAGAAGAGTGGCCTGTGATGCGGAATGAAAAGGGATGAATTTGAATCCCTTTTTGCTTTTCCTGAGAGACTGGCAGTGGGAGTGGAGACTTCCTTTGTTCCATTACCACGCAGGCAGCAGCTAGAGCAGAGCCTCAACTGAAGAGCAGAATGGGACCCACAATGCTAGAGCCTGTTGTCAGTTTATGAAGTAGAAGCAGTGAAATGGCAGGTGGCTACAGATCAAAAGACTGAAAGACATTCCTCTGGCAGCACAGGGCACAGAAAAGTTGCTCTGATTATAGGAGTAATTGGCCATTCTTAGTAAGACATCCGTCCCAGAGTGCGTATGTGTTATCTTCTAGACTGATTGCATTTGAGGACAGGTCTAATTCTTCCAAAGTATTAAAGTGAAAAATGAGAAAACTATGTAAATATACTATACTTTCAGTGATTGAACCAAATCAGGTGTTCTTACACTGGAATATATAGACAGGTTTCAAGAGTCTGTGAATTACAGAGATTTTAAGTCAGAAAAATTTTGTGTACCTGCCTTTTGGTGGACAGTCTACAGCTTTCATCATATTCTCAAAGGAGCCTCTCAGTCCACAGAAGCTTACGACCACAGATTTGGGTAACATTTAAGTTTCCTTTCACATATTATTGTTCAATTGAAACCTCAAATAGTTGTCTTTTAACAAAATATATTGCTACATATTTTGTTAAACCTCAGAACATTCCGATTTGTTCCGTGGAAAACTCAGGCAACTTTGTAACTCAGTATTTTAATACTAAACATTATGACAACACAAATTTTTTGGTGATTTCAGATTTTGCGGCTGCATAAGATGCACATTTCTTTTACTTACCAATAAAATTCTGAAGTCATTGACAGGTATCATTAGAAATACTGTTACTTTGAAAATGCTCAAAACTATTACTAATGCTGAAAAAATTTAAATTTTATTTAGATCAGATTAACCAAATCTTACTGTATTTCCTATTATTTTAAAAAGACTATAAATTTTCACTTGAATAATTACTAAAATATTAAAAATAATCACTATAGTTATTTTACATTTTTACATATAGGTTTTAAATATAGGTTTAAATATAGGTTTACCAGTTAAAGTCAGAAGTGTTAAACACTGAATTACAGACAATTTCCTTTATTGCCTCTATACTTATATTTCTAGGTTTGAAGGAAATACGCAATTTCAAAGTTTAGAAATTCCTGACTGATCTACCATTAACATTAATCCTAGGGTGACCAACTTGTTCCAGTTTGCCACCCTAATTCATTCCCAGGAAGTAGATTCTTTACTAAAAGCTAAATCATCACTAAAGTCATCTGATAACCTGTTAGCTCTGAAAGATTCAATAGTAAATTTTCCCCACGAGTCAGAAACCTTTTACACTACACCTAATAGGACAGTCCACAAATAGCAAAGGCACACAAATACACTTTAAATAACTTTCCTGTCTTCTGGCCCATGTGTCTTTCGGGTAAATCCAGTGGAATTCAGGAACTTTATTTCCAATCAGAACCAAAACCCGTCAGTCAGTTCCAGTGCAATTCAAAATTCCATTTCTAGTGTCCTTTACTGCCTTACAATCCCACTTCTGCTTCCAGACTCAGAGGCAGGGAAACCGGCTTTCAAATATGGGCTTTGCCGCAGTTGATGTCCTCTTTCTCGTCTGTGCTGACCCTAAACTGACCCACTGTTCATGTTCTCCTGGTCTGTTCCTTTGGCACAGGTGATGTCCCAAGGGTTTTATGTGCAGCTCCACAGCATGGGAGATCCCATCAAATTGTAGCTGCTGCTAAAGATCACAGTGCCAACAGTCTCTTCAGCGTGGCTTCCTGGAAATGGCCCATCAACTTATTGCCCCAGTTAACTTTTCGGCCTCTCTCTGGGCCCAAAGGAAATTTACAATTCCCTTCTACATCACCCTCAGCCTCAAAGAAAGCTGTTGGGTTGTCACTGCTATAATCTTCAAGCATCTAAGTACACAGTGAAGATGCCATCACAGAACAGGTCCGTTCTCATCCTTGCCTAAATTTCTAGAAGGGCAGACCCACTTTTGTCAGTGCCAACTCTCACTGTATTTCCAAACCCCAACGTATGTGTGTGGTGATCTACATATTCTTTCTTTCCAAATTCTCTCCCCCATACTGTGTCTAGCTCCTTTCATCTCCTGAATGGGAGGGGTACAATTGGCTCTTGTTTTGGAAACACTTTCCAAGTCATCTTGCACCTGCTGCAACATCCCTTAAAAGGAATATTGTTTTAGGCAGACTGTAGAGGGATGCTTGAGAAACACAGCACATTGGCTGAAATCTCCAGGTATTAATACGCCACAAAAAATACTCCATGTGGCCTTCTGCTCCGTAAGTCTGATCATTCTTTCGAAGGAATGATTTCTGGATATGATGTTATAATGGACTGACAATTAAAATCAACTTAAGTTGACTTCCATTTACAGTGATGACAGTCTGATAGTTGACTTTCCTCTCCACTCCCATGTAACCAACTAGAAAACCAAATGATCTATTTTTTAAAAACTATCTCCATACACAATATTGTATGTATCTCTACATATGTGTATGTGTGTGTGTATTTATCTGAATCAACTGCTTTCAGGCATTGAACAATGCAGAACAGTGATCACCAAATTAAGATAAACAAATGAGACGAGCCCGAGGATCACCCTGCCTTTCTGTGTGGAGGTACTTTGACAGATCATGGCAGAGGAAGAATGAACGAAGCAGAACACAAGCGGTCTCAGAGCTGAAGAGACAGAGGCCGGTTTAGGGAGGGTAGCTACGATTTGTGGGGCAGAACAGAGGAGGCAGCCACAAAAAGAGTTCTAGAAATCTGCATAGGCACTTTCTTAATTCTTAGCTAAAGACTCAAAAGACTATTAGAACTATGCCAAAGTCGTTCTTTCAAGCTTTAGAGAATGTAATTTGACATCTCTCTCAGCCATTTTAGTCATCTTTTGATTTCTCACTTCTAGTTGAAGTTATTGGAGAAATGAGTACCAGTTAAACGAGGCATTATTCAATTTATACTTTCTGTGGTACAAGTTTTCACAACATGAAGGCAACAGAAAGCAGGGTCCAGTGATAAGGCTAGAAGTTCAGTATGGTTGGTAAGGAGGATTGAGGCTAGAGTAGGAATCTCTCGTTTAGGCCAGGAGTGCCTGGTGGCGGTGGTATTAGCTTTGAATGGGAATGTTTACTCTGGTTGTAGTATGGAGAATGGATTGTAGACAGAAGGACTTCCAGCAGGAAGATCAGTTAAGAGGCTGCTGCATCACTGTACATCCAAGTTAATGATAGCCTGAATAGAGTATGTAGTTGGTTTATAAAAGCACAACTGGAAGGTGTTTTGGGAGTAGAACTAACTACATGTGGTAATTTATTAAGGCTTTGGCAATTAAGTAGCTGAAACCCCCATGATTAAAACATAACAAAAAACCACACATACTTGAACAGGGAATAGGGTATAGGATAGGGCACAGGTTGAATTAGGTGGTTTTCTTCAGTCTGGAAAACTGAGTTCTCTATTTCCATGGGATATCTAGCAGCAGTGTATGTCCAGTAAGCAGTTAATAGGATCTGATGCTCCGCAAGGAAATCTCAGGTGGACATACAGATCTGAGACTCTGTAAATAGGTAGGAGTCATCAGCTGATCAACAGGTTATCTAAAGGACATGTGTTAAAATGAGAAGATTTTGAAAAGGATACGAACGCAAAATATAACTTGCCCAAGATTAATTCATGTGTCCTAGAGTAGCTTTAAGATAGAGGAGTCTACTCACATGAAAAATTGCTCAACATCGCACGGCTTCAGGGAAATCCAAATCAAAACCTCAATGAGATACCACCTCACACCAGTCAGAATGGCTAAAATTAACAAGTCAGGAAACGACAGATGTTGGCAGGGATGCGGAGAAAGGGGAACCCTCCTACACTGTTGGTGGGAATGCAAGCTGGTGCAACCACTCTGGAAAACAGTATGGAGGTTCCTCAAAAAGTTGAATATAGAGCTACCGTATGACCCAGCAATTGCACTGCTGGGTATTTACCCCAAAGATACAAATGTAGTGATCCGAAGGGGTATGTGCACCCTAGTGTTTACAGCAGCAATGTCCGCAATAGCCAAACTATGGAAAGAGCCAAGATGTCCATCAACAGATGAATAAAGATGTGGTGTATATATACAATGGAATATTATGCAGCCATCAAAAAAAAAACACCACCTAGCAATCTTGCCATTTGCTACAATGTGGATGGAACTAGAGGGTATTATGCTAAGTGAAATAAGTCAATCAGCAAAAAATATGTATCATATGATCTCACTGATATGAGGAATTCTTAATCTCCGGAAACAAACTGTGGGTTGCTCGAGTGGGGGAGGGATGGGGTGGCTGGGTGACAGACATTGGGGAGGGTATGTGCCATAGTGAGCGCCACAAATTGTTTTAAGACTGATGAATCACAGACCTGTACCTCTGAAACAAATACATTGTTTAAAAAAAAAAGAGAGAGGGTGCCTGGGTGGCTCAGTTGGTTAAGCGACTGCCTTCGGCTCAGGTCATGATCCTGGAGTCCCGGGATCGAGTCCATCAGGCTCCCTGCTCAACAGGGAGTCTGCTTCTCCCTCTGACCCTCTTCCCTCTAGTGCTCTCTCTCATTCTCTCTCAAATAAATAATCTTTAAAAAAAAAAAGAGAGAGAGGAGAGAAGATAGTAGGAAGGGAAAAATGAAGGGGGGAAATCAGAGGGGGAGACGAACCATGAGAGACTATGGACTCTGAGAAACAAACGGAGGGTTCTGGGGGTGGGTGGGGGGAGGGGTTAGCCTGGTGATGCGTATTAAAGAGGGCATGTATTGAATGGAGCACTGGGTATTATACGCAAACAATGAATCATGGAACACTACATCAAAAACTAATGATGTATGGTGATTAACATAATAAAATAAAATAAAAAGATGAGTCTACTATTTAATCCAAAGCCTTTGTGATTTTTTAAAGATTTTATTTATTTGACAGAAACACAGTGAGAGAGGGAACACAAGCAGGGGGACTGGGAGAGGGAGAAGCAGGCTTCCCACTGAGCAGGGAGCCCGATGTGGGGCTCCATCCCAGGACCCTGGGATCATGACCTGAGCTGAAGGCAGACGCTTAACGACTGAGCCACCCAGGCGCCCCAGCCTTTGTGAACTTTACTGTACTAGGCTATTTCAAATGAGAAACGTGAAAATTTACTGAAAATCATAAAATGTTATAAATGTCTAAACATCTCTACTAAAATAAACTTGATGCATTGGTGAAGCTTCACTTACCCTCATTCTTCGACTAAATATAACCTTAATTCAAGAATTTTGTGGGTTAATTTTTAATTCTAATTAAAATTAATTTTTACACTGCAAACTAACTTAGAAAAGTGAATGCTTACCTGGTCTTAGATTTTTCAAAGACAAAGCTTGGGAAAAAGTGAAAATGTTCAGCCCTAGGTCAAAAGTTTTATTCAGGGGCAGAGGTCCATGTGAAATTGTGCACTGGCCAGTATTTACTGGAAGAACAATTTTATTTCAAGGCTATTTATTCTAAAAACTTACTACAAGTAACAGTA
Source organism: Callorhinus ursinus (assembly GCF_003265705.2). NCBI lineage: Eukaryota > Metazoa > Chordata > Mammalia > Carnivora > Otariidae > Callorhinus > Callorhinus ursinus. The sequence goes on from NW_027397075.1 coordinate 41,481,523, forward strand.
TCACTTGGTATACTTTGGAAAACAGAAAGTACAATTTTTCCTGTGATGCTTCAAATAGATGTAACCAGCATTGTAAAATTATTCTAACGTGTAATGTCAACAATGAACTACATGGCCAGTATTTGGTATAATACTTTATTTTCTATTGTATTAATAAACTAAAGCCAAGAAAATATCAAGTTAATTTTAAAGGCAAATCTTTACTCCTTAAAGAAAAAATACAAACTGTGGTAGTTTTACAATCAGTGTACTTTACATAATATAAACAAAACCACTAATGTATCTATATGCTTGGTTTCCTTAAACTATAATGAACCACAAAATGGGTGGAAAATGGGTTTACTTACTGGCATCAAATAAACAACTTGGGAAAACAGGTAGCATGCATTCTTTTTTTAAACTGTCTATGCAGAGGCACTGACAGAACACGTTTTAATAGCCACTACCTCCTCCTCTTCCTTGTCCAAAGTAACCACTCCCATATCCCCCCCTGACACCCCCTCGCTGGAATGCCCCAGTTCCTCTATAGCCTCCTCCACTAGACCCTCTATAGTCTCCTCCTGAGCCACCTCTATAGCCACCACTGACACCTCCTCTATAGCCTCCGCCGTAGCCTCCGCGATAGGAGTTGGAGCCGCCAGCATAGCCGCTGCCACCGTAGCCTCCACTACCGACGTAACCGCTGGCACCTCCGTAGCCTCCGCTGCCGTAGCCTCCACCACCATAACTAGAACCTCCTCGTCGGTATCCACCTCCATTGTCGTATCGAGCCATCTTGGGAGGACGTGGACCATCTCCATACCTAGGAAAAGTACGAAATCACCACTCTAGCAAAGCATCCTTAATACATCTCAACTAGTCATAAAATATAAAGTCGTATTTGGAAATTTAATACACAAAGGGAATGAACCCAAGTGCAAAAATATAAACTGAAATGAAATAAATCTGTTACTCCATAATAGACACAGAAGAATGCATCTACTTTAACCACCCATTTCTGTAAAGTTCTTTCTGGTTCATTCTCCAAGATCTTACATTTTGGCAGTATGCCCTTACAACTTAAGATAACGATTCGCTTTCACTGAGCCTCAGCTTTACAGCACTCTATGAAAGCAGTAATATGCAAGGAAGAGACTCCTGGAGTTGGCAGTGTTATCTGATCTTTATCACCACGTATTTTCCTGCATTAACTCTGAAGTACGTTTCTGAAAAATACCTGCGGTGATTTGTTTACACATCAGTGTTTCATGCAGCAAATAAAGAAAATGAGGGGTAATGAAAAATTGCATAAATCAAGATGTCTCACTTAACAACCCTCCAACTCAGCACACCCCAAACTGCTTATTCTTCCTGCACAGCTTTTCTTATAGAGACCAGCACTATGAACTCGGCAGTTGTCCAAGTCAGAAATATAGCTGGGATCTCTCTTCACTCCTTCGCTGCCCTGCTCCCCCCCATTTCAATCCATCACCAATTCCTCCTGATGGTCCTGCAAACTTGTCTCATCTACTCCTCCCCATTTCAATTCTCCCTACTGTAATTCAAGCCATCATTATATTCATGCATCCTAAACTCTTTCTTGTATTTATCCCATCCTTTCTAGGTTCTGGATTTTTGTCCTCCACAGAGCAGACTGTATGTGAAGTCTCCTTATTCACCATGCCTCCTGCCAAAAGTAAACTCTCTTCTAAATACCTATGAGCACCACATCTGTATCTGCCTATGACATTTACTCTTTCTTTCTCTTTGAAGACTGCTCAATAATTCTCATATGTATTTGACCCACTGGAGGAGCAAGGTATAGCACAGTAAGTAAGAGCACTGTTTCAGGAGCCATTACTGCTTTAGTCTGAATCCAGTCCTACCATTCACTAGCTGTATGGCCTTGGGTCTTAACTTCTGTCCTGGTTTCCTTATTCATATTAAAGGGGACAAAGATCTACCTACATCATAGATAGAGCAAATATTAAAATGAGTTAATACCAGAAAAGGACTCAGCACAGGGCCTGGCACACACTGAATACTATGTGTATGATTAATAAATTTTAAAAAGTAATTCGTTTATAGTAAAATGGGACCCAGAGTGCTTTATGAATTCTAGCAGTTCTATATATTAAAATTATTAACAGTTTATAACCGAAAGCAACTGTTCCTTGAAAGGGAGATTAAAGAATATTTTTGGATAATTAGAAAAATTTTAATATGTATATTAGATAGTGTTGTTAAACACTTAAATTTTGAGGGTGTGATCATGGTATTGCAGTTATATGCTTAAAAGATGCATGAAATATACTGATGTAAAACGTCATAACCTCTGCAACTCAGTCACAAATTAAGTAAAAGTAGGTATGTGTGTTCAATAGCCAAACTGTGGAAATAGCCCAGATGTCCATCGACAGATGAATGGATAACGAAGATGTGGTATATATATACAAATGAATATTATGCAGCCATCAAAAGGAATGAGATCTTGCCATTTGCAACAACGTGGATGGAACTGGAGGGTGTTATGCTGAGTGAAATAAGTCAATCAGAGAAAGACATGTATCATATGACCTCACTGATATGAGGAATTCTTAATCTCAGGAAACAAACTGAGGGTTGCTGGAGTGGTGGGGGGTGGGAGGGATGGGGTGGCTGGGTAATAGACATTGGGGAGGGTATGTGCTATGGTGAGTGCTGTGAATTATGCAAGACTGTTGAGTCACAGATCTGTACCTCTGAAACAAATAATGCGATATATGTTAAGAAAAAAAAGACGACAACGACAGCAGGAGGGGAAGAATGAAGGGGGGGAACTGGAGGGGGAGACGAACCGTGAGAGATGATGGACTCTGAAAAACTGAGGGTTCTAGAGGGGAGGGGGTGGGGGGATGGGTTAGCCTGGTGATGGGTATTAAAGAGGGCACGTTCTGCATGGAGCACTGGGTGTTATGCACAAACAATGAATCATGGAACACTACATCAAAAACTAATGATGTATGGTAATTAACATAACAAAAAATCTAAAAAAAAGGTATGTGTGTTTACACACATGTATGAAAGCAAGAAATCAAAGAATGCTGACGATTAGTGAATTTAAGTTATAAGACTATATGGGTGTTCGCTGTACTATTCTTCTGCCTTCTCTGCAGGTATCAAATATTTCCAAATAAAGAATTGTGAGCAAAGGGAGATTAAAAAAGGTGGAAAAAATAAGACATTTTAAGAATTAAGAGAAATTTCACACTTAAGACAGTCACATTCTTGCATTTCCCTACTAAGATAAACCTTGAGGCTTTTCATTTGAAGAAGCAGCAATTAACCCTTCCATCAACATTTTTTCATTAGAGATAAAACAGTACTGTGGAAAGTGAAGAGTCTGGGCTCTGTCACTTTCCCGTCATGTGACCCACCCCGGACTTTGTATGTCCTTTTGAGGTCCCTTTCAATCTCCAACATGCACTGATACACTACTAACAGAGATAAAAGTAACACCCTTTTTTCTGAGTGTGTTAACCAGAATTAAATTTCATATTCAGTGTTTGTCTAGAATTTTAACTTAAATAAACAAGGCCTCTATCAGTTAACTGTGGGAATTTTAGGCCAGTATAAGATCACTGTCCTCCGCTTGGTTCAAAGAGAAGTTACTGTGTACTCACCGTGTACTGCCAATCATGAGGTTGATACCAGCAGCTGAGGGTCTAGAGATCTGGCGGATCATGTTTAGCATATGTTCATTAACAGGGTCCAACTGGCTGATGATATTAGGCTGTTTGGTTACTTCAACAACCAGAGCCTCCATGGCCGCCCGGAGAGCAGTGATACAGGCAGCAGCCTCATGAGAGATTTGCAGTCTGATCCTAAAACAGAGAAAAATGATAAAGTACAAGAGAGGTACATACAGCAAAAGACTCTCAATTTCACATATGGTAACTGATGGAATAAATTTAACTTCTTACTAAGTACCAATACTTTCAATTCCCCAGACTTAGGCAAACACAAATATGAAGAATGGTAACAGTCTTACACTAACTTCTTAAAACCCACTGCTGGCTACTGGCGGGTACTGTAAACCAGGAAGTCTATCAAGCAAACTACTGTTAGCAATACAGATCACTCAGCTTCCAAAAAAGAATGAAAGAAGAGACTCACATTGCTGGAGTTTTCAGGAATATGACTGAGCCTACTGACAGGTCACTAAGATCTATTCCATTTTTGTCAAGTGGTTAGTACGTGCTTACCAGTAGTCTCTAACCAACATACAGAGTACATGAAAGAGGTACCCCAGTTCCAATTAAACTCCAATTCCCTAGGGTAGTATATTCATGGGGGCAGATGTGGCTTCAATGCCTAAATGCATTTCTTTCCACTGGAATGACTTACTACCTACGAACTACACTACCAAGATACATCACTCTCCAAGACAATGTTATAAAAAACATCTCATTTATGTCATGAAATTTTGTCTTGTTTCTTTCACAAATTAAGTTAGATTAGCAGCTGAATCCCATTACACCTCGATTTTAAGAATGTAGTTTGAAGTTCACATCTGAAAATCCATACCAGTCATCTACGAGCACAATCTGCCCATCAGACTGGACTTTCTTGGAGGCAAAGAGAAGCAACTGCAGGGGAGTAACTAAGGTCATGCCTTTAGCAGAGATGGCTCGGGTTCGAATCTGCAGATGAAAAAAGAGGCAAGAAGAAACAGATGACAGTCCAGCTGCCAATCAATTGCCATATAATGATAATGAACTATGCTTCGAAAATTAGAACTCATGTTCCCACTCCACATTAATAAGTACTGACAATGCAGACTTTCAACGTAAATTTTTCTTTTGCGGGGGGGGGGGGGGGCACAGAGGGAAAGGGCGAAAATCTCAAGCAGGCTCCTTGCTCAGCACAGCCTGACACAGGGCCGAGATCATGACCTGAACCGAAATCAAGAGTCAGACACTTAACATACTGAGCCCATGCAGGTGCCCCTCAACGTAAATTTTTCCTAACTAATCTTTTCTTACCTTTTCACCAAATACAAAGAAGGGAGATGGGTATTTCATGTCTTGGCTGCTAAAAGGACAATTAACAGACGACTTGTGGATAAGGGCATTACGCCCTTCAGTGGTGAGAATCTTTCTTTTTTCCTTATGATAGCACACATTAGGGTACACACCAAAAGCCAGGAGAGAGATAACAACATCCAAATTATTATCTGGTCCAGTGTTAGTAAACACCTGTGTTAACAAGCAATCTGTAAGAGGAAAGGGGTAAAAATATCAGATATATGGTTAATTCTCATACTGCATGTAAATTAGTTAAGAGAATTACGAGAACTGACTCCTTCCCACCTCTTTTTTCAGATAACCTAATTTCCTGTCTTCTCAGAACTCTTACACCCCCATGAAGTTCAAGGAAAAATTCTGCTGAGTCTCCACAACAAGAAAACTAAAATACTTGCATTCTCTTATAGACTCAACCACAACCCAAGCTTGGAGTGATTACTTAAAAGACAAAAAGCCACCTCCCCCCACCCCCAGATTAATCATCTATTCACCAAGTGAGCTAGACCAATAGGTGAACCAAGTATTCCATCTGCTGTTCCTAAATAGCTGTTCTTTCTAGATGGAGTGACAATCCAAGGGAAGCCCACTGGAAGGAGGGCTGGTATTTTCACCCAGACTATGCTTTAGGAGTACTTCATCATGGTTTGGGAAGTATGACAGTGACCACTATGAGCATGGATATATTCTGTGCTGGAAACACCTGAGTTCTAAATCTTCTCACCTCCTAACTGAATGAATCTGGACAAGTAATTTAAACCTCTGTGTTAGCTTCCTCTTCTAAAAAACAGGGTAACAATACCTATATCTCAGGATTATTGTGAGGATTCTATCATACAAAATATGCCCTTCCTCTTTCCTTGATTATAAAAAATTACAAACAAATCAGTTTACAACAGAGGAAAACCTTTTGTCTATAAGTTATTTATATCATATCCTTTTAAAATTTGCCATCTTGCCCAACTATGCTCTCAACTACACAGCTATTTCTGGTTATGTGCTTCAATTCCCAATTTTAGGAATTTTAATCTAGTTGGAGAACAAAAGTTCAAGAGCTCAACTAATAAATCCATCACATTACCCAAGCCCTCTTACCTGCCAGCACACTAAAACCTTACTTAAAGGAACTTAAAATTTAACGTGGTAAATTTCATGTCTAAACATGAACATGGGCAGAATGACCAATCACTTCACAAACCACTATTTGAGGTTATTCAACAAACTGCTTATTCTGTACTACAACTGCTAAAAGCTAAACCTCTGTTCTTCCTAAAAGAGACTTAAAAAAACAACAAAAAAAACCTCTCAAAGTAGCACAATTCTTAAAACATCTATTAATCATCTGTGTAGTATGTTATAATTTGAGCATCACAACCTTTTGCTTCCTTTTTTAAAAGACGGAATAAATGTGAAAAACTGATTATCATTATAGTTCAAAGAATGAAGAAATAGCTAGGAACACAGAAAAAGCACAGAGTCTAAAGTCTGAAGCTAAAATATACTGCACTGTCAATGTGCACATGCTGCATAAATGTCACTTCAGATAGATCTTTAGAGAGTCTTACCTTCTGGAAATCCAGAATTAATCAGAATCTCCTTGAGCTGAACTTTGGCTTCCCAGGTCATTCTTAGTGTAGCCATATTGAGTCTTTTGTGCTCACAAAAACGTATCTCTGCTTCTTCTCCACCCATTCTAAAATAGATTAAGAGTCATTTCTCAAAGCCCCAATACATTAGCAACCAGAGACAGTTCTCACATCTTACAACTTTCCCTCTTTCAAATCCATACCTAGCATCATCCCAAGCTTGGAAGACTGATAAAAGGGCCACATGATCAGAAAATCTGTTTCCAGCAAAATTTCGATGAATATAACCCAGTCTCTTTCCTTCACTAATGAACGGCTCTGGAAAGCAGGTGGCAGCAGAGATGGTACAGACAGCATCTCCCACACTGAAACAGACAGGAAAATTCAGTCTTGTCACACTCTTGTTCCAGCAGTTCATGAGCAGAACTGTCACTGTGGGTCAGAGTCTTTACTGGCTATGATACCACTTTATTAGCACTGAGACTGGCTTAACAAAGAACTTTTACAGCTGCTCTCTCCAGAAGCAGAAAGGGAAAAAATAAGGAGCTCTGATAATTAATGGATGCCTATTTACCATAAATTATGACCAAGTATTATATTTTTCCTTATTCTCTTCCCCATCTTCTCAAATCTCTTAATCTTCAAAATTTCCTGATAAAATATACCTGTTTTCCTAGTCCTATTTTTCTTTCAAAGACAACTACTTATGCTCCTGAGACGAACTGCAATTCTTTTGAGAAACTTGTGCTCTTTCCCCCAACAAGCTGGGCCCAGGTGTCTATTTACTGGGACCATGCATTCTTCTCATTTCATTTTTTTCTTAGTATCTGAAGTATGCCACTTCTATACCTAAGAATTCAATTTTTTCTTCTGAGCCTATCCTGTTTTTATGGGGAGGGGAATAAGATTCTGAAATTGTTCTACCATTTAAGTATCAGCAATAATACAAAAGCACTTACTAGAAAATACATCCCATTATCATCATTTTGCCAAAACGAGGCTCAATGGGGAGTTTAGCCAGGATTCGTCCCAGAGGAGTCAACTCATCATTAGCATCTAATGCATCAAGTTCTGTGGGGAGATAGTTCTTTGTGAGCAGAAATAGTAAAAGAGCGGAAATAGTAACGAAAACCCCTTTAACTGAGGCAAAGACAAAGCATTTCTTTACAGGTTGAGTTTTCATTATTTGTCAAGCCAACTGCCAGCACCATGCCCATAGTCAACAATTCTCCTCACTCAAAAACACATCAAAACCAAATTCTGGAACACCGATAAGAAGGTGGTACTAGAATTAGGCCCTGTAGATTGTAAACTGAATATAGTCCATGCAAACTCTATACATACAAAAACTAAAGTAACAGCCTAAGTACACATGCCCTAACAAGTCTAATATCATTTACTGATAATTTTGAGAGAGGAATGAAATCTGGAGAGTGAAAGTCTAAAGTTCATATAGCAGATGAGTACTAGATTCAAAATTCAAAATCTGATTCCCATGGCCAACACCTTTAGTTTTTCCCCACAATACTATACCACTTCTATGACATGATTAGAAAACACAATCAGATGTTTTAACAGATAAACATAAAAGCCTGTATCGTGAGTAATGCATGTTCTGATTATAAAATATTGGTTAAGAAATGACAGTTTTTACCAAAAGAAGACTCACGTTACCCCTTTCTTACCTCATTTTATGAAACTGACCACACTAAATATGTAAGGCAACACTCGAAGTTTTACCACTCACCAGCCTGCTGAGTGTATCTTGATTCATCTGTTACATGTTAGCTGCCAAAACAAGACAATAATTAACATGTTGTTAGGTAGGTCTGTATTTGTAGGTACCTCTAAGAGTGTGCTCTGCTTCAATCACAGCATCCAAAGGTGGAGGTTCAATTGCCTTGGCGAGGAACTGTCCAATTCCTCCCAGACGCAGAAGTTTTATGCTCAAAGCAATTTCATGTAATGGTGTTCGGAACATCTCAGGTGTCATGTGGGTTTCGAGTCTAAGGGAAGAAAAGCATAAAATAACCATCCACTCTAATATATACACATCTGCTGTTTAATAAAATATTTGCAGAGAGATAATCAGGTTTATAGAGCTGTCCCTCCCTTATCCTTTTACAATTATCAAAGAATATTCTGTATTTACAACAAAGACTCTCTGGACAAGACCCTCTTAACTGCTTGAGCAGTGGTTTACGACTTTACAATTATAGCTTGATGGTATTTTCATATGAGGAGTGAAGGAGGATGAAAAATTATCACAAATCCTTAATGTTATTACCCATACCTATGACTTCTTCAGGTCTCACTGGTTGACAAACATGGGTTAAAAGCAGTGGCTAGACAGAGCAGAGGGGACAGGGTGAGGGGACAGGCAAAAATGGGTGAAGGGAAGGGGGAGATACAGGCTTCCAGCTATGGAATGAGTAAGTCACAAGGGTGAAAGGTACAGCACGGAGAATACAGTCAATGGTACTGTAAAAGTGCTGTATGGTGGCAGATAGTAGCTACACTGGTGGGGAGCATAGCATAATGTATAAAGTGGCTGAATCACTATTCTGAACACCTGAAACTAATATAACATCAATTGTCAACTATATTCAAAAACAAACACCTCCCTCCATCTGCCCCCTACCCCCCAATGGTAGTAAGACTTTCTGTGGAGATTTGGGCTAATACTAACATATCCCCACAATCACCTTCCCTTCCTGGTTCATAAAATTTAGTACTACCAGCAAGGATTTTACAGATCATCCAACCCTTAAAAATTTTAATAGAAGTTACTATTACAAATAATATTAACAATGATAATAGCTAACATTTACTGAGAGCTTACCATATGCCAAGCATTGTTCTCAGTATTTAACATTATTAACTCATTTAGCTCTCAAACAAATCCTGTGGGTTAGGTATTATACTATCTTCCATTTTCAACTGAAGCAGCACAGAAAGTTAAGTAACTTAATCTTATTTTACAAAATGGGGAAACAGAGGCCTAAAGAGTGTAAATATTTAGGTTATGTCATGGAATAGGTACAAATGGCATTAAATTCCACAAATAGGTACAAATGGTATTAAAATCTATTTTTTTTTTTTTTAGTAGGCTCTATGCCCAGCATGGAGCCCCAGTGTAGGGCTCGAAATCACAACTCTCGAGATCGAGACCTGAGCTGAGATCGAGTCAGATGCTTAACCGACTGAGCTACCCAGGCAGGGACCCCCAGGTCTCTAAATTTCTAATTCAGACTTATTGGCTATACACTATTCATGATGAAGATTCAAGGGAACCATTTACAGATGATTCCAACACTGCTGGCAAGACTGGTCAGCTTAAGGTTTACATAAATGCAGATAGCATTATCTGTTCCCCACCCTATAAAGAGAAGAACAAAAATCCTTTATTATAGGTCTATTCATGCCATTACTAATTAGTAGGTGGTTTTCACTCTAAGATGTCAGAGTACAATACTTGTTTCTTCCAGGGACAATCTAACCTTTAGAAAGTAGGTACCTTCCAAATTTTGCAGCCAGTATCCTAAGCTAACTTCTGATGCTCAAATAAATCCACATTTACAATTACCAGGGAGCCGTAAGTTACCAGCACAAAACCAAATAAAAGTTTCCTTGGTTTTTCTTCAGGGCATTATATACATCTGGTCACCTAAATTAAGTGTGTCCCACAATACTTTATTGTGATAAATACACATGTGTACAAAAACCCTAACTCTATCTTATGGTCAATTGGTTAAAGCTAATGCACACACATGGATATCCAGAAACATATATATATAACCATGCATCTGCAATCTGTAATTCAGAGAGATAATAAGGACTTTTTTTAAACAAGTCCCAACCACAAACATTCCCCAACAGGCTTATAGTATAAATGGAATTGGACAAGGTATTAAGAGACTTGGATTTTAGTCCTGGAGAAGTCAGCTAAGAGCCTTGAGCTTTAGTTTCCTTATCCAAATAATGCCCTCTATTTCTCAGGCATATGAGGATTCTGAGGTACAGTGATGTGCTAACATTAGGGGGAAAAATCTGTAAATATGGAAGTATTTTTTAAATATATCTTTCAAGAAGTTAACCATTCCATAAATATCAGTAATCCTAAAGTGACCTATGTGGAACTAAAATAATGTCCATATAGCGTCCGTTTAAAAGATTAGTAGTAATGAGAAAATCAGCAAACATGCCATCACTGACAATTTCATTCTTGCCACAATCTTGTTAAGCCAAGTATCTATCCTCCAATATAGGTAACTGGAGGCATTTACGTACTCTGAGTTCAGTAAGTTCACAGCAGGGTAGGGACGGGAGGTGGTGTATTGTATGAAGGGGTAAAAAAAACCAATCTGTAGTCTTTATTCAAGAATTGGTCTTACCTCTCAAAACGAGCTCGGCTACACAGGTGAAAGCAGAATCCAGGCCGCACACGGCCAGCTCGTCCTTTCCGCTGCTCAAGGTTTGTTTTAGATGCCCAAACTGTAGCATAGTTGGTCATATTGTTGTGAGCAGTGAACAGCTTCACTTTCTGCCTAAATAGGAAACAGTGGCTAATTCTTAGACTCACATGTACCACCAGTACATAACTATCATATTTCCACTAAGGGATGGATGCTTTCCAGGTAGCTATGCTGACATGAAGCCTGTGTGCAGCACCAGGAAGAATGTGACTGCACCTTCTGAGTCATCAACCTTCTAACAGCACGTCTGTGCCACTTATCAGCTGGATGGTCTTGGCCAAGTTACTAACCCTTCTGTGCCCCATTTTCCTCAGCTGAAAATGGCTATTAATACTCTTACCGACCTCACAGGGTTTTTATTTATAAACATTAAGTGAATTAATGAATGGAAAGCATTCAAACAGGATTTGGCACATACATGAGAGTAAACAGTAATTATTCAAGCCAAGTCTGTCCCAAAGTTTAGTGTAACTTCCAGGCTATCTATGATCTAAAAGTTGATGACCTCACCAAGCAGTGCCCATGCAGTCCTGCTGAACCCCTAAGGCAACCTCAGAACCCTTCAACGCTCCACACAGGCAGCTGGCACTAAATGACTGGAGCTGGCCCAAGGGAGCTGCGTGCTAGTCACCATTCTCTACAGTGGGCACTGGCAGATCTTTCTCAATTGCCGGGGAGGCTGAGGGACTATGTAGAGAAGACATGAGGCACAAGCTAGCCAGATATAACAAAGTTTTGACTTTTTTTGTCCTATGTATCAGTTACCATATAATTGTGTACTTTATCTGTACACAATGCCTCGCTGTGTATTTCCCAGGCTCATTGCATACCAAATATAAATTCTTTTAATTCGTAAGTGAATGTCCCACAGGTAGGATATTTGTCATAAGATAAATACTGGTCATCTTTATACACTAAGCAGTATGCTACTGTATAGATGTGATCAATGGAAACAACCAATGAGAAATGAGCAAGTATCAGCAGACGAGCAGTGGGAAGCTTAGCAGTTACTGTGTCAAGATTTGTCACTTTCTACCATGATAAATGATTTGTGATAAATCAACACCAAGAATTATTAATTAGCCTGTAACCCAGTATACAGTACACAATAATTCAGACAGTACAAGAACACAGGACTTCAAAAAAAAAAAAGGGTGATTCTGATTCTGTTAACTGATACTAACTACTACATGGAACATTCTTAAGGTTTATTCTAGGCAAATAGGTTCCTTGGAAACTTACTTGCAGGAGTCAATGACATAAACAACATCATTTATGGTAATGCTAGTCTCAGCAATATTTGTGGACAAAATAACCTGTGAAGAAATATTAAGAAAAATTATACTTCAGAAAATATTTTCCTATTATGCACTTAAAAGGATTTGCTTATGTAACAAGTGGCAAGAGAACTCCAGGAGCCTTAAAAAAATCATTCACCCACTGCCCAACTAATGAAAAACTTACTAAGCTCAGGAAGAGAAGACCCCTTCTCTTTCCCTCCTCAATTTAGTTGGATTACAAGTTTTTTGCGGTAGCTCTATGAAGGCCTGTAATATCTGTTTAATATCTATGTAACCTCCAACCTATAAGTGTAAATGTTATTTACCTTGGTTACTCCAGCTGGTACTGGATCAAATACTTTGCGCTGTTCCTCTCGAGGAATCTGAGAATGCAGAGGTAAAATCTGATACCTATGGCTTCCTATAACAATTAAGGAAAGGTTAAGGTCTAAAAATAATAGTCTATTTTAAAACTGCTCAACATTATGTATATTTTTATCCAAATACTGACACAACACTACATTTTGTTTTCACATGCTGGCTAGGGCATAAACAAAAATATTCATTTTTCACTGTCAAATATGTGAGAATTCAAAGACTCATACCAAAATGTGGATTCATCTCCAAATGCTTCTGCATAGTATAAATCAAATTCCAGCCAGGCAGAAAAACCAGCACGGCCCCAGGAACATTAAGGGTCTCAATGTACTTGAGTAGAGCTTCGATGAGTTCAAAAGGGGTTTCCTTTTCATTCAACTGAGCCATGCTCATCTTTGTTTCTGGACCATATTCATCACCACAGATCAGGTTGCAATTTGCCTGCAAAAAATAGGGAGACATATTTTGAATTGTCTTAATTACTACAGCTCACGAGATGTCTCTTAGATTTGTTAACATTGAAGTAACACCTGTCCTTATTAATTCTAGCTTATTAGTCTTACCTGGCATACAGAAGAAATTTAATTTCCAAAAATGCAGAACCTACGACTTATTGAGATACTGTATTTTTCTCATGACCAATACTTCCCATAGGCAATGTCTATAATTCAAGCACAAACTCTTAAATTTGACTCTGAAACTTCTAATGGTTTCTTCTACCAATGTATTTCTTTATTAAGACTTTACTCCATTGGTCTCTCAAAAATATTCTCCTTACTGATAAATGAACTGCTACTATGATCCTGTCTGTGTATCAACTACCATATGATTACTTTACCTATACACAACACCTCCCTGTGTTATTCCCAGGCTCATCTCATACCAAATATGAAGTCCTTTAATTCTTAAATGAGTATCCTGCTGGCAGCTCATTTGATCATCTATTTCTAAAATAATGTGGTATTTTCTAAAAAGTCTGCCTTAGAATCAGTGCTAAACCAAGCCTTTAGTAGTGAGAAAGTTGTTACAATTGGTCTTTTTTCTGCCTGATAAACTTTCTAATTTGCTATTCATTTATATCCTATCTTTTAATTAAAAATATTCCAGCTTATTTCCTATCAATTCTGCATTGCTGTCTTACAATGTTTACTCTGTTCAAAATTCCAGATAAAAGATGCATTTTTTGTATTATCGTTAGTCCAAATCTCAAAATAAGTGTCATTTTTCTTTCCTCTTCTTAGGAAATTCCTCATAACTAACTCCCTGGTTTAATACCCACCTGATAATGTCATCACCACACAGGCTCTCTAATCTAGGAGGGTAGTTGCTGCTTTGAAAACTTTATTGTACATATGGACCACGTGGAGATTTTAACATGTACATTCTGATTTAGTAGATCTGGGATGGGGCACAAGACTTTTGCTTTTCTACCAGCTTGCCAGGTACTGTGACCCCTTGACAACAGGAGTTATTTCTAACCACATGTGGCCTTTAAACGTCTTATTCTTTCCTCCTTTTTCTTTTGACCTTTATCCAGAAATGACTTAACTTATAGTATGAGAAGACCTTGTCACTGAACATGGAATCCTTTGGAGTAAAATACATCAGTTAATTTAAAAATAGACTTTATAGTCACTTTTTAAAAAAGTTTTCTATAATGCTAATTCCTTATATGCTTTTACTAAAATCATCTCTTCACTACAGTAACAAAATTTGTCCCTAATGAAAAATTTTCCATGCAGATTCACTCACGTCATCATCCTCACCACCATCATCTTCCTTCTCCTTCTTCTTCTTGTCCTTTGGTGGAGGAATAAAGTGGGTCATCTGAATACAGTCTTCCAAAAAATATTCTGCCAAGACAACCCAGTCAGGTGAGTACCGCCAACTTTCAGAAAGCAGCAGTCTTCAAAACTCATTTTCTAATTCATAACTCAAAATGACCTTAATACCCCGATTCTTCATAATTAGCAAGAAATTCCAGTGCTAATAAATAAGCTTTTTTCCAAACTCAGTGTTCCAATCTCTTGGTCCCCGAAGGAGGGTGAAGTATCTCTCCTACACGTTCCCACTAAGCCACACAGGGTACCCTCTATCTACAATACTCAAACATGTGTGGGACGGGTACAGGGTACATGCACTATGCTGTACCCTCCCATGGTATGGCATTTAGATAAGGAAAGAATGTGAACACAGTAATATACTATAGTCCATCTTTCCTCTATCAGGATGTGCACATAAAATGGGTTCCCTTTAGTTACCACTCTAAAGAAGGACATCAGCAAAGCTGGGATATCTGCTGATCAATTATACTCTGCTGGCCCAGAAATGTCTCATAATCTATAAACAGTTCCCCTCTCTATGCTAAGAGCCCCAAAGTGCTACTCTTCACATTATACCAAGGGTACATACAACCGATAGGACTCATCACTGATGATGCTAAACCCATTCACCTGAGGTAGTGTTTGTCAAGTTACTCCAAGTTACTGTGAAGTTATCGTTGTTTCTCCCTTTCCATCCTCTACTCTGTGGAAGCAGATCATTAAACACAGGACACTCAAAGGACAGGGAGGTAAGCCTCACTTTTTTGAGGTAAGAGGGAGATATCTATAATTTTTTTTAGAATTATTCCATATGAGAGATGTGTCTTTATTACCCATTTATTTATTCAACTACCATATGGACTCATGGGTATTTATTTTATCCTTAGGGTTATAATCCAGTATTGTATTACTTTATTTTTGTTCAAATTACTCCAGCTCTTTCAGGTTGGCTGTGTCCCTGTCTCCATCACTGTGGTCAGCAGACAGAGCTAGGAAATATATGCAAGCACACTCACCCATGTATCCATACGTATTTTAATTATTTCTCTATCTATTCACTTGTATCTGAACATGACTTCTTACTGATGTTTCCACATGTAATCATACACCACATGGTTCATTCAAGCCTTCCCTCTGACTTACCTATAGCCTCTCACTCCAATAGTAAACCTGGCTCCCCCAACTGCCATCCACTTATTTTTTCAATCTCAGTATACATGTAAACAGTTTTACGACTGTCAACCTGTCCCCTCACAAGATACAACTGCACTGCCTTTTTATTGTAGAGCTCCCCTTACTTCTGAATTTTAAAAAATAGTACCCGGACAGGGTGCCTCGGTGGCTCAGTCGTTAAGCATCTGCCTTTGGCTCAGGTCCCGGGGTCCTGGGATGGAGGCCCGCATCGGGCTCCCTGCTCAGTGGGAAGCCCGCTTCTCCCTCTCCTACTCCCCCTGCTTGTGTTCCCTATCTCTGTCAAATAAATAAATAAAATCTTAAAAAAAAAATAGTACCCTGACATAACCATTTATCATCTCATACCGACAAAGCAAATTTTTTAGCTTTATTTTCATGCCCTCAATTTGTGCTAGAATTCACTTTTTTAACCAAGCTATTAGATAACTATCCTAAAAAATGGTGATAAAATACTCTCAATAAAGTAAAGGAGTGGGGCGCCTGGGTGGCTCAGTCAGTTAAACATCATACTTATGGTTTCGGTTCAAGTCATGATCTCTGGGGAGTTCAAGCCCCTTGTCCTCAGGCTTCTCAGACTCTGCACTCAGCAGGGAGTCTGCCTCCCCCTCTCCCCCTCCCCCTGCTCTAGCTGGCCTACGTGCTCTAATAAATCTGAAAAGAAAAAAAAAGAAAGTAAAGGAGCTCTTACCAATCAGAAATACTTGATCTTGACACACTCACCTTAGTATCATTTTAACGCATGCCTGCTTTGGCTCTCAGATTCTCTTGTAATTTGACTCTTGCTGCTTAAACTTTTTAATAGTATTTCCCATAAAAATCTATAGGCCATATTGATTTACACTTGACAGAATAGAATTCTGAAAGTTATGTTTAGCTATAAGGAAAAGGCAGGAAATTTACTGGATACGCCAAGTCCTCAAAGCAATGAATGAAACTTGTTCTTGCTCCTCAGAATGTACTCACTGCTGCTTGAGTAAAAGCCCAAGAATGCTATGATGCATTTGATATTCTACTTTGGCCTGTATTTTAAATGTCTTTTGAACTATTACTCCAATCTCCAAGATTAAGAAAATCCAAACACCAACGCATAAAAGATGTTCACCCTTCCCACCACACCTCCAAACTATTTACCTTGAACTGGATAAGTCCTTCCGTAAACTTCAATGATGGGACAATTGAAGAAATATTCACAGAACATACTGGTGTCAATAGTAGCAGACATGAGAACAATGCGAACTTCAGGATAAGCCTGAACCACATCACGCAACACTACCAAAAGGAAGTCTGTCTATTAAAACACAAATGAAAAAAAATTGCTTAAAAGTTCATGCTAATTAAGAGACACCCAAGAGATTTCTTGTGTTATGCAGAAATCACTGAAATTCAGTTTCTTTGATGGCTTGCAGAAGTGAAAGATAAAGGATTAATGTGGGATTCAGTAGTATTTTTAAGAATAGTTGTAGACTAAAAGAAGGGAAGAGAAAAAAAATTAATGAGAGCAAAGAATTCATCTGAAAATTTCCAGTGAAATTTATATTTGTAGGCAAAGAAACTCTAACTAGGGAAGAGGGAAAGCCAGGATAAACCAAAACTCAGTTATCCAACCACCTGCAAAGTAATCTTAAAAATGTTGAAAAGGTCTTATTTGGTTCAAACAAAATAATGGCCAAAACAGTTATAACTTAATAAGGTAAAGTATCCATCTACCTACCAAACAACACGAAAGCTACAGCTCTGACAAAAAACTTTTCTCTGCGTGTGTGGCCCTCTTGCCCATCACGGCCTCCCTCAACTAGAGAAAACCATCCTGAATCTTATTATTCCTTTTCATATACCTTTCCTCTCTCATCTATGCAGGTACCCATACTATATATGTATCTACTGGACAGTGCTGTCTAGAGGTTTACTTGTATTTTTTCTTCCTTTCGTATACCTTTCCTCTCTCATCTATGCAGGTACCTATACAATATATAGAGAGAGTATATATGGAAATATATATGTATTTCTACTTGGACAGTACTGTCTAGATGTTTACTTCTATTTTTTACTTATGATTTTTAAAATTGCTTTGGCATTTAAGTCCTTAATCTATCTGGAATCGATTCTTGTATCTGGACAGGAAGCAAGGATCCAACTGCAACCATTTCCTTATGACAACCATTTGTTTCCAGCTCCATTTATTGAAGAACCCACTCCCCTGTCCTGAAGACCCGACATGCCATTACTCTTATACCAACACTGCATTCAACGCACCATCTGTTCCCACATTCTAAATAATTCAGTGCTCAAACTATCAATCCATGTACAATCTCAATTATTATAGCTTTGAATTACATCCTGAGATCTGTAAAGCCAAGACAATCCATTCTACTCTTCCCCAGAAATCCTGGTTATTTTTGGCCATAAATCTTCCCTGTAAGTATTCATAATCAGCCTATTCTATGAAAAACCTTGATAGGAATTTGATTAGGACTACATTCAAACTGGATCAACTTGAGGAGAAGGGATATCTATAGGGTTGATTTATTCTGAAGTACTTGACATTCTGACTACTGCAATGATTGTTATCTTTTGAGTTGTTTTCTAGCTGTTTGTTTATAATACATAAGACACAACTGACTTTTGTAATTAACCTTCTCATCCAGCCACATTGTTAAATTTTCCTATTCCCTATTATTTATAATTACTGGTCTCTAGGTTGAATAATTTAGGATAAGGTTCATCTGAAAGAGGATATAAAAAGTTTCTACAAAGGCATTTTTTCATTGTTCCCTGTGAACGTACATTTGCATAGACCTGACAGTCTTTGAATAAAAGCTGACCAAAACACTTACTTTTTTTTTTTTTAGGAAAATAGTAATGATGATCCATGATGCTTCCAGTAAGATTTGGGATAAACTCTAAAAACACCCATATGTTACCATGCTAGTGAAGATAACATGGAAACATTTCATTTTGATTAAGTTAATCAGAAAAAGAACTAGCTTTCAAGAGATTTTGAATGACAAAAACAGCAAAAATTTTATCCCACTGAAAAGTTAAATTTCAGATTTTAAAAGCTATCTAATAAACCAAACCTTCTTACTCGTTTCAGCTCAACCATAAAAGTCAAAGTTTTGCCAAAGTAAAGATGATTAGCAACAACAGCTATACAAGTATTTTCTAAAGAGAAGGTGCTCCAATAAATGTTTTGAACAGCAGCAGCTTGGTTGACATATTGCCTATTCACTGACACCTTTGTTTGGATATGTAACATAGTGGCATAAAAACACATCATTGCTTTATGCTATCAACCTTCAAATTACACAATTATATAGTAATTGTATACAAATTTTGCCAAACACCAAAAAAGGGAAGAGTTATGAAATAAATTTTAGTTTCTTCCTAATTTGGCATGATTATCATTAATATCTGAAAAGATGAGAGCTACAAACATCCAAAAAGACATTCCTAATTATACTGAATTTAAAACTTACAAAATTTATCCCAGATAAATCTCCAGTTCAAAGAAAAACTAATTAAAATTCTATCAATGATTCAGTCATAAACAGTTCAGCTGTTGAATTATGCTACCTCTTACTGATCACCGCAATGATACTTAACAGGACTTTCAGAATTCTATGCACTTAACAACAAAAAAAGATTTGCCTTGCTAAAAACAGGTGTCCAGTATCTTAGTGACTGAAGCTCCTGATTTTGATAGAAGATGTAAAAAGTGGGAAAAAGGAAGACATTCTACTTTTGACTTTTTTATTCAGAATATTAGTATTAGTACGTTACTGTTAACTCTCAAGTTACTTACATTTATGTCTCTTTCGTGTATTTCATCTACAATTACATGACTGATTCCTCGAATGCCTGCTTCTAATTTTCTTAGGAGCACACCTGGAAAAGGAAATGAGCAGAACAACTGGAGATGAGTTTCTATGTTGATTAAAGTAGGGAGGTATAAAAATGTGTAAAGAAACAAACTTCTAGACAATCAACTGTGCTTCAGTTAATATAACCCCAGCATCATTTTAGAGAATAGTAATCTGTATATTTAAACTGTAAAAAGGTAACTGTTCTGAAACACATCTGTTCAATGAAGAGTATTAAAAGACATACATAACTCTATAGTAACCTAAGCAGATTTTACCTTCTCTAAGCTACAACAACCAGCGGTAACCAGAGGAGACCGTTAGCTCTCCATTTAGAGAAAAAGTGCCACAAGTTCTACTGAAACAAGAATTCTTAGACTGGCTCCTTGACTTCTTATTTTTAGCCACTCTGCACCGTTACCAAGTTTCTTCATAAATAACACAATATAAACTCCAAGTCAAAGACCAAAATAAAACACATTACTGACCAACAGTACAAAACATTATACTGGCATGAGGGCGAGGAAGGACAGACTCAAATCGAACACTGTAGCCACAGCTTTTTCCAGGCTCTTCTCCTCTCTCATAGGCAACTCGCTCAGCCACAGAAACTGCACTTATTCTCCTGGGCTGAGACAAGGAAAAAAAAAAAGTGATTCAGAGCTACCAAATTACAGTTACACTTGTTCATCAGGGTTATTAAATTACTGAAGCATATCTGTCCCACTACCAGCTCAGCAATCAACACAAATAATAGTAATAATCTTTCTTAGCAAGCTCCAAAATTTATTAGAATAAATCAGAACAAAAAAATTACCACTGAATTCTATGGCAGACTCTTAAAAATGCTGTTTTTCATTTTGTATATAAAATAATTCTCAGGTTTTTACAGAAAATAAAATGTTTTCACCACTGGCCCAAACTCTTAATATTCAGAGTAATTTTCCAGTAGGAAAGGGGACAGAGCACATCGGGAGTTCTTATAACTGCCTACCAAAGTGAAGGCACATGTTCAAAAAATTATTTAACTGAGCTGTATAAGTATTAGGAGGGTAAATAAGCTCCTTCTTTGCCATATTTACTATGGCCACCTTTCATTCAATCATTTCATTAACTCGTAAAGTAACTATTCATTGCATATTTGCATTAGGTGCTACAGACAATACTAGAGACAGAAAACTAAATGAAATCACTCTTGTTCTTGATGAGCTTATATAGCGAGGAAAACAGTGTATATTACTGTTTCCAGCAATAAATATGCCAAACCCGAAGGGAATGCTGTTAATGTTTTAAGTGTTGGACCTTAATTTTTCTGAAAATAAAATTTTCTAAAGTATTTCATATTCTTGTAAGTACACAAAACAGTATTTACTTGGTGGATACTATGGCTATTACTATGTCCTGAAGGTATTAGATATGGAAGTACATGCAGATTTATAAAGACCGAATGCTTCTAAGTTGCCTTAAATTTGATTTTGCCAAAAAGTTCTTGATGACAGGTTGTACTTCAGTTCCTTGCTTAAGAAAACTGAGTTTCATATTTAAATACCAATATGATGTTATCCCAGGTTACGACATGACTAGGAAATCAGAGACTAATAACAATCTTAAAAAAAAAAAAAGTCCAAAACAAAACCTCAGTAACTTCACTAAAGCTATTTATTTTCTGAATCAATACAAAACATGATTTATTAATTTTTATATCCCTAATTTAAGAGTCCCGTAGGGCATGGGGCTAGTAACAAATATAGGTAAGTATACAATCACCTAGTTTATATTTATCTTGTCCACAAAGGTAAGGAATTAAAAGATGCCTTCTCGAAACACATGGTGTTGAGTTTTCCCGAGCTTATACTCTGGTTTATGTGCCTTAACTTGCTGAGCTATGCTAGCTTTTACTGACCACTACTCTGCACCTCACTGTTAAGTGTTACATGAAGAACTAAGCTCTGTATTTAGCCCTCAAAAGAAGAGTTCGACTATATACTTACATCAGGAAATGTAAAAATGATATTCCACTAAATGTACAAAATAGTGTTTTCTGGGACCTTTCAAGAAGTATTTGAGAGAGAGTGAGAGAGATCACAAGCAGGGGCGAAAGGTAGAGGGAGAAGAAAACCCCTGCTGAGCAGGGAGCCTGATGCAAGGCTCAATCCCAGGACCCTGGGATCATGACCCATGCTGAAGGCAGACATTCAACCGACTGAGCCACCCAGGCGTCCTAAATAGATAAATTCTTGACACCATCCTTATCTCCTTGCTCTATTTTTTGTCTTTCCTGAAGTTTTCAATACTCCTACTAAATAGCTGACTTCTAGAAGAACTTCAAATCTATGAGGTTACTGGACTCCTCAGAGGTATATTCATATGCTATTGGGTACTTGGGGGTTGCTTTGATCTCCTTGAGGCTACTTTCAGGGCTACGATCCTTAGATTTTCCAGCCTCCTAAAATGACTATGGACAGCAGATGGCATATTCCCTAACCAGTACCTGTTGTAGTTCTTAACTCTATATGGCCCCCAAACAACTGTCTTAAGTGACTCAAGAAAGCCATCCATGATGGAGGTTACAATTAACATAAGTGGTTCTAAAACAACCATCTTCAGAAGCACTATGGGCCACATTTCCTTGACTATGCACAGGAATCAGTATCAAGGACTATTCATTCAAATGGCTAAAGAAACAAATGCTATCTCAGATCGCCTTAACAGAATACTATGTATTTTTAAACTTTTTTTTTCTTTTAAAGATATTATTTATTTGGGGCGGGGGGGACATGCACAAGCAGAGGTGGGAGGGCAGAGGGAGAGAGGGAGAAGCAGACTCCCCACTAAGCAGGGAGCCCGTTGCACTGGCTGGATCCCAGGACCCTGGGATCATGACCTGAGCCGAAGGCAGACGCTTAACCAATTCAGCTGCCTGGGTGCCGCCCCGGAATACTTTGTATTATTAAAAATATTAAGAGTATTAAAAACTGTATTCTACAATGACCAATCAGTACGTTCAGGTCCACCTTTTATATTCCAGGTAGGATGTCAATGCATTCAAATGTGGTTAACGGAGTCTTAGAGCCTATCTTCCGGGCTGAACTATAGATGTTTATAAAACAAAGCAAACATACTAGGACCCCACAGAATTTTTTAAACTTTTAAAGACATTACAGGAAAAAGTTATCAGAGACTGATTTTGGGACAAGCACTAGGACAAAGATTTATTATGACTGACAGTTCAGAGTCATTTGTCCAAAATCAGAACACAAGCTACATTCCCACATGGATGGAAATTCTCAAGCATAAGTGACCGCCTATTAAGTGACCATCTATTATGAACATTCTACCCAGAGAAAAAAGATGGAATTCTCTGAAGTATTATCTCTGAAGTATGATTCTCTCACTTTATGAAGGAATATAAATAAAAGAGGACCAACAGAGAAGTGAAAGCTGTTTTCAAATGCAAAGAAGTAAAATAACATTTCATTTCACCCTATAGCTCACTGCTTACATTTGTTATAGCCTCTGTATCGAACCCTGTACATTTCACAGATAAAGGCACTGGAAATGTCCAAATTATCTGGGAAAGGACACAAGCTAGTAGCAAATTATACAAAGTTTAAGACTATAATAATAAAAGCCTATTTTGTCCAGAACACACAAAAGCCATTTTTGGCTAAATTAACTTGGCTTTGATATTTATTAGATGGCTAGTGAAAAAAACACCTTCTCACTTGAGCAGGAAGTGATTTTATTCTACTCATGACACGCGAACAACTTCTGAGTGAGAACAAAGGTTTTCAGCTCATCTGCTGAATTCTGCATCTCTTCCTATATGATTGAACTGTTTTTTAGATTAAAAGTGGAAAAAGTGGTAGTAAGGAAGGAGGGCAAAGCAGAGCTCAAGACTCCCCTTCTTTTTTGTTTCCCCCAAGATTTTTTTATTTATTCATTTGATTTAAAGAGAGCACAAGCAGGAGG
The DNA here is from genome assembly GCF_003265705.2 of Callorhinus ursinus. Classification (NCBI taxonomy): domain Eukaryota; kingdom Metazoa; phylum Chordata; class Mammalia; order Carnivora; family Otariidae; genus Callorhinus; species Callorhinus ursinus. Next base: position 41,505,133 of record NW_027397075.1, read on the forward strand.
AGAGACAGAGGGAGAGGCAGAAGCGGACTCCCCGCTGAGCAGGGAGCCCAACACAGGGCTCGATCCCAGGACTCTTATGATCATGACCTGAGCTGGAGGCAGAGGCTTAACCATCTGAGCCACCCAGGCACCCCGAAGGACTCCTCTTCTAAACAACATACGTTTCTAAACAATGTATCTCCTGTAAGACAGGTAAGCATTAAGAGCAAGGATATTAACAAAAAAAACAAACAACAAAAAAAGGAGCAAGGACATTTTATTGGTCACAGTAGTTGGGGTTGGAACTTTCACTATGAGGCAAAGGATTCAGAGCCAGTTTTGGGAGTGGGAAGGATAATCAAGGAACATTTTGAAAAGAAAGCTAAGGGTCCTTTCCCAGGAAAATACAGACCTATCATATTTTTTAAGCCTAAGATAGCACTGATTTTAAATGCAACATTCATTCCTTCAGTATTATTTTTTTAGGCCAAAAAACCCAACTATCATATCAAACACCGACACCGATTATAAGATCTACCTCAATTACAGAAATTTTTAAAAATATGATATGTATACACATAAATGCATAGGCACAAACAATTCTGGCTACTTTGAGGTTCACTACTCCTCCCCAAGGATCAATTATGTGCCCCAGGTTAAGCATAAGATTCTAAGTCAAGGTCTGAGGCAGCCTGACAGGTGGTATCTGGCTTCTATGCAATGGTCTCCTTCTAGGTGCCAGAAGTACAGAGTTAGAGCTGATGGGAACTGCTTTAACCTGAGGAGGCTTGGAAGAGTAATTAGCTTTTCCCTAAGCTCTGGGACAAATTCACAGGCATCACTTATTGCTGGTAAGGTAATATAATGTAGTAGTTAAAAGGAAGAAGCTCAAAGGCAAATTGCTTGGTTTTGAATCCCAGTTTCACTAGTTCCTGTGTTAATAACTTGGGCAATTTATTTAACTCTTTGTGCCTTAATTTATTGAAGGAGAAATACTAAATAAAATAATATGTACATCTCAGAGTCATAATAAACTTTACATAAGCCTAAAAAATACCAAATGTTTAAAACAGAACCTGGCATACTTTAGGCATTCAGTTAAGAGTCAACTATTAACCGTTTTGTTAGCTTGCCTACTCTTGCTCTGAGTGTTAAGGTAAGATGGAGAGGAGCAAGACTTGCATGTGAACTTGGGGAGAAAGTATCCTTAGTCTCATCTGATTCTAAGCCCAAAGAGTCCCTCTAGCCCAGACAAAAAGAATCGCTCGCATGGTTCAGTTCAGCTTATCACTGAAGATTAGAACAAGACTTAAATTCTTCTTTTTTTAATTTTAAAGAGCCTGATGTGGCTACTGAGGGGAGTTAATAAAAGAATTAGAAATAGCCTGGCCTCTAGGTGTTTCCACCTCTCAAACTCTATCAACACCAGACACATACCTTGTAAGCTGGTTTACTACTTACCTGAGTTACTACGATATTACACTCTGCTGCTCGATCATTCTGGATGAAGTCATCTAGAATAAACTGTGGAACTTGTGTGGTTTTACCACATCCAGTAGCGCCTCGGATAATGACAACTGAATTTTGACTAATTGCTTCCAGGATTTCACTTTCAAATTTCTTCACAGGCAGCAACTCTCTCTCCTGTAAGATCTTTTTTTTTTGTTTGTTTTGAGAGAGAGATGAAGGGAGGGGCAGAGGGAGAAAATCTTAAGTAGATTCCACACTGAGCACAGAGCCCGACACAGGGCTCAATCTCACGACCCTGAGATTATGACCCAAACTGAAACCAAGAGTCAGGTGACGTACCAGGTGAGCCACCCAGGTACCCTTAAGATCTGTTTTAGGAAAGCTCCATGGCAGTCAAAGTTTTACAACACATACATTAGAAGCAACTCTCTTAATCCTAAAAAAATTTCCCATCTCTATAAAAACATTCCTTTTCAGTGGCTTCATACTCAAAACAATGCACATATTTAAATCTCTAATAGAACTGCCTCTCTTCCCTGAATTTCTGAAGAATCTATCTTGTGGCCTTGTCTACCCTCTTGTTTTCCTCCTTTCTCCTTGAACATTCCATATACATTCCCCTTCTTACAACATTTTAATGTTGTTTTACTCAAAAAATAATGAAGAATGCCAAAACAAAAAAGTTATTACCCAAATTTCTCCATTTACATTAACTAAAAAAACTTATCCTCAGAGATAACTACACAATTAGAGGTTTGGTAAATACCTTTGGATCCACCTCCCTAGAAAGAGCAAAATATATTATTCACTGTTCTTTTGCCCATACCTAGAAAGTTATAAAGCTCTGGGCACCATATGTCTAAATACTTCACTGACTTACTGCTGGCAAATCGTGATCCTGTTCCAGCTGGTACATTAACTCATTCTTGAGGTCCATACTTATTTGTTCTGGAGTAGCCTGTAAAATGAGAAGGCAACAGTCAAACAAAAGCACATAACTTAGCCTCAAATTGAAAACATTTTTTAAAATCTGGGCTTTTTAATGAAATATATTCAAAAATAAAACACAAGAGTCTGAGCTCAAAAACAATGTTGCACTCACATAAGCCAGGGGCCCCTCATCAATGTTGCTACTAGTCCAAGGATTCCAATTGGATTGTGGAGGTGACCAAGGAACCACGCCCATTTGGTTTTGTCGCTGGGATGGCTCAAAGTGAGCCAATTTGCCAAGGTTTAGTACGACAGGCATAAAAGGATCATCAGGCTATTAAAAAATAAGAAAAACAATAAACAATACCAGTTGCTGGCCGGACTAGAAATTTTCAACACAAAGGTGTACTAAATTAACTGTATGCTTACTGGGGGCACGATCTCAAGATTTAGCTCCTGAATGATGTTTTGCAGCTGATGTTCTAAATCTTGTGAGAGGTTAACTTTGTAAGGCTCCACCTACAGAAAAAGGATAGCCATGAAAATTATGTAACATACACATGAACACTACTCAAATCTACTATGGCAGGGTAAAGAGCATGCAGTCAGCACTAGGTCTACAATATTCCTGAAGCCAATGAGTGAGTTCCTCGTCATGTAAAACTAACTGATTATTTACTTATTGTCCCCCCGAACACAGTATCATGCCAGACAGATGATTAGTCGGGCCATTTCCATTTCTTAAGGTTAAGATTCCAAGAACTATGAATTAAACTTCTTTAGCCAAATCAAAAACTAAATTGAATCATTCCCTCTGGGCTACTAAGTCTAAAGACTCACTGTCTCTCCTTCTTTCTTCTTTGTAAGTCCAGAGTAAGCTTCAATTACTCCAAGATGGTAGAGTTGTCTGACAAGTGACAGGGCACAGGACTGTGCTGCCAGTTTTTTATTTGATCCATGTTCACGTGCGAAAATCCCTATAATTTAAGTTCAGAATTACTAAAGACAGAAGAATAAATCATCCTAGTAAAGAAACATCTCATCATAGGCAACTAGGGGCTTAGGTACAAAAGTCCCCTAAAACACAGAGTATGTTACAGACTCTGAGTTCTTTTTTATGTTAACTGCTAACCAAAAGCAATTCCGTTAACAGCATACCAACTAAATAACCATCTCAATTACAGGCAGATACTAAGACACAGACAAATCATTATAAAAGCAGAAAACCTATTTCAACCAAGTTGTCATTATTAATATCTGGTGTTAAAACAAAGAAAGAAAATGTAGTTTAATTTTTGAAAAGCGAAACAAGGCAAGAAATGAAAATGGGTCCAAAGTGGTTACTTAGACCAGGAGTTGGCAATCTTCTATAAAAAATAAGATAATGAATAGTTTAGGCTTGGCAGGCTCCACATAGTGTCTATCACAGCCACTCAACTCTGCCTAGCGTGAAAGCACCCACAGACAACACATAAACTAGGGTTTTACAAACTATGGGCCCAGGAACTAAAAATGGCTTATGTTTTTAAAGGGCTGTAAAAATAAGACAAAAATAACAATGGGTGATATATGTGACCTGCAAAGCTTAAAATATTTACGATCTAGCCTTTTATCAAAGTTTGCTAGCCCCTGACACAAACAAGTGTAGCTGTGTTCTAATAAAATTTTGTTTATAAAACAGGTAATGGGCTGTATTTGGCCAGAGGCCTATAATTTGCTGATCCCGGCACGAGACTGAAGCCAGCAACTACTCAAATTCTTAAAGAAAATGCTAATACAAACTGTCTTCTCCTCCAGTATCATTCAGCTTTAGGAGATGACATAAGGTAAGGAAGGGGCACAGATACTTTTAGGCCTACTAGCCAATTTAGTCAAATTAATTCTGAAAGATCAACAGCACAAGTTGGACTGCCTTTATCCTGTTCTCTTAACATCCCATCTACTCAAAGTCTTATTTTTAAAGTCTAGGATAAAAAAAATTCAACACTATCTCTTGATGATTTATTTGAAGGTTTGATTTTATGAGGAAAGTCTTTTATACACTATAAATTTAAATCCTTAGTGTTAGTTGCAGAATTCTCAAGCTGAAAAAATCTTAGGCCGTTTCTCTCAATTTGCAGGTAAGTTAACGGGGTCCCAGCAATGTCAGTAACAAAACCAGTAAACTAGTTCCTTACTTTCAAGCATAACACACTGCCTGTTGTAAACTTATTAAGAATAGAGAATACAGGATTATATCTTTGCCTTTTCACTTCCTTTATGAATACCCCCCAAATCCATTCCTGTTTCCTCAGGGTAACTTTTACACCTTGACTCTTAAATGCTACACATCCACCTTGGAGCTTCAAATGCTATCATCTACTCTACATTTACTCTACTTTCTAAATTTTACCTAACTACCTGAACAAATTTATGTACAGAGATTAAAAAAAATGTTTTAGAGCTGTCTGGCTGGCAGATTCCTAAGTAGGCCACCTACCATCTCTTACCCTTTGAAATAAATACTAGCACGATCTTTTTTTTTTTTTCACCTGCAAACTGGGAAACTGGGCCCTCTAATTCATATAATTACTAATATTCTAAAATACCCCAGGATGCTACCTTTCAATTAATAAAGATTATTATATATGTGGCTGAAGACTTTAATGTATTACTCTACTATATAAGACTCAGAGTTATCAGAGAAGCAGTAACACTTACTTCTGCCCAGCTGCTTGATATAAATGGTCATTTCTGCAATAAAGCTCCTGTAACAACATATACAAACAAGGTTAGGAATTTCACTGTTAGAAATTACTAAATCCAGGATTCCCAAATCAGGCAGGCTTTCCAACTGCTTAGGCAAGGCACAGCAAAAAACCACTGTAAATACTTATTTCTGTTCAATCCTAGAACGAATCAAGTATATGTAAACTTCAAATAATGTACAATATGGCACAAGACAACTATAATCAAAGCTGACAAGCCAACTGTTCACGAAAAGAAAATGTTAAGGTTTTAGATTCTGTGTTTACTTACTCCAAAGGTTGCAGTCTCAATAGCTAGAACACATTCAATGAAAAGGAATTTTCCATTTAGCCTGGGGCCAAGAAATAACACAGTCCCCAAATTCTTTAAATTATAGTTGTGATTATTTTAAGATTGCTTTGCATGGGCCACCCACTAATGACTTATCTGTTAAGATAAGCTAAATATATGCATGCATGCACACATACACATGAACATACAAACACTATGCATGTATCTGTGGCTCCTGAGGCAGGGGTCTGGTATCTGCCTGCAGTTGGAAGCAGCCCTTGATAACAAAAAACTTAGCTTATTTATACCACACTTATTTAAACCAGGGAACAAAATATTTTTGGAAATTAGAGCTCAAATTGCTAGCAGATTCTAGGGGATGAATTTAGTTTCAAGAAAGCAAAAACTGTCCTTTGAAAACTATATGCTTTCTGATCCTTCCACTGCTCAGGTACATTCTAGCCTTGACTTTGTGCTGTGAATAAAAGGTAGGTAAGGCTTAAGAAAAAAATGTTAGACTCCTTCCTATACCTCTTGTGAACTGACCTTCAGGCACAGCGGCTTCAGGGGTCAAAGGCCACTGGCTTTCAAGGGAACAACATCCACCCTTTCATTAATGACACCGATGCCAGTATGTTTCTCAGCCAGGCTTAAAGTCAGCACTCAATCTCATTCTCCTCCACCTAGGGGGAACAGCGACACCAGAAATCAGTTTACAATAGTTTTCCATGTGATTGCTTAGTTCAGCCTAAGCAGCAGCACATGTGTGTATGAACACAGACCTCTGGTGTTGCTGTCTGTTATGCCTTTAAATAAAGGACATACAAGGAGATGCTGTCTTAGCTCCCCCAATTGTCTTTGCCTTCCCTCATTGTCATATCCTGAATTCTTCAATTCTTTTTCTATCAGGAGTCAATGATAAGATATTGGTATCAAAACATGTTTACAAGATTCAGACACATTTATTTGTTCTCAAAGTCACCAAGGGCTACTAATAAGCTCAATCAGTTCAGAAGGACAAAATATTAAAGAAAAATCAACAAATGGATCCTTCCTTTATAACCTCTGAGGGTTTTAAAAAATCTGATGTCAAATTAAGTATTTGAGAATTCAGGATTGAACAAACAGGAAGCAGGGTGATCCATGCTCTGAACATTTTGACCACAGCGTCAAAGTTTTAGTAATAATTACTTTAGGATTACTAGATGCATCGAAGGGAGAACACTCTGATTTTCAAGGAAAATACTTTTTATGTATTTTGAATAATTTATTTCATATAAAGGACAGCAAATTAAATCATCCAGAAGGTTTCCACTATAGCCTTCTTTCTCTTCCAATAAAAATACAGTGCCCCCAGAAAGCAATTGTCTAATCCATATGAGCCTTCCTGGGAGTAATAATTACTACACCCTGGAATGCTCTCAGGAAGAATAGCAAGCAGGCTGAGAAACATACTGTCAACTGTTACAACGACCTCCCTTTATGTTCAGTTTTATATATTTAACAGAATAAAAGTAAGCTATTTTAACTCACATACAAAGACTGAAGCTATCCTTCAGCTTTACAGTAAGCCCTTAAACACTTCAACAGGACTCTTAAGAGCTGGCAACTTTCAAAGTGAAAGGAAAATTTGGATCTAGATGCAATGCAGTCTACCTGAGACTTTGGAACTTAAGTGTCTAACTTGACCTATTAAAGAAATAATCCTTATAACTACCTTTAACAATACCACAGTGAATAAACTCACCACCTCGGGCTGCTTTTTAAATCAGGGACAAACCACCACTTGTGGCATGATTTTTGCCTCTCAGATACAAATGAGAACCTCCTAAGTCTAGCAACACAAACAGGAGATTTTTGCAGAACTTCTAAAATCCTCCTCCTAAATAAAAACCATGGTAAACTACTAATTACAAATCAATGATAATTTTTCTTATGCAAAGTATCTTCTTTTCACAATTCATTGCTAATCCACAAACTGAATCAGGTAACACATACAAAAATAGAACGATGACTATATAAAACAACCCTAACTTACTATAGAAGGAAAAGACTGAAACAAGCAAACCTGTTGTGATCAGGACCCACTTGGGTGTACTTATATTCCCCTTGAATCTTTTCCTTTTGGAAATACTGGTTCAGACGAGCCTTAGCATTTTCCAATGTCCAGTTTCCGTGAAGCCCAGCATTTAAATCCACTTCTTCTGACTCTAAAGTCTGTTGAATCAATGATAATTAAATTTGGTTGCATTAATTTTAATTTAGTTATGCATATCTAAGGTACAGAAATTTCTAACAATATCTTCTTTGTACCACCCTTTATAATGCAAAAACTGTTTTTAATGCTTCTATTCCTAGACAAAAGTGAGCGAGAAATAGTTTTTGCTACATCTGGTGATCCTACTGTATAAACAAGCTATCAGTTAACGTATTGTGTATTTAAATTATTCCTAAGAAACCTTGACAAATTTTGTGTTGGCTCTAACACTTTAAACATATTAAGTGGAAAAATAAGCTTTTTTATGAAGACATTTTTGAGTGCTCACGAAATGAGGTTTACTAAGGTAATTACATTTCCTGTAAAACAGATGAGGATACATTCCACCACCAGAAAAATACTCTTTTGTTTCATAGGCAATTCTAGCGACCAGATTTAATGGGTAGCTTAGGTTTATGCTGTCTTGCGTGAACAAGGAGCCTCAAACAATGACTTAAAAGAATTACCAAATTATTAAGTTGTGAATATCTTAAGTCTTGCAGTGAACCAAGTACTAAGTGACAACCCTGGGTATGTGACAAAGGGTGATAGGATAGCCTTACCGCTTGTACTTCTTGTTCTTCCTTTCTTGAATAATAATCCTTCAAGTTGGCTCCTCGATCCCAGGTGGGCCCAGGAGGACCATAGCCAGAGGCCCCAATTCCAGAATTATTTTCTATAAGAAAAGAAAATGAAATATTTAAGAAGATCCTAAATATTTTAAAGAATATTTTTAGATTTTGGCATTCTGTAACTAGAAAGCCAAAGTTTCTCAATTATTTGGAAATGTGCCCCAAATCTTCATGACTTACTTGAAAACTGTTTCATGTTTGAAATATAGGTCTAAATTGATAACCGCCAGGCTGGTATGTATGGAGGGAGCTACTAGCAATGATCATAAGTGACTGACAATCTAGCATACATTTTCAAGTTGGTTAAACTTGGTAACTGATTAAATTTGTTCAAACTGCTTCTTTGCTAAATATGACCTTGAGAGAAACCTGTTAGCACTAGTGATGGGGATAAGAAGCTGAAAAGGTGTAAGTAAGTGTTAAAATCTTGGTAAGAAAGCAGACTAACTAAAGATACCTAATACTGCCTGATTATTAACTCTACTAAGTCCACGACATGCTTTTAGAAAAATTTATTCCTCACAACAATCTCATGAAATAAATACTACTGTTATTCTCATTTCATAATTACTGGATCTAAGACTTAAGTAACTTGACCAAGATCCTAGTTAATCTATCCTATACTGGGGCAAGACCAATAAAAGCTTTGATAATATACAGAATTCAATAACACCTTGGATGCACAAGGTATAAGTCTACAATATATTCGGAAGGAATAAGTTAGAAACAAGAAAGGGCAATAAATAAGACCCTTTAATCAAACGATCTAGCCTGTGCAAAATTTATACAGAAATAAAAATTAGTAAAAGCTAATGAAAGTAAGGAATTAAGCTGTATCGTACTTCGTAAGAGAAATCACCGGTGGTATTTGTAAATTTATGAAGGACCTGGGTTGTCTCAACATTATGAGTTCACTGTAGTTATCTTTTTATCCAAATGAGAAAGAGATGAAGACCAAGAAGGATCATGTGTATCTTATCGTGTCATACATACACATTCAAGTCCCTTACCTGCCTTTAGAGCCAAATGTGGAGGAAGAGGCCCTCCCATGGTTGTTGGTAAACCTCCACCCGTAGTTGCTGTGGTGTCAGGTGTATCAGTAATTGGGGGTGGAGGAGGTGCTACCTGCAAGAGGCAAAGTCAAGGCAGGATCAGTAATTTCACCCTCACAGGGAGTAGTAAATTTTTTTATACTTAAAGGAGGTCCATGTGTCACCACCTCCTAACCCCATAATATTAACATCTTTGTTTTCAAAGTTTAGAAACTATAATATTCTTACTTGAGGCAGAAAAGAAGGTAGTAAAAATTACTTGTAATTCTCCACCTGGAGATTTTATATGTGTAAACAAATACAGTTTTTCCACAAAAAGTGGGATTGGTTTATGGTGTATAATTTTTTCCCACTTAGTAGCTTTATAAATACATTCCACATCCAAGAAGTATCATATCTGTTAAGAACCCTCCATAAAGTAGACACTGTTCTGGGTACTGAGGATAAAATGAACAAAAGAAACAGATGTTCTGTACTTAGAGCTATTCAAATACCTATACTCTAATTCTTACAGAGCCAAACAATGAATAAACACATAATATGTCAAGTACAACACAATACTATACAAAAAAATGAAGCACAAAAGACAAATAGGGACTGTGAGAGATCTGTTTAAATAAAGTTAACTGGCAAAGCCACACTCATAAGTGAAAAGAGATGGAACAAGTGAGAACAAAAGAGTACGGGGAGGAGAGATTTCCAGACAGAATGTCACGTTCCAAGATGTAAAATATTTTATGTACATCTACTTTTTTTAAAAAAAGATTTGAGAGAGAACACGCTAGAGAGAGAGCGCGTGCATGCTTACTTAAGGACAAGTGGGAGGAGGGGCAGAGGGAGAGGGAGAAGCAGACTCCCCGCTGAGCAGGGAGTCCAATGCGGGAGGGGGGGCAGGTCGTTGTCGATCGCAGAACCCTGGGATCATGTCCTGAGCCGAAGGCAGCCCCTTAACCAACTGAGCCACCCAGGCGTCCTGGCATCAACATTTAAAAAAGCACCATAGTGCATTACTGAAAGGCTGCAGTTCCATATGCGCACCTGCCCTATATATTTGACAATTTCCTCACGTCCTCTCCAATTCTAGGAATTACATCAAGTGTTTTTACATCTTTACCAATATTACCTTAGTTTTTTGTTATGGCAACCTATTTTAATTTACATTTTCTCTGCCTATTATTCTATCTGGATATTCATTGATCTCATTAATTTCTAAGAATTTAACATCTCAGTGCTATTCACCTCACTCTGTCATACAAGTTGCAAATAATTTTTGTTGTCCTGATTCCTTTTTTCACTTTGTAAATGCTTACTGCCCAAAAAGGAACTTTTTATTTGTGTAATCAAATCTAGTTTCTGCCTGTGATAGCCTCCATAAAATGGCCTTTCCTGTCCAAAACCTACTCTGCATCATTTTCATAATTTCATTTTGGAGACAGTATCATGTAAATATAGTTCCTGTAACCTTACAATAATTAAAATTCTTTATTAATATGTGGACCAACTACTACTTCATAACTTTTTAAAATTCTCCTTGGCTATTTTTCAGCAATTATTTTTCCTAATTAACTTTTCTTTCATTTTTTTACAAGATTTTATTTATTTATTTGAGTGAGAGAAAGAAGCAGGGGAGGGGCAGAGGGAGAGGGAGGAGCAGGGAGCCTGACTTGAGGCTCAATCCCAGGACTCCAGGATCATGACCTGAGCCAAAGACAGATGCTTAATTGACTGAGTCACCCAGGCGCCCCCCCCAATTAACTTTTCTATTTTATCAAATAATGGTAAATATATACAATTTACTTAGGGAAAACGGCCTTCCTTACTTACAAGAAAGTAACTGACATCTTATGATAATGGAACCTCCCACCCAGAAACCGAGTATGGCTCTACATTTCATAAAATCATCTATCTGTTGAGACAATTCTCCATGAATATTTGGTAGTTCTCCAAGTCTTTATTTAAACATCTTCTCAAGGATGTCTGAATAGCAAACAACCTTGGAAAGTAGCGATATTTTCCTCCAGGATAGGGAGATTTTTTCCAAATGAGTACAGTAAAGATAGGGAGGGTGGCAGGTTTGCCAGCAGCCCCCTTATAAGACTGAGGGTTTCTTAAACTCAACGTACCTCAAGTATAATACAAATTCACTGTGCCCTCAGGATCCACATGGATCTGCTCTGTATCGTCCCCAAAAGATTTGAGGACACATGGGAACCAATACAAACATGAAGCTGATGCTGCCTGCTATCCCATGAGTAATAACATCCTTTGTCTCTCACTCAGAAGTCTTGTGTCTTCTGCAAGCAGGCTAAATTGTTAGACTGCAAGTATGGTAAAATCTCAGACTCTTTCAGACTTGATACTATCCTTCAGTAAAAATCTGTTACATTGTTCTTAAAGGTCCTACCAACTACATATTCTTAAGTTCTTTGTAATTTTCACTTTTACAATGAATAGGATTTTTTCCAATTAAATTCTTTATGATATTTACACTTCATTTTTCCTCTTATATTACATATCTTGCTTATTTTTTATTTACTGCATTCGTGGTGATAGTGCTTGGTCTTGTCTTAACTTTACAGAAATTCCCTAATTCAATGCACCTTAAACTATCTGCAGTGAAGAACTGGTTTTGAGTTCTTTCCCCTAATCCACTGGAAACAGTATTTTTATAAATATACAAAAAATGAACTGCTCCTAGAAATATAAGACATACAAAATACAAACCCAAGTGTATCACAATTCCATTAGCATATCTAGATGCGCATGCATTTATGTACTTACCACCTCAGCATTTTGAACACTGCGCTATGACCTGTTTTTAGTACAGCGTTTATTATTTTTGCTATTTATATTTTTAAGAGTTTATTTTTAAGTAATCTCTATACCCAAATGGGGCTCAAACTCAGAACCCCGAGATCAAGAGTTGCATGCTCCATCAATTCAGCCAGCCAGGCACACGAACTATTATTTTTAGATGATACTTTTCAACACGTCAAGAAGTGTTTTTCTACTCCATTTCCTAAGTACTTTATTGGTAATAAGTATTAAATTTTATTTTTTTAAAGTATTTATTTGTGAGAGTGCTCATGCGTGCATGAATGGAAGGGGAGGTAAAGGGAGAGGGAGAAACAGACTCCCTACCAAGCATGGAGCCCCATGCAAGGCTTGATCTCAGGACCCTGAGCGGAAGGTCATGCTTAACTGAAGCCACCCAAGCACCCCTCAAATACTTTTTTTAAACCTCTATTAAGTCAACCACTGAGTAGATAGGTACTTTTCTCTTATGAACTCATTAACATGATGTAGCAAGAAAGTCTGATTACCAGGTTTTGCTTCAGATTTGCTGGAGGTGTCATCTAAGATACGGTACGTGTACCGTATTACTTTTCTAAAATATGAAAAATACTGAATTCTCAAACCTATCTTACCACATGGGTTTTTGATAAAGGACTATGAATCTATAGTTATTTACTATTTTCTTAATTAGACTTGGAATGGACTATTTATCTTTTATAGTTAAGATTTTTACTCATCAATTCTATTTCTAATTCTACAATTTCTGGTTTCATCTCTATTAATTCAAGTTTTTTTTATTTTCCTGAGTTGAAAATTAACAGTTAAAAAAAATTTACCAGTTTACTCATCTAAAAAACTATTTCTTTTGCAATAATAAAAGCATTTGATACTATTTTAACTAAATGACAATTCCTTTGGTCTTCGAGAGTTTTGACATTGTTACCTAAACAGTGTATAATTTCTAATTTTCATTTAGAACCAAGTGTTTAAATTTCCTAATGTTCAGGATTTTTTGCTACTTTCTCACATTACCATTTTAGTTGGGCCAATATACACATTTGCATTTCTAACATTAGATGGGTATATATTGTGAACTAATATTTGTCTTTCCTGCTTTCTTCCTTGAAGTTTACTTTGATATTATTTTGTACTTCATGTGGTATAGTTTTACTCATGTCTTTACTTTCAATCTTTCTAATTTAAAGATTTGTTTTATACAGATAGCATGTAACATGAAGCACAGTGCTCTTCCAAAGGTTAGGGCTGCGAAAGCCAAGTACAGCTTATTCTAGGGACAGTCCCAATAGCCAAATCCTAAACTCCAATGTGATAGTATTAGGCGGTGGGGCCTTTGGGAAGGGATCAGGTCATGAGGGTACGGCCCCCATAAAAGAACTGGTGACTTATTAAAAAAAAAAGAGCTCTCTTGCTTTTTCCACCATGTGAGGATATAGTGAGAGAGCCTTTCATGAACCAGGAACTGGGCTCTCACCAGACACTAAATCAGCCAGAACCTAGTATCTTAACACTTCCCAGCCTCCAGGAGTGTGAGAATAGGTTTCTGTTGTTTACAAGCCACCCAGACTATGGTACTTTGTGATAGCAGCCCGAACTAAACAGGGAGGATTTTCTTTTTTGTAGTTCTTGATCAACTAAGATGAAGGTAGAGGCAAAGAGGGTATTAACCACCTGCCTCCAGACATTTTGTGGAGGAGCACCAGCCAGCTCGGTCTCCGTAACGGCTATGCATCCCCTGTGGAGAAGGGCCAGTGCCACCTAGTTAAAAGTGCGCATCCTGCCCACTACTTTCAAGATCAAGAGATGTAGCTGACCTTCCTAACACACAGAAACAGAGTTAGGCAAAATGAAGACACAAAAGAGTAGGTCACAAATGAAACAGGAGGAAACCACAGCAAGAGACACAAGTGAAACAGACATAAATAGCATGCCTGATAGAGACTTTAAAATAATGATCATAAAGATAACTCAATGAATATGAGAAAAGAGTGGAGAACATCAGTGAGAACGCTTAAAAGATAGAAAACATAAAAGAGAACCAGAGATGAAGAACACAATAAATGAAATTAATACACCTGATGGAATAAATAGCAGGCTGAAAGCAGCAGAGGAACAACTTAATGAACTAGAAGACAGTAATACAAAGTAATCAAGGTGAACAAATGAGAGAAAAAAGAATTATGCAAAATGAGAATGGACTCAGGGAACTCCGTGACTTCATCAAGCATAACATTCACATTACAGGGATCCCAAAAGAGAGAGAAAAGGGGGCAGAAAATTTACTTCAAGAAATAATAGCTAAAAACTTCCCTAATCTGGGGAATGAAACAGATATCTAGATCCAGAAGACACAGAGATCCTCCAACAAAATCAACCAGAGGAGGTCCACAACAAGACACAGTAATCAAAATGGCAGAAAGTAGAGATAAAGAAAAAAATTTTTAAATTATTTTTAAAGATGTATTCATTTGAAAAAAAGAGACAGAGAGAGCACAAGCAGGGGGAGAGGGAGAAGCAGACTCCCCACTGAGCTGGGAGCCTGACACAGGGCTTGATCCCAGGACCTGGAGAGATCATGACCTGAGCCGAAGGCAGATGCTTAACCATCTGAGCCACCCAGGGGCCCTAAGAAAAAAGATGTTTAAAGCAGCAAGAGAATAGACAGTTACATACAAGGGAAACCCCATAAGGCTCTTAGTGGATTTTTCAGCAGAAACTTTGGCAGCCAAGAGAAGGCATGATATTCCAAGTGCTGAACAGGAAAGAAATTTACTGTCAAGAATATTCTATCCAGCAAGGCTATCATTCGGAATAGAAGGAGAGATGAAGAGTTTCCAAGACAAGCAAAAGCTAAAGGAGTTCAGGACTAAACCAGCCCCACAAGAAATATTAAAGAGGACTCAGAGTAGGAAGGAAAGTCCTTTAACTGAGAGTATGAAAAGTAGGAAACACAAAACCAGTAAAAATAAGTATTTCTGTAAAAAAAATCAGTCAACAAAATAAATTCACAGAATAAAAGAATGTAATAAAGTAGGACATCATATACATAAAACACTGGGAGGAAGAGGAGTAAAGAATGGTTTGAACTTAAGCAACCATCAACTTAATAATATAGACTGCTATATGCAGATGTTATACACTACCTAATGGTAACCACAAATTGAAAACCACTAACAGATATGCAAAGAATAAAGAGAAAGCAATCCAAATATCAAAGAAGAAACCCAGCAAACCATGAGAGAGAGAAAGAAAGGATCAGAAAAATATTATAAAAACAACGACAACACAAGTTAAAAAAAAAAGGTGATAAATACGTATCTATCACAATTACTTGGGCTCAATGCTCCAATCAAAAGAGGGTGACAAAGTGGATAAAAAAAACAAGACTCATATGCTGCCTACAAGAGACTCACTTCAGCTCAAAAGACATCTGCAGACTGAAAGTGAACGGATGGAGAAATATTTAGATGTAAAAAAAAAAAGCTGGGCTAGCAATACTTCTGTCAGACAAAATAGACTTTAAAACACACTGTACCAAGAGATATAATAATAAAGGGAAAATCCAACAAGAAGATATAACAATTATAAATATTTATGCACCCAACATGGGAGCACCCGAACACTTAAAGCAATTAATAATAATAAACATAAAGGAAATAATTGATGGTAATACAATAATAGTAGGGGACTTTAACACACAACTTTTTTTTTAAGATTTTATTTATTTATTTGAGAGAGAGAATGAGATAGAGAGCACGAGAGGGGAGAGGGTCAAAGGGAGAAGCAGACTCCCCGCCGAGCAGGGAGCCTGATGTGGGACTTGATCCCGGGACTCCAGGATCACGACCTGAGCTGAAGGCAGTCGCTTAACCAACTGAGCCACCCAGGCGCCCCTAACACACAACTTAAATCAATGGACACAGCATCCAAACAGAAAATCAACAAGGATACAGTGGCTTTCAGTGACACACAGCTATTTTTTAAGATTTTACTTATTTATTTGACAAGGAGAGAGAGCGAGCGAGTGCACAAGCAGGGGGAGCGGCAGGCAGAGGGAGAGGGAGAAGGCTCCCCGCTAAGCAGGAGCCCAATGTGGGGCTCAATGCCAGAACCCTGGGATCATGACCTGAATGGAAGGCAGATGCTTAACTGACTGAGCCACCCAGATTTAACAGATATATTCTGACATTCCACCCTAAAATTGCAGAATACATATTCTTTTCAAGTGCACATGGAACATTCTCCAATATAGATCATATATAAGGCCACAAAACAAGCCTCAACAAATATAAAAAGGTAGAAGTCATACCATGCAACTTTTCTGACCATATGCTATGAAACTAGAAATCAAGCATAAGAAAAAATTTCAAAAGACCACAAATACAGGGAGGTTAAATAAAATGCTACTAAACAATGAAGGGGATCAACCAAGAAATCAGAGATTAAAAAGTACATGGAAGAGGGGCGCCTGGGTGGCTCAGTCGTTAAGCGTCTGCCTTCGGCTCAGGTCATGATCTCAGGGCCCTGGGATCGAGCTCTGCATCAGGCTCCCTGCTCCCACTCCCCCTGCTTGTGTTCCCTCTCTCACTGTGTCTATCAAATTAAAAAAAAACACAAAAAACTTAAAAAAAAATATATATGGAAGAAAGTGAAAATGAAAACAATGGTCCAAAACCTTTGAGATGCAGCAAAAGTGGTTCTAAGAGGGAAGGTTATAGCAATACAGGCCTACTGAAGAAGCAAGGAAAATCTCAAATCAACAACCTAATTCTACACTTAAAGGAGCCAGAAAAAGAACAAAGCAAACCCAAACCAGAAGAAAATAAGATTAGAGCAGAAATACAGAAACTAAAAAAAAAAAAAAAAAAAAAAAAAGGAAGAGATCAATGCAACCAGATTCTTGTTCTTTGAAAAGATGAACTAAACTGAGTGCGTGGGTGGCTCAGTCGTTGGGTGTCTGCCTTTGGCTCAGGTCATGATCCCAGAGTCCTGGGATCAAGCCCCACATTGGGCTCCCTGCTCCATGGGAAGCCTGCTTCTCCCTCTCCCACTTCCCCTGCTTGTGTTCCCTCTCCTGCTGTGTTCCCGTCAAATAAATAAAATCTTAAAAAAAAAAAAGGTGAACAAAACTGATAAACTTCTAGCCATACTTATCAAAAAAAAATACTCAAACATAATCAAATTAAAGGAGATAAATAACAACCAACACCACAGATACACAATTGGAATAGAGTATTATGAAAAAGTATATACCAACAAATTAGACAAACTGGAAGAAATGGGTAAATTCCCACAAACATATAACCCACCAAAACTGAAGCAGGAGGAAATAGAAAATTTGAACAAGCTGATTACCAGCAAGGAGACTGAATCAGTAATTAAAAAAAAAAACTCCCAATAGACAAAAGTCCGGGGTCACATGGCTTCACAAGCAAAATCTACCATTTTAAAGTTAATACCTACTCTTCCCAAACTATTCCAAAAATAGAAGGAAAACTTCCAAATTCATTCAACAAGGCAGAAGACATGAACACACACTTATCCAGACATAGCGATGGCCAACAGACATATGAAAAGATGCTCAACATCACTCATCATCAGGAAAATACAAATCAAAAGCACAATAAGATATCACCTCACACCTGTCTGAATGGCTAAAATAAAAAACACAAGAAACAAGTGTTAACAAAGATGTGGAGAAAAAGGCAACCATTGTGAAAAGTAACATGGAGGTTCCTCAAAAATTAAAAATACAAATACCATATGATCCAGTAACTCCCCTAGGGGGTATTTACACAAAGAATATGAAAATACTAATTTGAAAGGACATATGCACCTCTCTGTTTACGCAGATTTATAACAGCCAAATTACGGCAGCAGTTGTGACTGTGCATTGATAAATGAATGGATAAAGAAGATGTGGTGTATATATATACACAACAGAATATTATTCAGCCATAAAAAAATGAAATCTTGCTATTTGCAACAGCACGGAAGGATCTAGAGAGTATACTAAGTGAAACAAGTCAGAGAAAAATAAATACCATATGATTTCACTTATATGGAATTTAAGAAACAAAACAAAGGAGCAAAGGATAAAAAAGGGGGGGCAAACCAAGAAACAGACTTATTTTTTTAAGATTTATTTGAGACAGAGAGCATGAAAGAGAGAAAGCACAAGAGGGGGATGAGGAGGGGCAGAGGGAGATAGAAAAGCAAACTCCCTGCTGAGCAGGGAGCCCAATGTGGGGCTCAATCCCAGGACCCTGAGATCATGACCGAGCCACCCAGACGCCCCAAGAAACAGACTCTTTAGAGAACCAACTAATGGTTAACAGAGGAGAGGTAGGTGGGGGATGGGTGAAACAGGTGATGGAGTACACTTGTCCTGATGAGCACTGGGTGATGTATGGAAGTGTTGAATCATTATTTTACACCTGAAACACTGTTAACTCTACTGGAATTAAAAAAAGAAATGAGGGTATTAAAAGTGTGCCGTAGTACATAACCTTGGCTCTAAGGAAGATCTAATGATCTGAAAAATTATGTTAAGTGAAACAAACAGGTTATAAAATAGTTTGTGCAATATGTATTCTATCAATTGAAATTCACATTTAAATACTGAAGCAAAAATAAATCTATTGGCAATAACATAGTTCATTCATGCTGCTTTCTTTACAATTTGTATGTTTTGCAAAATTTCTGCAATACGTATTAAACGCTGTAAAAATGTTTAATTCTAGAACTTATATACATAATATACCTAATTAATAAAACATGAGCTGATAAATAAATGAATAGACAATTCAAATGAAGAAAATTAGGTGCTCCTGGGTGGCTCAGTTGGTTAAGCTCCAACTCTTGCTTTTAGCTCAGGTCATGATCTCAGGATTATGAGACAGAGCCCCATATTGGGCTCCAAGCTGGACTTAAGATTCTCTCCCTCTGCCCCACTATGTGTGCATGTTCTCTCTCAAAAAAAAAAAAAAAAAAAAAAAGGGGGGAACATAATTCCATTTATTAAATAACTAAAGAAAAGCAAAAAAAAATTTTTTTTTTAAATCTCTTAGTCATTTTTTTAGGCTACCAAGGGTTCTGGTTCAAGATACTGATGTAGGAAGATCCTGAACTTGCTTCCTCACGCAGACACTGAGTCTACAGCTACATACGGGAACAGTTTCCTTTTAAAAAAAATCTAAAAGCTAGCTGAGTGATGACTACACACATCAGGCAAGCAGGAATAAGCCACTTTGAAACAGGTAGGAGAAGCTGGGGCAATCTTGCCAAAAACCCTACTCCAGGTGTGGCAACCCACAGCCAGGGGGGAACTCAACCTGGAACTCCTCCCCAATGGGCAGAGTTCAACACTCAAGTTTTAAGACATACACTTGGAACAAGCCCCCACAACACCTAATTTTAGAAACCAAGAGAGCTTATATTCCAAGACCCACAAGATGGTAGCAATCTGTAAAATGTCTCTTAAAGGGCTTGTGTGCTTGGAGTGCCCTGTCCCAGGGCCCAGCTCAGAAGCAGCCAACTGCACCCAGACTTAAAGTGAAGGAGACACTTGCTTATATTAAAATCTTGGTCCAAGGCACAGGCACCTACTTTAACACATCCATCTAGAAGTCTGTCGGAACATTACCCAGGAATGGAGACCGGTGAGTACTACCTTTTCATGCTTCGGAGCACCAGCATATCCTAGAAAAGAACCTTTACATGTGCGTGGTGCCCCAACTTTTGTGGCTGCTGCACAGGGGATGCCTCTTTATCACCTGGCTCTGGAGGCCAGGTAAGCTTGTGTTCCTGGTCATATAGGTCTGTAATAATCAGCATTACCATTTATTTTTTTTTTAAAGAATTTATTTATTTATTAGAGAGAGAGAGAGAAGGAGAGATAGAGAGCACAAGAGGAAAGAGGGTGAGAGGGAGAAGCAGACTCCCGGCTGAGCAGGGAGTCCGATGCGGGACTCGATCCCGGGACTCCAGGATCATGACCTGAGCCGAAGGCAGTCGCTTAACCAACTGAGCCACCCAGGCGCCCTCAGCATTACCATTTAGAAAGGAGTTCAAGAACCTGTCTGTGGCTCCAAATCTCATGACTGCTGCCAGGGGACACCTCTACTTTGCCTGGGTCGGGTGGCCCGTGCAGCTTATGCTCCTGGGTCCCATAAGACTATAACCAATGGAGAAAGTGTTCTTTCTTTTCCTATTAATTTTTTTTTTTAATATAGGCAACACATGTTATATTAGTTTCAGGTGTACAACATAGTGATGTGACAAGTGTGTATGTTATACCATGCTTACTGGAGACAGCTCTTCAACAGCTATCACACCCATGGCACAGGAAGAGGGAACAGATCCAGGAGCTGTCTTTCGGTGAAGGAGGCCTACTTTTAGCTAAACATCATGACTGTGGCCGGAGTAGGCTTCTAATTAAACAGGCATCTAGGGGCTGACTGTATTCCAGAGACCTCGGAGATAAGGTGCTATCTCCTTCTACTGTGTTCCAGAGTGCCAGTGTCTCCTGAGGAAAAGCTTTACAAGCATCTGGTTTTTGCAGCTAACACCCAGGGATGCCCCTCAATCACCTGGCTCCGGTTGCCACAGGGGCTTATGTTCTTGGGTCCCCTGGGACTGTGTTGATTGGAGCAACAGTTCTTGGCAGACTACCATACCCAGGCACAGTGAGGGGACTGAGGCACATCCCCAGTCTTTCTGTGAAGGAGGTCACTTCATTTGTCCTGAAGCTTCAGACACAGGCAGGCTTCAGGTTTGGCACACACTGCCCAGGTAACTGCTCTGAAGGAACATATGCTATAGATGCCATCTTGGTGATCTTCCTCTGCCTTGTTCCAGCTTGTTGGTATCTCCCGAAAAGGAGATTATACACTCGTCTGGAGCCCAAATATTTGTTAACTGCTGCCCAGGGAACACTTCTAGATTACCTGGCTCTGGTGGCCAGCAGGACTTATGCTTTTGGCACCTCAGAACTTTATATATATTCACATACTTTTAAAAGATGCTGCCTGAGGGTCTGGCTTCTAGTCTGCCTGAATCAGGTGCTGAGATCCTACCCTTTGGGACACTGAGTGATCTTAGCACATCCTCAACTACAAGGAGCTATTAATGAACTGCCTGGACAAGAACAGAGGTTTAAGAAACCACCAAAAGCTGGGGCAACACTGAATAAAAAAGTTCATCTCCTATATGAGGCCACTCCTTCAAGACTTGGGAGAAGTAGTTGTTTCATGTACTGTATAGAAACTAACATAGGCAAAATGAAACAGGAATATATTCCAAATGAAAGAACCAGATAAAACCTTAATGAAACGGAACTATGTAATTTATCTGATAGACTTTAAAATCATAAAGATGCTCACCAAACTGGGGAGAACAATGTATGAACATAGAACTTCAACAAAGCGATGGAAAATATAAAAAAGTACCAATTAGAGAAGTCACAGAGCTGAAAAATACAGTAACTGAACTGAAAAATAACACTAGAGGAGTTAAAACAGCAGACCAGATGGAAAAGAAGGATTAGTTAATTCAAATCCAAGGCAGTGGAACTCACCCAATCAGAGCAGCAAAAAGTAAAAAAAGGGAAAAAACGTAAAGATACCTTAAGGGACTTACAGGAAAATATCAAATGGACTAATATTCATATCACTGGGTTTCAAGGAGGAGGGAAGAGCAAGGAGCATAGATCTTATTTGAAGCTGAAAAGTTTCCTAACCTGGGGAAGGAAACAGACTATCCAGATGCAGGAAACCCGGAGGGTTATAAGTAAGATGAATGCAAAGAAACCCAAAGCAAGACACATTATAATTAAGATGTCAAAAGGTAAAGCAAGGACAGAATAAAAGGCAGCAAGAGAGAAACATCTCATTACACACATGGGAACCCTCATCCATGAGCAGATTCTTCAGTGGAAACTTTGGGGGCCAGAAGGTAGAAGTAGCATAATATATTCAAAGCGCTGGAAAAAAAATTTCCATGCAAGAATATATGTTACCTGGCAAAGTCATCATTCAGAACTGAAGGAGAGAGAAATAGTTTCCCAGATAAGCAAATGCTAGAATTAATTTGTTACCACTAAACCTGCCTTACAAGAAATGTTAAAAGGACTTCTTGGGCTGCCTGGGTGGCTCAGTAAGCCTTCGGCTCAGGTCATGATCCCAGGGCCCTGGGATCGAGCTCTGCATTGGACTTCCTTGCTTGGCAGGGAGCCTGCTTCTCCCTCTCCCTCTGCTGCTTGTGCTCTCTCTCAAATAAGTATTTTTTTAAAAAAGGACTTCTCTAAGCTGTAACGAAAGGGCACTAACTGGTAACAAGAAGAAATATGAAAGAGTAAATCTCACTGGGAAGTTAATATATAATAAAAGTAATAGAATAAGTACTTATAAAACTAGTATGAAGGTTAAAAAACAAAAATAGAAAAAATAACTGATTTTAATAATTAAAGGATACACAAAATTAAAAAAATGTAAGTTATATAAAAAATAGAAAACGTGGTGGAGGAGTGTAAAAATGTTGCACTTTAGAACTTAAGTTACTGACTTAAATGGACTAAATTCTCCAATCAAAACAGAGTGGCTGAATGGATAAAAAAACATGAACCACCTATATGTTGCCTACAAGATACAGTTTATTTTTTAGTACAAAAAGAACTTTATTAACCTTCTTTCAAACTTTATTCCCAGGCTTCTTCGGCTTAATTAGCTACAAGGAATGAATTGTGTATAAGCAAAAACTGAAAAGAGCTGTAGTGTCCTAGGTGCTTGACCTTAAAAATATTAGAGATCTAGATTTTATCAGATCCATGAACAGAATTTTAAAAAGCAGCATAATATAAAGTAGCAGCTCCCAGTAACTTCAAGTTTTATCTTCTTCAGAAGTTGATTCAATTCAGTTTGCTTCATTCTTGGAAGCTTCATCAAAATTCTCCGTAAGATCTGGAACTTCATCATCATCATCCTTTCTGGTAACAAGTGGTGCTTTTCCATCCATAGACTGATTTGGGCAGAGCTTCAGTCAGTCTTCTTAAAGGAGTCAGACTGTCTCCACTAAGCTGGTTTAAGATATTGGGTAGCACTTCTGTCAGCTGCGTGGTCTTAGCATGGCCTATAATGGTTGTTAAAGTGTTCACACTGCCAGGGATGCCTGAATTTTAGGGTTGTTAAAGTGGATCACTGTTCCTTGGTTTGCGAACACATTCACTTTTTCAATACCAGAGATACTGTTTATCCCTAACTTCTTTAAAGAGAACTGAAGTTTTCTACCATCTGCTGTAGCCGTTCCATGAACCACCTTCTTCTTGGTGAGCAGTTTCTTTCCCACCAATGCACATGTGTGCTTGCAGTTTGGCAAGTTTGGCAAATGTTCATGATAGTTTCTTTCATCTTGTTGGAACGGAAACAGGACCACATGAGGGAATAGGGTTGGTTGGCACTTAGGTGGTCTTGGGCGGACCAGCTGAGGTTCAGTGCACACACATGCGGACGCAAGATGGCAGCCAGAGAGGCCAGAAGGGATCCAAGAGATACACTTTAGATGGAAGTACACACAGACTGAAAGTGAAAGGACAGAAAGATATTCCATGCAATGGAAATAAACATTTCTATTTGTCTGGGGTAGCACCCAGAAAATAAGACTTTGTTTTTTGTTTTGTGTGTGTGTGTGGATAATAAACTTTGAAACAAAGAGTGTAATAAGAGACAAAGAAGGGCATTTCCTAATGATAAAAAGGTCAATGCAACAAAAGGATATAGCATTTGTAAATATTTAGGCACCCAACACAGGAGCACCAAAATATACAAAAAGCAAATATTAACAGACATAAAAGAGAAAGAGATAACAGTACAACTATAGTAGAGAACTTTAATACCCCATTTACATCAATGGGTAGTCATTCAGACAGAAATCAGTAAGGAAACACTGGATTTAAATGACTTGTTAGAGCAGACGGACAACAGATATTTATAGAACACCACCAAGTAAAGTAAAATTATCATTTATCTCGCCTTCTCTGTCTAAACTCTAACTCAGGGTGACTAAATTATTGATAAGAGGTTTCTTGTTATGAAAGTATTCCAGCTCAAAATCAAAGGAAACTGCTAATGAATAAATCTAAACAGTGATCATAAATCACTGCTAACGTCACATTACATGCCTCCTCCTGATAGAACAGAACATCACCTTCGGTATTTTCTTATTCTTGCCCCTCCACTCCCATCAAATCTGAATCTAATCAAGTCTCTAGATCTAACTACCAATTGTGGGAAACAAAGGCAGAGAAATGTTTTGTGATACCACATGGATCTAATCTGCAAATTCCAAACTGTGGGAAACTAAAGAATAAGTGATATGCTTTCTTCAAGAAATTACAGAGAAAAATGAGAAAGAGGGTAAGAGAATCTGCCGATTAAAAGAGATATTAATCACTTGCTATATAAACACGGACATCATTTGGAGCATGATTTAAACAGAATGTCAAAAATTGATTTGGGAAACAGGAAAATTTGAGTACTAACTGGATATCTGAGGACATTAAGAAACAATTCTAAAATTTTTTAGATTTGATAATGGAATTGTTATTGTGTTTTTTAGAAGGATTATCTTGAAGAGATACAAACTGAAATAGTAACAGATGAATGATAGGATGCCTAGAATATGCTTCAAAATAATCTGAAGAGGGGCACCTGTGTGGCCCAGTCGTTAAGCGTCTGCCTCCAGCTCAGGTCATGATCCCAGGGTCCTGGGATTGAGTCCCACATCGGGCTCCCTGCTCGGAGGGGAGTCTGCTTCTCCCTCTCCCACTCCCCCCTGCTTGTGTTCCCTCTCTTGCTGTCAAATAAATAAATAAATAAATAAATCTTAAAAAAAAAAATCTGAAGAAAGTAAAGATTAGAGATGAATCACGACTGGCCCTACTGTAAAGTACTGCAACTGAATTATGAAAACATGAGCTCATAGTATTATTCTTACTTCTGTACACATTTGAAATTTCCACAATGAAAAAATTTTAAAGTATCCTTTGCATTCAGAAACAGGTCACTTTCGGGAAGAGCAATTTGTGGAATGAAAGGGCAAATGCTAGATGAAGTAAGTGACATGATCAAGGATTTGGCAGGAATGAGGAGATGAGATGAAGATGGTAGTTAAAAGTAGGGATTGGCTTGTTATATGATGTTTTTCCAAATTCACCCATTCATCATTCATTCATTCAACCGAAAAAAAGGAACTTCAAGTGCCTGCTGTAATTTTAACACTGTAGAAACAGCAAATGGACTCAAAACAAAAACCAGGGCACATGGATGGTTCAGTCAGTGAAGCATCTGCCTTCGGCTCAGGTGTTGGTCTCAGGGTCCTGGGATTGTGCCCAGGGAGCACTGGACTGGGCTCCCTGCTCAGCAGGGAGTCTGCTTCTCCCTCTCTGCCCCCCCAAACATGCTCTTTCTCTAATAAATAAACTCTTAAAAAAAAAAAAAGACAAAAACCTGCTCTTATGAACTTTTATTCTTATATTAAAGTTTGGGGAAAAATGAGGTTAGAAGCGTGTTTTTTACGCTCAGTACAACTGACCATTTGGGGCTGGACAATTCTTTGTTGTAGGAGGCTATCTTATGCATTGTAGATGTTTAGTAGGTTAGTATTGCTGACACTCCCTTCCAGTTGTAACAAAAATGACTCCATACATTGCCAAACATCCCTAAGGAACAAAATCACCTCCAGCTGACAAGCACTGGGTTAGAGGTTAGTAAGTGCTACTAAGAAAAATGAAACAATGAAAGGGGATAAGAAATACCAGGGTAATGGTAGCACTGGATTTGCAACTTTGACAAGGATGGCTGGAGAAGAGCACTCAAGGCAGAAAGAAGAGTTACATACAAAAGTCTTGAGGTAGAAAGGTATTGGCACATTGAGAAATGATAAGCCAGTGTAGCTGGAACAGAGGAAGTTGGGGGGAAAGTGGCAAATGCATAGACTAGATTGACCTTCCTGCAAATAACATGAAATCTAGGGGGAAAAAGATACAAAAAAACCTGCCCCCAAAACCCCCACAACTATTTATGCAAGCACTAAAAAGTGAACAAAGCTGGAAGATTATGGAGGTGACTTGAAATGAGAAAGCAAGGAATAGCAAAGGCTGTAATTCCAGTCTATTACGGCTTTTAGCCTAAGGGAAGACCATGTGAGGCAGTTAAAACTCCAAAAGAAAACCCAGTCTTTCAGGCCTGAACAATCAGAGAATATAAGCTTGGGTAAATGAACGCTGCTAGAGAAATGAGGCAGCAATCCTGGGAAGGAAAGAAGGAAGAATCTCAAATTCCACGTATAAACTCTGCCCAAATCACTGGTTAACCCCTGAACAACACACGTATTAAGACAAACTCCAAGGTGCCTAGCAAGGATCAGAAAACTAAAATGAGATTTAAACTGTTACCCAAAAGACAGTGTCTGGAGTCCAACCGAATTTCTTGACAGTACAACAAAATCAATAATCTTTCAAGAAATATAACATTATTTAGGGTCTCTACAACATGATTATCACAACGCCCAAGAAATAATCCAAAATTACTTGACAGAGAGAAAAAAGGTGAACAAATCTCAAGAGAAAATACAATCAAGAGAACCCAACCTGAGATGATCCAGATGTTAGATTTAGTCAAGAATTTTAAAACAGCTATTATAACTATGCTCAATGGCATAAACAAAATTCACATTCGTATTATGAACATATGCTTATAATGAATGCAACACTAAGAAATGCCACCAGAGAAATAAAATCCCTTAAAAAACAACAACAGCGTGCCCTGGGTGGCTCAGATGGCTAAGTGTCTGCCTTCGGCTCAGGGCATGATCCCAGGGTCCTGGGATCGAGTTCAGCATCGGGCCCCCTGTTCCTTGCTTCTCCCTCTGCCTCTCTGTCTCTCATGAATAAATAAATAAAATCTTAAAAAACACAAATGAAAACAACAATCTGTTAATTCTGGAAACGAGAAAGACAATATATGAAATAAATTCACTGGATGGGCTGACAAAAGGGAGCTGACAGAGAACAATCCCCGAACTTGAAGATAATCAGTAGAAGTCATTCAACCTGAAGAACAGAAAGAAAAAAAGAAAGAGCCTCAGGGACCTTTGGGATAATATACAAAAGTTTAGCATATGAGTCCCAAAAGAAGAGAACAAATGAGGCAAAAAAACGTATTTGAAAAAATAATAGCCAAAGATTCCCCAAGTTTGGTAAAAGACATAAATTTACAGATTCAGGAATCTCAGCAAATTCCAAGTGGGATAAGTACAAAGAAAACCACACCTAGTCATATCATAGTCAAACTGCTTGAAAACAACAACAAAAAAAATGCAACCAAAGAAAATAATACATTACATATAGGGGGAAATGATCTGATTATAACTGACTTCTCATCAGATAACAATGGAAGAAAACAAGTGCTGAAAGAAAAGGACACTGGCACACCAGAATTCTACATCTAGTGAAACTATGCGAGACAGAAGATAAAATAACATTTTCACATATAACAAAATTAAGAAGACTTTGTCACCAGCAGACCTACACTTTAAGAGGAAGAGGTTAAAAGATACAGATTAGGTCATAATAGATGGAGTAAATGCCAATGTTCCAAATATTTGAAAGATATTTGCAACATTCTTTTCATAGCTAAGAAATCTCCAAGATCATCTTGTCCAATCCCTTTATTTTGCACATGGGCCAACCAATTCCAATTATCTAGTGGTACAATATACAAATCTCCTAATTTCTGCATCAAAGCAATGGAAGGAAATAAAACATTTATATCAACCTTCATAAATAAGACTACACAGTAAAAATAAATGGTTAAAATTGATATAGATATTATTCCTAAAGGATTTATAAAAACTGAATCTTTCATTTAAGTTACCTTAGGTATTTACTTAAAGCATAATGTGAATCTTTTTATATTGTTAAGAATTCCTCTGTTAAAACTCAAATTTTCATTTTTTAAATGAGAAAGTTTATTTCTTAAAAACAGTACTAGAAAGGAGTCTTTGTTGCATACTTACACAATATAATTGAAGTAAAATGATATGCCATTGCACAAAACAGAATTTTCTCTCTGCTGTAATAAGGAACTGTCAATGGGAGTAAACACTGTCTTAAGGTATTTCTGATTTTTATATTCTGTTTAAAATGTTATCTTTGGAAGTACACAGAATACAACAGGCTCTGAAAATCTGTTTATGAATGAATGAAATATATAAAACTACTAGACACACAGATTAAAAGAATTTCCCAAGCCCACAAGTCAGGTACGTAATCAACAATAAATCAGAATCTTCAGGCACTCATCCCTGGACTCCAAGAAAACAAGATTCCCAGGTTCACTAAGGAACACAATATATTTGAAAACATCATTGAAAAATCATCACCCTGTCTCTCTATACGTACTGGGTTGGCATTACCTTACCACATATATGTTAAGTGCTGGGCCTGCCTAAGTACTTACCCCAACGGCTGGGACTTCTTCACTCTTTACTTCATTTATCCGAACCAAATAGTTAACAAAATCTCTGGCAGCATTGCTCTGTGCATCTTTTTTATTGGTGGAATTGCCCATGCCAATGTAATTATAACCTTCCACTCGAACCTTTAACAGTCAAGAAAAAAATGTATTAGAAGAGATTGACCTGAGTAATTTTGGGTCTTAAAAAATAGGTAATTCAATAGTCCATTAAGAGATAACAGTTAAATGTTGAAGATAATACTCCATAAAAACACAGAAAATAACACATCTAAGAAAATTTATAAGTTGACTTATGAAAAAGCTTGAATTATGTTGCCCAGTGATAAACTAATCTAAAAACAACAATATTAATTTATGTGGCTCAGATATTCTCTTCTGTAACAGAATGTCCCACATTAAAATCTGATTTTATAAGACCCAAGAACAAGCTCCCCATTTGTATTTATTTTAAGCAATTTGACTTGAAGCAATCAAGAATCGCTCCACTTTCCACAGGAATTAGTAAAACTGCAAAGAGCTGATCCAACTTTTCTAATCTGCACTACTGGTACTGTGGCAGCTGAGGGACATACATGTTCTAACCAGAATAATTTACCTATCAGATTGTTTTAAAAGTAATGCTCGCTTGAAAATGATTTATAATGAAACAGAATAGCAGACAAGCGACAATAAAGAACATACAACACACTACTGTTTCTGAACAGAAAACACGGTTCTCTTAACACCAAAATAAGTGTCAAAAAAAAAAAATCACAAAAATATAAACTGTATTCTGTAATACCTCACACATGAACTTTTGCCTGTTTTTGTTCCCCACTGCTCTAATTTCATAGGATGGGGTCATCTTCCTTTTGCCACACCAGGCATACAGAAAATTTTTAACATCACCCATGATTCAAATGTCTTCTTCCGACCTAAGAAAACAAAAGTTAAACTGCATTATTTATGAGCAAACACAGCAAGTGACCAATAACTGGAATTAACTGAAAATCTAGGTTAAACACAGGATATTCTATCATACTGCTATTAAAATTGCTATGACAAAATTTTAATGACATAATTGGAAGGCCTATAACATGTCATACAAAAAAGCAGGATACAAAATACACGACTTGAATTATACGCATTAATCAAGACTAAAAAAGAAATATCCCTCAAAGTGGTTATCTTTGGGTGACTCCAAGTGATTTTGACCTTTTTTTTTTTTTTTTTGACAATAAGAGAGAGAATCTTAAGCAGACTCCATGGTCAGCATGGAGCCTGATGCAGGAATCAATCTCACCACCCTGAGATCATGACCTGAGCCTATATCAAGCGTTGGATGCTTAACTAAGCCACCCAGGTACCCCTGACCTTTTCTTAGAAACATTTTATGTGAGGTGCCTGGATGGCTCAGTTGAGTGGCTGACTCTGGATTTCAGCTGGGGTCGTGATCTCAGGGTCCTGGGACTGAGCCCAGTGTCAGGCTTCGCCTCCAGGCTAGGAGGGGAGTCCACTTGAGGACTCTCTTTCCCTCTGCCCCTCCCCCCAGTCACATGCCCGTGCTCTCACAAATGAATAAATCTTAAAAAAAAAAAAAAACACATTTTATGTAATGTCCCACTTTTTACAACAGGCACCTTATGGGTTAACTCACTTAATCCTCAAACGGGAGATAAAATTATATAGTAAATACTATTATTGTGTCTCTACAAAGGAAGAAACAAGGGCATAGAAAGTTTAACTTTTCCAAGTCACCTACTGTGAGGCATAAATTCAAACTACTATATTAAGAAATGATCATCAATCATTTTGTGTGTAAATCAAAGAGTTTATTCTCATTCTGAGGTGTCTCCTAACAGACTGTCCTCAAAGTTGTAGGCTACATATTACTCTACTTAGACTAAAAACACTAATCTGTTAAGTACTAAATCTCTCCTTTAGGCCTTGTTATTCATTAAAATTTGAGGATATTAAGTTTTCTTGATGTGCACCATACCATACTTATTGGCACTCTCCCTCTAATCTAGTTTATAAATATACCAAAAGATATGGAGCCTGTGAGTCTAAAATCTGAATCTAAATTAAAAATCAAGGTATCTGAAGGGTGCCTGGGTGGCTCAGTCAGTTAAGCCTGATTCTTGATTTCGGCTGGGGTCATGATCTCAGGGTCGTGGGATTGAGCCCTGTGTGAGGGCCCTGTGTGAGGCTCAATGGGAAGTCTACTGGAGATTCTCCTTCGCTCTCTCTCTACTCCTCCCCACCACACACACATGCCCTCTCTCTCTAAAAATAAACAATAAATCTTACAAAAAAAAAAAAAAGGCAAGATATCTAAGACCAAATTTAGATCCAGAAAAAATATGCAAAAAAAATTAGTTTGCTGTGAGAGAAACCTCATTTCTAGCATGAAACCTTTGTCTTTGGGCGCCTGGGTGGCTCAGTTGGTTAAGCGACTGCCTTCGGCTCAGGTCATGATCCTGGAATCCCGGGATCGAGTCCCGCATCGGGCTCCCTACTCGGCAGGGAGTCTGTTTCTCCCTCTGACCCTCTTCCCTCTCGTGCTCTCTCTCTCTCATTCTCTATCTCAAATAAATAAATAAAATTTAAAAAAAAAAATAAACCTTTGTCTTCTTGTTCAGTGCATTTTTTTAAAAGATATTTATTTACTTGAGAGAGAGAATGAGAGAGACAGCATGAGAGGGGGGAGGGTCAGAGGGAGATGCAGGGAGCCCGATGTGGGACTCAATCACAGGACTCCAGGATCATGACCAGAGCCGAAGACAGTCGCTTAAGACACTGAGCCACCCAGGCGCCTCATGTTCAGTGCATTTTGTAAGCACCTAAATCTAACATCATAAAACCGGACCCCAATATAAACTTATTCTGTAGCCACAGGCTAACCCTGGAGAAATCCTGTTAACTGAAAAGCTGTGGAAAGCTTTTCTATCTGTAAATTCCACCCCTGAATAATTAACTAAAAAAACAAGACCTCAGGGTGAGTACCATGAAATATGAAGGACTACACTATCAAATTCCTTCCTTTCTAGGCAGTCTCATCTAACTCCATTATATTCAATATCAACTATAGGCTAATGATGCCCAAATATATACTGAAAACTTAATCTTTTCTCTTTAAGCTCCAAAATCAAATTCATCCAACTGCAGCAATAATGTGCAAATGCTAACCTGACACCTCAGTAAAAACAAAATTAAAGTTTCCTCCCCAAACCTGTTCCTTCTTCCCTCAGTCCAAGTGTTTCCACCTCCCGAAATGGCACGGCCATCTACCAAGTTACTCCTGTCACAACTTTGGAGTCATACACTCCCTCGAGATCCTCCACAGCTATCCCTTGGGAGAACTCTCAGTATGGGCCAGGCAGTAACCTTAGAGGATCATCTACGTGAACTATTTTCCTTAACCCTTACGATAATTACACAGATAAGACTATGATTGTTCTCCCCCTTTACAGATGAATAAACGGAGACAGAATACCTTGCCCCAGAGAAGACAGAGCTCTTAACTGGGAGACCCAGAATTCCAAGCCAGGTAGTCTTGACTCCTGACCTACATGCAATTCTGCCTCCAAAACGGGTTTCCAATCCATTCGCTTCTCTCCATCCCCTGCCACCACTACCGCACACCTGGCGTACTGCAATAACGTCCTAGACCTATAGATCTAGATCCCTGTTTCCCCTCTGGTCACCCTAAAATCCATTCTCTTCACTCCTTCTCACCATACTCCAGGAACATGGCCTTCTTTGTTTCTTCCCAATCTCTGCTCTCAAGCGCTAATCCCTTATCTCTGCAATTCTGCTTTCCCCCCGCATCTTCAGAGCTGACGCATTCTCGACCTCAGGGCCGACATACCAGCTCTAAAGTCTACCTCCTCGCTTTCCCTTGCCACCGTAGTCAAACTAGCTTTCTCCCTTGACAATTTTCATTTCCTCAATCTTTTTACTTAAACCTGCAGACATTTTTCTGCTGCCTCCCACCACCACCGAAACCTCCATGCGGAAGTGGAAGGGGCTGTGCCCCACGTGTTTACCGCTCCACCGCCATGCCCGCAGGACAGCGCCCGGTCTTTGTGGTCGGAATGAATGGATGAAGGGCCCTAGGTGTGTGTGGCGTCATCGCGGGCTCACCACCCGGCGATGCACCCCCTTTCACTCAGCGGCAACAGCGCCTCTGCCGCGCGCAGGCCGGAGGAGGAAGTGGGGTTTTGGCTGCTTCGGACAAGAGATTGGCCATTGCTGGGGGGAAAAACGGGTCTATACCTCGGGCCCGGGCAGCGCAGGCGTGGCGCGGCGAGCAGCACGCAGCCCGCAATCCGGGAACTCGGCGGGCGCCTCGCCCCTTCCCCCACCCGCCACCGCCGCCCGCGCTTCGCAACAAAGCCCGGCTGCAGGAGCGCGGGGCCCCACACCCCCAACGGGTGGCAAAGACATCTCTCCCCTACCGGCGTCCGCTTCCTGGTGTCCGAGAACACAGCCCTCTTAGAACCGCCCGTAGCCACGGCCTTCCTCAGAGACACCCGGTAAACACACCGCAACTCGCGTGGAGGCGGCAGAAAAATGGCTCCGATGGCGGCGCCGGGAGGGCGGGGTCAGTGCGCGTACGCATGCGCATGAAGCGAGCTTAGGGCTGAGGGCGCCTCCAGGGAGGGGCGGGGCCGCAGCTACCACTTCCCGGCGTCCCTTCGGGTCGCCAGGGAGATCCGCGGCGCTGGGCCTGCTGCGCTCCAGCGGGGATTCTTTCCTTGCTCCCTACTTTTGAACGTTTTAGAGAGTTGGGGACCTGTAGCATTTTGACACAGCAAAATGTTACATAGCTTCTATCATGGGGACCTCTGGTAGATGACAGATAAAAGGTAGAAGACAGAACTGAAAATCTTAGGTGCTATGAAGAGTGCTTAGCGCAGTACTTGGCACATAATAGGTGTTCAGTAGGTCTTGTTATTGTAGTGATTCAGATACTCTAATGCCAATGTCTTCTGAAAGAAATAAGCTCAGTGAAGGCAGGAAATCTGCCTGGCTAGCTGAGGCCACTCACTGCAGTGTGTGGCACATCTTAAGTGCTCAGTAAAAACCAGCCGAATGAGTGGATAAACCCTGCAAGGTTGTTTTTGCTTAACTTGGATAACCTTTTGTCTCGAGAGTCTTTGGAATAATTTGTATATTTAGCTATTGTAGTAGTCATTGTTACATTTTTGAACTGTAGTGCTTCCCGTGAAGGCAACAATACAAAATATTTCAAGTTGGGGTTGTTTCAGAGATTCCAGACTAATCAATTGTCTGGGCGCATCATACCATATCCATCCTTATTTTTCACTTTTTATTGTTTTTTGTTCTTAATTCTTCTAGCTCATAGTGATCAATCCCTTTAAAACTGTTGCTCCTATTGTAAGAATAACAGTTTAGCATTTACTCTTATTTTCTTCATGTGTTTGCCGTCTTCAATTAAGAGTAAAATCGTTCAGAGAAAGACCTTAATCTTTTGTTTTTTTGTACCTTTCAGGGTGCTTAAAGCAGCAGGTTCCTGATAGTTATTTATGATAAGGGAAATTCAACCAGCATACATAGATTGCAAATGCTTTGTAGCAGATAATGAATACAGCAAAAGTGTCAACATATTAAGTATAAATAAAACTTTCAGAGGTGGATCTTTCCAAGGATTATGGAGAATTTTATTATTGAGTTGGTTCATTAATTTGGCTAGAATCCTGAGAGCTAGAATCCCCAGGGGATTGTGGGCCCTAACTGGCATTACCTTTGTAGGTTGCTGTTGGCAACTAGCAACTAGATCTTAACGTTTGTAAGTGAAACTTCCAAACCTGCTCCAGAAGTACAGTGTGGTCAGATTTCAATACAACAACTAGATGTTCCCAGTGTATGACTAGCTAGATGACTACAGAGGTTAGCAAAGCAGAATAGAACGTTATTACTGGTACTTAATATTTCACATTGAGCTTTTTGGCTAGAAATAAGTTATGGAAGAGTTGACTTAGTTCCTGAGTTTGGTAGAAAATAAAGGTTATAAGGATATGGATTAAATTCAATCTGTAGGGTGTTTAAAAAAATACTAGCCAAGTTTCTCATGTCATTTGTTATTTCTGCCAACTCAGTGGACTAGGGCAAAGTTTCTGCTAGGAAGAATTGAGATGATGATCACCAACACCTATAGTTGAAATGGAAGATGAAAAATGAGGGAGAATGTTTTGGTTCGTTGCTCTTCCTCTGTTTCTCAAATAAACAGAGAGTTGGGGATGGGGGTAATGGAATAAGAGAGCCTGCAACCAGAACTAGGATTTAAGCACGGTCATGATGTCTTGAGGAAGTCAGTGCTGGTAAAGTTTGAGCCAACTCATAAGCTTGTGAACACCAGTGACACTTACACCCTTCAACACTCTTGTACTACCATATACAATGCTGTATCCAGACAGGAATGAAGTTTTGTTTGTTTGGTTTGTTTTTTAAAAGGCTCACAGAGACTTCCTGACCACTGGAGTAGCTTGACTTCAGAGTCTTAGGAAGTGGCCTACACTGCTGAATAGGCTAGGATCCTTGTATTTGGGGTCCTCCCGAATCCTTATACTCTTTTCACTTCCAAACCCAGAATAAATTAGGTTAAAATGGGTAGGTTTACATTAAGAGCATATAAAAGGGCAAAAGAAGTGAACGTGCAGGATAGAAAGGCAAAGTCCAAGAAGGAAGACAAGTTGGGTGCTCTCTGCATTCCAGGAGGGTATCCAGTCCAAGTTCTCCTGTGGGCCAAAATCTTCCAGCACTCTCACAATTACACCCATGGAACCTGGATATCAGACAGGTTAATGGGAAGATCTATTTTAAAAAGTCCCCTTAAAGAAAAGTTCAAAAGTACAAACCATAGGCAAAAAATTAAAGTCACTGATTATATTAAAGGATATCACCTCAAAAAAAGACACAATGAGGTTAATACATAGTTGACAGAATTGGGGAAGATATTCTTGATGTTTAAGCTTGTCAAGAGATGATTAACTCTTCTGAACTATTCAGGGAACTCCTTCAAACCAACAAGAAAATTGTAGCAATCCTAAAAGGACAAGAAACAATTTCAGAAAAGGAAAACCAACAGGTCACTAAGCATATTCAAGAGGCTCAAAAGTATTAGTAACAGGAGAAATATAATGAAAATAATAAACAGATATCACCACATGCCCATTAGATCGGCAAACATTAGGAAAGTGAATACTGTCAAATGTTGGTGATGATGTTAGGATATAAGATTCACCATGCCCAGCTGGTAAAAAAGTAGACTAGTACAGCCATTCTGGAGAGAAATCAGGTACTACTTAGTCAAAGAAACTGTGTGGGTTAAAATCAAACTAGTCTGCTCCGTGTGTGTGTGTGTGTGTGTGTGGGTATACATATATATATATGACAAGGTATACGTATATAAAAGAAAGTTTCACATAAGCATGAAGAGAACATGTAAAATATATTCAGTACAGCATTATTTCTGTTGGCAGGGAGTTAGGCAATTTGGTGCTCTACCCTAGATAGATAAAATGCAGTGGATGTTAACCATGGAATCCAATGCAACTGTCAGAAGAAATGAATTGGATATACACAGAGCTTAAAGGCACAGGGGTAGTGAAAAGAAAAAAGGAACAAAGTAAGTTATACAACAGCATTTATGTGAATTTAATATGACAGTAGATGTTTTGCATAATTAGTTTTAATAGATACACATTAAATGCATTAGAATGGATGTCTATTGTCGGGGAGAGAAATGAGGGTGAGGAATTATTTTAAAAGGGAGACATGAACAATTCTAGGCTCCTTTGGATAGATATGGAGGACTGTAAATGATACAGATGTCAAGGATAGATATAGGGTCTAATTCTTACTTATATTAATTAAATGTTTATTGAGGGGTGGGGTTTTTTTTGTTTTCGTTTTTGGTACGAGGCACTATCCTAGAAGAAACAGCCATAAATAACACAGATGAGATCCTTTTTTTTTTTTTTTAAAGATTTTATTTATTTATTTGAGAGAGAGAGAGAATGAGAGATAGAAAGCACGAGAGGGAAGAGGGTCAGAGGGAGAAGCAGACTCCCTGCTGAGCAGGAAGCCTGATGCGGGACTCGATCCCGGGACTCCAGGATCATGACCTGAGCCGAAGGCAGTCGCTTAACCAACTGAGCCACCCAGGCGCCCGATGAGATCCTTTTCTTATAGAGCTTGCATTTAGAGATGACTTCTGTGTATGATAGAGTACCTTTTATCAGACCAACTCTCCTGCCAGAAGCAACTCCAAAACAAGACAGCAGTCTGAAGCATTAGAAGCAAGGCAGCTAATATCTGAGGGGCTAAAATCCTGGGGAGGAGGGAACAGCAGAGCTTTTGTGTCACTTTTCACTTTGATACATTTACTGATTCCTAAGCTGCCCAGGGCAAGAGACCAAGAAGCCATGTAGAAAACAGAGGCTGCAAGGCTGAAAAGCTAGGTAGAGCATTCAGGAGCCTTATGGTACTAGAGAGACAAAACCTGGAGTTCACCAAGGAAGAGAGGCCAGGCTTTCATCTGACACCCCCTGCAGAGGTACATTCTAAAAGGAAGGACAAACTCAGGGGAATGAAAACCAACCTTAAATCATCTCACTTCCTCATTGGACCAAAGTGCTTTATATTTCTCTTTCTTCCAGAAGAGGAAGACAGAATGACCTATAACTTGTACAATTTTCTATAGAATCTCCCAAATTCAATAAAAAAAAGTCTACAGGCAAGCCAGGAGACAGGCCAAATGACTGAAAATCAAGAGGATAAAATACAACAGAAATGTGCCCATAAATGATTCAGATGTTGAAATTATCAGAGACTTTATAAAAGTTGTGATTAATATATTCAAGAATATAGATGAAAACATTGGAGGTAATTTACAGAAGGCTGGGATAAATGAGAAGTACCAAATAGAAATTTTAGAAGTGAAAATAGAATCACCAAAATTCAGGACTCAATTAATGGGTTAATAGATTGTACATAGCAGAAAAGAGAATTGGTCAATTGGAAATAGATCAGTAGAAAATATCCAGATTGACCTTGCAGAGAAAAACAAATGATAAATACATGAAAGAACCTAAAAGATGAATGGAACATGGTAAAAAGGTCTGATGTACGTGTGATTAAGGTTTCAAAAGTGGAAGAGAGATGGAATGGAGAAAAAGCAATATTTGAAGAAGTATTCCCTAAAACTAATGAAGGCATAAAGCCACAGATTCGATGAAAGCTTGCATTTTAGCAGTCAATAAAAAAGGATGCAAGTAAAATATTCACTGGTAATAAGTTGCTATGCAGAGAATTAAATATAATGCTGGGATAGAATTTGAGTGGGTGGCTATTTTAAACTGGAAGTTAAAAATATCATCCCTGAGAAGGTCATATTTAAGCTAACATCTGAATAGCAGACAAGAAGGGAACCATGTGAGAATCAGGAGAAGAACATTGCAGACTCTTCTTCTAAGGGGTAACAGGTCAAGTGAGGTAGGGCTGGATAAAGTTTGAAACAGAACAGTGTCTGTGTTCCAAAGTGCCTTGAACACCATGATCTCCCCAGCCAAGGAAGTCCAAAGATTATCAGTTAAAAACAAGACATCTCCAAGGGGAAACTCTACCACAGGCCAAGGCAGCTCTTTATGGTAAAGGCCTAAGCTCTTAGTATGAAAGGTCTGCAGCACGGATACCTGG
This sequence comes from Callorhinus ursinus, assembly GCF_003265705.2. Lineage (NCBI taxonomy): Eukaryota > Metazoa > Chordata > Mammalia > Carnivora > Otariidae > Callorhinus > Callorhinus ursinus. Next base: position 41,543,522 of record NW_027397075.1, read on the forward strand.
ATATTTGGGAGGAGAAGATGGTGGGGGGAATAAATGGTTGTTATGATCCATATGATCCAAATTCCTCCCTTGGAAGCAGAGCTGGTGGCCACAGGTTTTGCATTTTATTTCATTCTTTCTGATCCATTTTTAGTCAATCCCTTGTAAGAAAGGTCTGTGATTTCCTTGTGGGCCACAAGCATGAGTCTTCCCTGAACTCCCTCAAGGGGGTGAACTGTTCTGACAGATCACCATGCTTTCAGTTATATACAGACTATGCTAAAAGAACTCACCCCAAATTTTCATACATAATTAATTCAGTTAATTGCCATCCTTTTAACTGAGCTATTTTACATATGTGAAGATGAACAACCCTTAAATGTATAGCCCTTCATTTTTTTTTTTCACCTGTGTATACATCAATAGAACTACCACCCAAATCCAGATATTGGCCATTTCTATCATCCACAAAGTTCTCTTGTGTCCTTTTTCAGAGGTAACTACCATTCTGACTTTTATCACAAGAGTTCGTTTTGCTTGTTCCTGAACTTCATGAAAGTGGAATCATGTAGTATATACTGTTTTGCATCTGGCTTATTTCACTCAACATAATAGTTTTGAGATTCATTCATGTTGTTAGATATAGCAGTACCTTTTTTTTTTATTGCTGTTAGTACTCCATTTTATTATCCACAATTTGTTTATCCATTCTCCTGATGATGGGCATTTGAGTAATTTCTAGTTTGAGCTAATATGAATAGAGTTGCTATGAACATTCTTGATTGCGTCTTTGGCCCCTCTGTTTTTAGTTTTAGTTTTTGTCTGCAATGGGGGAAACCACAGCCCTTTGAATGGCTTGCAGTATTAGAATCCCAACAAAGCAATATTTAATACTGTATTAAAATGTGGCCCCAGCTCTGTAGCCTTTAATTCAATTATCATCAGTAATGGGGTCTTAGAAATAATTGAGTCTTCTGATTATGATTTGAAAGAACTTAAAAGACCTTGGGCAGCTTTTTAAAGAAGAAATTCAGAGACGAAAGGAAAAGAAAATGTAGGTTGAATGTACCATTTCCACAAAATCATCTCAAAGTTTAGTTTTCTATTGCTATTTAACAAATTAGTATAAACTTAGTGGCTTAACTCAACACTTGGTTATTACCTCACATTTCTGTAGGTCACATTCTTGGTAGAACATTAAAAAGACTGTGGTCCTGGGACACCTGGGTGGCTCAGTTGGTTAAGCGTCTGCCTTCTGCTCAGGTCATGATCCTGGGGTCCTGGGATGGAGCCCCTCGTCAGGCTCCTTGCTCGGCGGGGAGCCTGCTTCTCCCTCTTTCCCTCTCCCTGCTTGTGCTCCTTCTCTCTTTCTCAAAAATAAATAAAATCTTTAAAAAAAAAAAAAGACTGTGATCCTCTTTGCTCTTAGGAAGAGTAAACAAATTTTACGAAGCTAAGTTTGAAGTTTGTTTGTTTATTTTTAAAGATTTTATTTATTTGACAGAGAGAGACACAGCAAGAGAGGGAACACAAGCAGGGGGAGTGGGAGAGGGAGAAGCAGGCTTCCCGTGGAGCAGGGAGCCTATGTGGGGCTCAATCCCAGGACCCTGGGATCATGACCTGAGCCGAAGGCAGACGCTTAACGACTGAGCCAACCAGGGGGCCATAAGCTTGAAGTGTTTTAAGTGGCTGGTCCCATCCTACACTGTATTAGGACTGGTCTTTTTGACGACTAGCATACAGAAAGGAATGGTAGGTCACTCCT
>NW_027397075.1:41545365-41653825 GCF_003265705.2 Callorhinus ursinus
TGTGCTGTGAATTGTGCAAGACTGTTGAATCACAGATCTGTACCTCTGAAACAAATAAAGCAATAAATGTTAAGAAAAAAAAAGAAGAAGATAGCAGGAGGGGAAAAATGAAGGGGGGGGAAATCGGAGGGGGAGACCAACAATGAGAGACGATGGACTCTGAAAAACAAACTGAGGGTTCTAGAGGGGAGGCGGGTGGGGGGATGGGTTAGCCTGGTGATGGGTATTAAAGGGGGCACGTTCTGCGTGGAGCACTGGGTGTTATGCACAAACAATGAATCATGGAACACTACATCCAAAACTAATGATGTAATGTATGGTGATTAACATAACAATAAAAAATTAAAAAAATAAGACTATGATTTCTGTTTTGGGCTCTGGCACATTCTTTCTTTTTCTCTTTCCAGAGGAAGTAGGCTGAAGCCTCTGGCCAATGGCCAGCAAGGAACTCAGGTCTGCTCACTACTATGTAAGTGAACCTAGAAGCTGATTCTTCAGCCCCATTTGAACCACGAGGTGAGTGAAGCTCTGGCCAATAACTTGACTGGAACCTCATAAAACACTTGAGCCAGAACCACCCAGTTAAGCTGCTCCTGGATTCTTGACTCTCAGAAACTGCATGAGTTAATGTTTGCAGTTTTAAGCTGCTAAGTTTGGGGGTGATTTGTTACATGGAATAAATAACAAAAACAAGTATCTTCTATATCTAGGTTCTGTCTATTCTTTCATTCCTTGCTGCCACTTCCTTAGGTTAGAGCTTCACCACTGGGTACCAATTGCAATAGGCCACCCAATGGCTTACCTGTTTCCTGTCTCTGTCTTCCAGTCTACTCATCACACTGCTTCAAGAGTGACATTTTTAATACAAAGTTGTGTCACGTACCTACTCCCTATCCCATACGCACACCTTTTAGTGATGATGACTCATTGCTTTCCCTTTTCTCACCCATGCCTCTTCGGCTTGCTTGTTCTTCTCAAATCAGCAAAAGGCACTGTCTCCTTGTGTACGTCCCTGTTCCAAATAGTCACACACGGCTCATTCAAGAGCCCACATATATTTTTCATTTCCTACCCTATATGGTTAGATGGAAACACAGTAAAAACTTCCAACTAGGAAAAAATCTGAGTGGCACTATCATCTGGGCTCCATTAATAATAAATGCAAATTTCTATTGCAGTTCTTGCCTTGGGTTTAGTATCATTTTCAACTTTATTTTGCCAGCTATTAGTTGAAAGGTTTAGCAGTGATGTAATGTTTCTCTGTTGTATAAAGAGCTTATACCGAATGCCTTGGGTAGCTGTAAAAACTAATACCTCACTGTGTTTATGTTGTACCAGATACAGTTCTAAGAACTTTATCTGCATTATTTAGTGTGATTCTCATAACCAGGAGACAGATAACATCAGGAGATGGATATGTTAATTCTCATGTTATAGATAACTGAAAGACTGAGAAGTTAAATAAAATGTTGTAGGTCATATACTTAGTAAGCAGTGGAACCAGGACTTGAACCCGAACAGCTTGGATCTGAGCACATACTCATAACCATGAGGCAACTCTGCCTGTCATACAACCATGGTATACTGTTTGTCATTTCATACTATATCGAACCCAACTCTCCACTACATCAGTAGGTCCTTGGGCTTGAATCTTAGGGACAACACTAGCTAAGAGATATTGTTAAAAGTGGACATACAGTTTTAAGATTCTTGGTGTGAAATATAGTCTGGTGTCACCCAGTTAAGATTCATATTCTGGCTCTGCCACAGACCATGTGTGACCATAAGATATTTAACATCTCTTAGCCATAGTTACTTCATTTTTAAAATGGGAAGATGCTAAGTTGTATCAATTCTAAAATACACTTTAAAAAGCATTTTGATATCTCTAGACTGAGATGGCATGTTCTACTTTATCAGCGTTTTTTTTTTTCTTCCTCAGAGGTATTATCAAATGATGTCTTACAATCAAGAGCACCTTAGAAATTCGATGAAACATCATGAACCTACATCATAAACTAACTATAAAGAATAGATAAATAAGCATATAAAATTCAGGACCTAAAATATACCGATTTAAAACTTTTTTTCCCCTAAAAAAAAAAAAAGAACCAAAAAACAAACATGTGAAAACTACCTTGTGTTCACTGTATGCATGCACTGTTGAAAAGATTAGGCCCCACCTAGAGCAAGAATGGCAAGGGGTATATCGATAAGGAATCCAGGGTGAGCTGCAGTGATCAGTATGTCTCAAAGCACAAAAAGTGATGTGCCACCTTTTAAGGACAAAACGTACCAACCCAGGACATCCCAGTAAGGATGCCTATTCTGCCCACTGGACTAGTTTTGTTCACAAAGTAACAAGTCATAGAATCTTATCTTCTAAGATTTAGTTTTAAATGTGTTACCAACAGTAACCCATGGCTCGAAAGCCAGGGAGGCTTTGGCCTAACATTAAGTTCAAACTTAGTGCTGTAAGTTTGGAGAGAGGCTGCTGAGTGGAACTGTGTATGCCCACTAGCTGAGCACACAATACAGAACTGGAGACCATGAGGAGAGGGCCTGAGGGATGCTAGATACAGCAAATACAACATAGTAGGATGAAAGTTCAATTTATTAAGAGTGGAATTAATGCTGCTTTTAATAACAGCTTGAGATTTAAAGGACTGATGACTTGTTCAGTATGGCAGATGTCACAGATGAAGTACATAATCTGGAGTCCAGCAGAAATGATTGTCTAGATTTTGAGGATGAAGAATGTAACATATCTGATAACTTGAAAATTACTCTCTTCCTTGTTATATAGTTCTGGTATTCATTGAAATGCCAGTTTCTGTCAGAATTCATTTTTGTGGCTTGCTGTGCATATTTATCAGTGAAGATTTGCTTTTTTTTTTTTACAAGCAAACATGACATTGGAAATCATTCATGTGTTATTTTTTTGTATCTGTTGTACCAGTTTCTACCGAGCCATTTGTTTACCTACAAGTTTATTCAAGTTCATTGGATTTCACAACTTGCTTTGTTCCACTTTACAATTATATTTGCGTTCTCTGCCTTTATCCTATAGAAACTCGTTTAAATTTAGTTTACAGTTTGGCATGCTTCTTACTTATGTAGTCACCAAAACACCATATCCACATTTGCTTTAATGGTTGCCATATTAAGGTGTGGGGTTTTATTTTCCCATGCATTTGTATATTGGAGCACTTTGTTGCCTGCTTATACCAGCTTTCATGGATACTAATACATTTCTATAAGATAATGAGATTTTACCTTCTTTTAGTGTTAAATAGTTTCACATATCCAGAATTTGTAATTTCCTACTGGATACTAGTACAGAATGTACTGTATTTTTATGAACAAAATAATATGCTTCCCTTTGCAAACTACTTTTAAAAACTTTTTTTCTTTTCTTCTTCTTTTTTTTTTTAAGTAGGCTCCACGCCCAACATAGAACCCAATGCGGGGCTTGAACTCATGTCTGTGAGATCAAGAGTCAGACACCAGGGCACGTGGGTGGCTTAGTCGTTAAGCGTTCCCCTTCAGCTCAGGTCATGATCCCAGTGTCCCGGGACCGAGCCCTGGGATTGAGCCCTCTGCTCAGTGGAGAGCCTTCTTCTCCCTCTCCCTCTCCCTCTGCTTGCTGCTCTGCCTACTTCTGCGTGCTCTCTCTGTCTCTATCAAATAAATAAACAAAATCTTAAAAAAAAAAAAAGAGACACTTAACTGACTGAGCCACCCAGGTGCCCACCTTTTTTTAATAAACTTTCAATGAAGGTAAATGGGATATACTCACCTATTAAGAGAAAATGACTCTAAGATTGGAACACATAGCAAAATATAAATTTACTCTATTTAAAAGAAGCATCTAAAGTGAAAGATTCCAACAACTTGAAAAAAATGGAGATGTTCTAAATAAATCCACTAATGAAAAAAATAAAAAAGTGTTGAATACAATTAAAAAAATGCATTGCTATGCTGCCAACTAAGTAAAAATATGCCTTAAAGGTAAACAAAAGTTAAAGGGAAAAATGAATCCAAAGAGGCAAGAGAACCCTGATGTAAGCATCTACCCTGACAGAGCCTGCTGATCCCTGATGGACTTGAGCTTCCTTTCACTGAAAGCTGCATGGGGCTTAGGAGAAAGGAGACAAACCCTGGAGGCTGCCCAAAGTGCAGAGGCTGAGATGTACCCATAAGTCAGAATGCCTTACACCTGCAGTGAAAAGTGAACAGCAATAGCAACAATAAAACAAAATAAAAAAACAAATCAAAAAACAAAAATAACAAAAAACAAACCCAGAGGAGGAGCATATTGAGGAAGCTTGTCTGTTACAAACTAGATATTGGGAAAGGGGGGGAAAAAGGATTCACTTCCTGTGATGCTCCCAAAAATTCCAAGTCAATTATTTTAAAGTGGTCACTAGTCAGCAGGGATAAATCACCTGGATGAATTCAAATCATATCCTCTTTGGTAGAGTGCATTTTCCATCCAGACTTGAAATAATTATTACATATAAGGTTCCACTGTACATAAACACATTTAAAAATCACAAAATATGAGGATAAAAAGTACCACGAGCATCAGAAGAAAAAAACCAGCCAGCAAAATTGTACTTGTATGTATCTTAAGTGTTAGAATTATCTAATACAGACTATGAGGTACCTATCCTTCCTTCATGTTTATTTCACCCTACTGCTAAATAAATAAAAAGCCACAAAATTAAAAAAAAAATTTTGCTTAATTTTAACCAGAAAAATCTTGATGTATACTACCCGAACCCAAGAAAACAAAAAATTCCAGATAGAAAAATATATCAATTTTTCCACAAAGTAAGTTTATATAATAACAATAACTTGTAACAATATATATAGCTGTATATAAGCTGCAATGTAACGAAGCCTTATTGTAAACTTTTCTTCCTTCTGCACCATTTCCTTAACCCATTTTTCAATCTTCTGGGCAACTTATAGTTATTTTACACTCAAAGCACAGAGTAACATCTTTAGTTTAACTTTCCTGTGATTTACAAGGCCTTATAGGACCGGGCTCCTTCCAGTCCCTTTAAACTATTTCCCTTCCTATTCTTTCCTTAGTGTCTGAACTCTGGCGCACTGGCTTCTGTTCAGATCTTCACACTCCACAGACTCTGTTGTGGCTTGGAATCATCAGATCTTTGGCTCCTACCACCGGGAATATACCCTCTACTTCTCTTTACATGTCTGGCTCCTTCCCAGGATTCTAATCTCAGATGAAGTCTAAGGGACACAGAGACACTTCCCTCACTGCTTTGTGGGAGTTAGTCTCTTAGTCTCTCTCCTCCTGCACCACCATCCTCCAGCACTTTCCTCTGGCCAGACTCAGTGATCTTGATGAAAGACCCACAGATACTGCAATTCTGTACAGACAAGTGAAAGAGCAAAAGAGAATACTCAGTATAATGTTCAAATTGGGACTTCAAAGCTGACTGAGGTTACTTCCTTAGGGAAAAGACAAGGATGATACTAATTGGGTCAATGTTCTGGGGAGTCCAGATAGCAACCGCAACCTGCAGACCACCCAGGCTTGTGAATATTACCTGCAGCTCTTAGTAAGAGATGGTTTAGATGTACACATTCCCTCGAGTCCTGATGTGAATCACTCTGTTGCACTGCAGTCCAAGGATTCCCAGGAACGCGATTTGTAGTCCCTGTGCCACCTCCTCCTACCAGAGGCAGGCGACCTTAAATGGGGCCAACTGGACTTGGACTATATATAGATCACTCTGAGCCCCTGATGTGCTTGCCCATCAGTGGGAGCCCACTTCCAGGACCTCAATGATAACTTTGTTATGTGTGCTTGGTGATGGGCAAGAGGCCTGTCCCTTACACCAAAGGTTGATATTTGAAAAAATTTTCTGTGCCCACAGGGCCTCATCCAACATCTGGCTCAAATCTGGGAACCTGGCATTGACGAAGGTCATTCTAGCTGGTGTGTAGAAAATATACTGGAGGTGAACTTGATGTCCACGCTCCTAGGTGGTCCATGTGGCATAGAACTCGAACACTCCCTCTACCTGGTATACAGATATAGGTAACAAGTCCTGCTGGATATAGGTTCTATACACATTTTGTGGAATCCATTCTGTTATGTTTACTAAGTGCATGATTAAGATCTAGGAAATTTCTGTAAGGTTTTTCTTTTGGTTGTCTAACTTAAAATGCTGAAGAAGTGTCCTATGTATCAAATGATCTCTCAAGAGTCACCAAAGGGGTTGGCAGAGAAAACATGATTTGGGTTAGTTATTTTGTCCACCAAGTAGCCATTTCTCAGCCCCAGAAACCCAAAGTGCAAGGTGATGCCCCACCTCTAGCAAGGGCTTAGCTCTGCTGGTTTGTATAACTTTGATTCCAAGATTCCTTCTCCGTGTAACTGAAAGAAATTGGGGTTGAGTGAGCATGTGATAAGGACAATGGTTAAATGGGTTAGATCCGTTCTTTGCTCTTCTTGCTTTGACAGGCATTTAAGTCCCACTCCATTCTTCCTTATGTGAAAAGCCCGGGTGAGTCCAGGTGGGTGCCTGGTCTTGGACTGCAGTCATTTTAGAATGTCCCTTAGCCCAGCCCAGCCCAACCCAGCCTCCCCTCAGGCTCCAGATTCCTGACAGAAGGGATTTTATGTGCTCTTCACGTGATCATAAAGAGGAAATTTCTCTCAAGTTGTAGCAAACAGCCTTTCTGGAGAAGAGCATGCATTACCCATTCCCCACCTCCACCGGTGCCCCACACACCATGGCATTTTCCTACATCTGTGAATAAACCCAAGAGATCCTAAGTAAAACCAGTCCCTGGAATCACTTTGTCCTTCCACCATCACCAGTGAATTAATCTCAGAATTCCATCTTGAAACAGAGGTTAAAAATTCGCTTTTAGTATCATGCTGAGTGAAGTATTTCACATCATTATTTTAGTTTTAGTATTAAAGATTAAATTCAAAGGTAATAGTAAATTCATAATACTCCAAAAATTTACTTTTGATAAAAGGTATTATTAGTAACTATTACTACGTAACATTCATTTCCAAGGAGTTGGATGTTAGAACACACAGAGTTAAATTCAACCCTGGTCACTGAAGAAAAATCATCTTATTTCTCTTTGTGTTTACAAGCTCTTATTAACTATCTTCAAAGTTCTCCAAGCACTCACTTCAGAAAAAAAAAAAAATCTTGGCTAGTGGATAGCCAAGATGTACCTTCATAGAAAAAATTAATTTGACTTTAGTATACTTAAGTAGGGATACGACCTCTTCAAACCAAAAACCTCCCTTTTCTTCCTTTAGGAAATTAATGGCTCTAAAGAAATGTTTCAGTGAGAGAATATAAGCTCACATAAACCACTACAGTTCAATTTCTTATTCCAACGCCTTACTCCTGAAGGAGGTAGAAATATGAGAAAACAGCACATGTCATTCCTGAGCAAAAAGAGGAGTGAGGAGCCATAAATATAACAACTCTTAACTGATCAATTGACAATGGTAACTGAATCCACAGATAATTTCAAATTCTCATTTTGAAAAAAGTTCTCCTTTTCAGAGATAAAATATAAAAAGTAAAATATAAAGAGTAAAAAAAGAGAGTAAAAATCCTTGGTAACTGATAAACTGGATAGTCAGGTTTACAATCACCAAGGGTTGACTGGCAATACACTTTGTTACTAGGAAGCACTAACCAGGGTTTGTTGGAAGGGAGACTAAACAGCCATACTACTGAGAAAGAAAAGAATAAAGAAGGTATGTAGGGATAGCAAGAGTGAAATCTTTTGGTCCTCCCCAAATCTTCAAAATGTGCTGAAGTGTGACCAGGAAATAACAGTTAGCCCCTAGGCTCACAATAGAGGGGACATTGGCCTTCATGTACAGTCATTCAGGGCACTGTGGGGGAGCCATTCACTTTCTGTGGGGAAAGGGGAAGTGTGTGGTGCCCAGAGGAGAGCTCTTTGGTTGAGACTTGAAGCTTTGAGAAGTTCTCTATATATCAAGAAGTGGAGACTTGAGTTCATCTTTGGGGAGGGCCTTTGTTTTGTGAAAAGCTACTCTAATGGGCCCTTGAGTGATAAGAACTGAAGCAAGTCTTCACCTAATGCAGTGTTTTGGGGGAAAACTGACATCACAGTTAATCCGAAAGCAGATATTCTAGAATTAAACTGAGCAGCCAAGTGAGGGGGTGTGTTAATAATATACACAACTACAACAGTTGAGTTATGTTGTATTTTGGCATTGAAGTAAGTGTATCTGCCTAAACGAAGTAGCTCAGAGTTGTCCTAGATTCCAAATGAATATTTATTAAAATGAAAGTATATTATAGTGGTTTAAAATTAAAAAAAAATTAAAATAGGACTAAGAATCAGAAATAAAGATAATGGGAGCTCCTAAAGGCAGATGGAATGAATCATTATAATTTTCTTCTTGATTCCATTTCATCCATATAAGCAGAAATTTCTCCACAAAAATTTTGTGAAATATTGAATAACTCAGGGCTCATGATTCCTTTTAGAGTTTTTGCCCCTTCACAAAATAAGAGATTTTTAGGATCTTAGAGGGTACTTAAATACTCGTTGATTGGGTGAGATTTCATTTGCTAGAAAAGAGTTTAGTTCAAGTTCATCTAAAAAGTCCTTGAGAAATGAAGGCACCATTCAAGGTACACACTCTGATTTGATAGAGAGGCACTAGCTACAGGGTTCCAAGTTTCCATCCTTTAAATCAGTGGAAGAAAGGAAATCCAGGCTCTTCAGCTTAGCTTTTGCATCATCAATAAACTCCCTGGAGGCTTTCTGCAGTGGAGGCCGGGGTGGGCCCACTGGAATCCCAGAGACCAGAGTCATGATGGCTTTGGTCTGCGACACTCCAAAACCTAGACGGGAAAAATAAATAAGGAAATGTGACTGGGACCATCCACTTTGCCACAAACATCCTAAAGAAGAGATCATATTCTAGTGACTTCTATGATAGGATAAGGTGGAAGTAAAAGAGGGGAACATTTCTTATCACTATGGCAGACTGAGCAGACATACGAAATCCCTCTTCCTGCCTCGAACATATAGAAAAGCTGAAAATTTTTAACAAATTGACAAACTGTAAAACAAAACAAAGGAAGACTCTAAGTCAACCTCAAAAGCAAGAAGGAGGGACCAAAGGTACCAGGAATAAAGAGGTCAGTGTGGTGAGTTGCTGAAGCCAAGTGGTCCGTGAGGATAATCTGATTCAGGGATATACGACTATGGATCAAATGATGCAGGACTTCACCGCTAAGACAATTTAATTCAGTCACATCTAAGAAGTCCCTGAGAAATGCACTCCTTAAGATGCTGCTCTTTCAGAGCTCATGTTTTAAAGCTAGGGCAGGAATGCAAGATGAAGCCTTAGGTCTGTGCAGAGCAGAGGGCTGAAATTAAATACCCTATGTAAAACTGGTAGTCAGCCTTCTATGAAAGGCAATAGAAGAAAACCTGGCCTGCTGGCCTGGGGATGGAGAGGCACGGAAGCTTGACTTCTGCCAGGCTGTGGATGGAAAAAGATCATATGAAAGAAATCCCAAGCCTATGCCATCTCTGAATCTGGATCCATATTTGTGTTAGGCACTTGGTGTAAAAACTGGACTAAGAAATTAACCTAAGAACTGGTTAGAATTGGTGAAACTATAGTGTCCAACAGAGGCAAATGTAAAACCACTTGTTAGGACACCTTATAACCTAGAGCACAGTGGATTCTCCAGAAAACAACAGTCTCTGAAGACAAATTCAAAGTTAAAAATTACAAAACACATGAGAAAAAGAAGCTGCACAAGAGCTTGCAAATGCACAACTGACAAATCCCACATTCTGAGAACAGACGATACACAATTCTGAAAGAGACCTCACAGAGATAAAAGGAGGAATAGAAGCCATAGGCTAGGAGAAGGGCATATAAATAAAGTACAGGAAAATCTGAAAAAAATAAAAATAAAAATAAATATATTCAATGAAATGAAATAGTAGAAAGCAGAGTTGAACATAGAATTAGGGATGTTGAAGGTAGATCTAAGGAAACAATACAGCAGAAAGAGAAAGGTATTTGTTTTAACTGGCTATGGTTTTTGGATCCAAGATATGAGAAGTAACTTTCTTTTGCTAAGCTAATAGTAACAACTGAGCATATGGAAGGAAAATACTAGCATGACCAAAGACACAGAGTATAGTTTGATGAATGCAAAATGGCCCCTCCAGGCTTATTACAACTGGCAGAATAGGGAGCTACCCTCATAATAAGACTACAGGTTTATTAAGATAAGTCTCTCCTTGCCTAAACCATATAAGCTCCAACCTGCCAAAGAAGTTTGAAATGATTTTTTTAAAGATATGTTCTTTTAAATCATAAAAATTATCTACAAGAGTCCACTTTATGTATGTATGTATGTATCTATCTGTCTATGGTGGGGGCAGAGAGAGAGAGAGAATCTTAAGTAGACTCCAGGCCCAGCATGGAGCCCAACACAAGGCTCGCTCTCATGACACTGAGATCATGACCTAAGCTGAAATGGAGTTGGACGCTTAACCAACTGAGCCACCCTGGAGCCCCGAGTCCACTTTTAAAATGCAAATATTCTGGCAAGAGAGTAAATTCTTTCAGCTAATATCTTAGAGCTATATTTGGCAAAAATGTTGCAGTCTCACTGCTGGTATACAGAATGATCTTATATATACACAGGTACACTTTTAGTTCTAATTTTAATAGTTCAATATTTATTCAATGCACCTTAGGAACATACAAAACCATCACACCAAACCCACAATTTTGTGAAAAGTATTGCTTAGGACAAGGGAATAATAATAGGTAATTAATGATATTTGTGGCACATAAATATGACAGAAATCATGAAAGTGAAAAGCAGATGGGAAACACTGTCTTTGAAGAATTAAGAGTGCTAGCAGAGGACCCTGCAAGAATGCGGGCCATACCACATAATGGGTGCTTGGGGCTCGGGAGGAGTTGCCATAATAAGGCAGAACGGCTCTGAAAGGGAGGTGGGAGGTCTGCCAAGAATAAACCTAAAACTTTTCCTGGACTTGACCCAGGTTCTCAGGAAGCGCTAATCTCCTCAGAAGTGGGGTGAATGGTGGCATTTGTCATTTGTGATGGGATAATATTTAAGAGACTCTGAGAAGGCTTCTCTATGCAAATTTACTATATTTCCCTCAAATTTTACTTTGTCATATTATCCAAACCTCCATCCATTTGAGCTTACTTATGTTAATAAACTCTTTTTACACTGCAAATACTCTTGGGAGAGCTGTCAGTCATTCACAATTTAGTAAGATCTGTATTCAGACTGCCTTCCTCCACGCACTCAGGCTGAAGTCAGCCACGGTGTGGTAGAATTTTAATGAGCAGAGGCAAGTAGAGGGAGCGAATGCTGAGAAGGATCAAAAGATGGTGTGCAGAGTGGGAAGGCAAGCAAAGTGCTAAGACTGAGGAACAAGAATTGTAGAAGGGTGCCAACTAGATTTACTTCAGCACTTTATAGCGTTGGCCCTGAGGCTAGTATTGGAAATAAAACTCTGCTTGCAACAGAACATTGAAAGGTGTCCTTGTTGAACCCTCACGGAAAGTGACAGTGTTCCATTTCCTTCAAACTCACAGCAGACAAAGTAGAAAACTTACCAAGTTTGAGCACAAAGTTGATAAATCTCTGAATACAAAACTGGAAAGGAAAAAACAAATCTACAGTCAGTATTCCATAAACTGTGGTAACAATTTAGACATTTTGGAGGTCAAAGGACAGAAACCCCAAACGAAAAAGCCCACCACCTTAGTTCTCTGAAGGCCTGTCAGAGTGGAGAAAAACAGCTTAGTGAGGATGGTTGAGATCCATCCAGGATAAGGTAGGATCTTTTTATACATGTAAGATTTATAAAAAGGGGCCATGAGAAGAGAGGTGCCAAAGACAGAATTGTACAGTAGAGTTAAGAAAGGGGTAGGCATCCTTCATCCATCTAGCTGACCCTTATCCATCTAAATTTATCAGCTAGTGAGGTTGTTTTCAAACTGGGGTACGCAAACTTCTGAGGTACTCTCTAAGGGGCACTTAGCAAGGCTAAGATTTATGGGAATAAATAATTTCTAGATCCTAAACTTCCGTAAGTGCTATTTTTCTAAAACCGATGAGACTAAGAATTTGCATGGAGGTGCAGATTGTTCTTTTAGATTTCCTCTTCATAAGTGCTTCTTTTCCCACTTTTGAAAAAAATAAAGACAAATCTCCTGTATCACTGCCTTGGGACACCTCTGGGAACCAAATAAAGGAGCAGATCAAAATACTGGTATTGGCATCGACAGAGTGACAATGCGATTCCTCTAATTAATGGGTAACATGTCCTCTAAAAAATCAGAGGGCTTTCAACTTTTGCTTTCAACATTGCTTTCAATGTTGCTACTCAGGCTGTCAGCTGAAAGTCACTAAAGCATTGTGTGATTTTTAACACAACTCAAAAAACTGTTCAAAGAATTGAGTGACATTGCTATAACAAAATTTCTTCTATTCTTACTACTAATTTATATGAACAGGGTTTCATAGCATTTATTTCTCTAAAAACAAAAAACAGAAATAGTATCAATGCTGACATGTAACTCATCCTAGCATTAAGTAATATTCGTCCATGAATTTGTGAACTAATTCATAAAGGCAGACTCCCATCCATCTCATTAATAGATGCATTTTCGATGACATTTTATGTTGTTTTAACCAATTACATACAGTCTAGTAACAAAAAATTCAGTACAGAATGAAATTTTAACACCCAGAGCCTTAAAAACATACATGTATATGTTCTTTTTTCCCCCCTCACACACAAACTAGTATATTACATTCACAACTCTGTCCTCCACTGCTTTTGTACACTTAAGAGATCATGGAGTCTTTCCAGATCTGTACACAGAAAATGATCTCATCCTTTTAAGGGCTGCATATAATTCCATTGCATAACTCAAATAAAAACTCAATGTTTTTAACCATTTCCTTATGGATGGATATTTGGGTTGTTTCTGTCTTTTGCTCTTATAAACAACGTAGTCTGGAACATCTCTGTATGCATGTCATTTCACTTATGTAAATATAACAGATGGCGTTTGAGTCCATGAGAATGAATAAATTCTGCCCTTTTTGCTGGCCTGCTTCTTCACCTGACTGCAAATTCCTCTACAGCAGAGACCAGCTTGACTGAAGTTACGCACTTGGCTCAGCCCTTGGCATATGAATAAAGGAGTCAATGAGACCCAATCACACTAGCCTTCTGTAAGAAAAGCCAGAGAATGTGGTAAACTACATTCCTCACCAATACCATTTTGAGTGGGATGACTTATGTGAGTGGGACTAATGGGAGGAAAAGAGATGGAAAACGGGACTAGTCAATAAAAGAAGCTGCTGAAAGGAAGGGCTCCTCCCAGGGCCATTTTACTGTCTATTCAGTCCTATGGTTTTCCTGTCATACAACTCAGAACAGGTTGGAATTTTCAGAACCTGCTCCAATCTTGCTTATGCCTTTCACTCCCACTTATTTCCCTGGGGTACTCCACTTAGCTACTTTTACTATTTTGAAAATCCCTGGGCCTCTTGGCCTCCGAAAAGTCCTTCTCTTGTGCCTATGCTGTTTCTTTCCACCTCATTCCACTTACCTCAAGCACACATATTACCCAGCTGCGAGATTGGTTCTGCCCTTCGTGAGGCTCTCCATTCTGTGGACAGCTAGCCTGCCCTTGGTGTAACATTAATGGCAGGGGCCATTTCCCCTAGGGTCTTCCCTATAACACATCAGCTCCTGCAGCTTTTCTCCTCCTCTCTCCAAGCCAGTGTCTCCTTTTAGATCACTCACTTAGCTCTTGTTTCTGCCTGGTAGATGCTTCCAGTTCTCAGCACATGGCAGGTGAAGATGACTGACCTGCTCTGACTTTGGATTAAGTCTCCCCATTTTGGGTTACCAGCTTCACAGCTTCTTCATATACTCTGGAGACTTGGGTGTGAAGTCCTCAAGGGGATGGCATGGGGTCATTTCCCCAGAAATCTATCGCTATTATCTTATAGTCACAAAAATACTTTGAACATAGAGTAAAAATACGATTATTTCTAGGAGGAAGAGAGAGAGAAGTCATTCCCGTATGGGGCCTGTCCTGATTAGACATGTAGGGAACACAGACAATGGGAACAGGTCTGGCTTTAAACAAGAACAGGTAAGAAGCAGAAGGAAAGTAAAGAAAGAGGCAGCGAGGCAATTTTAACGAGGGCAGGTGTGCTAGGAGTGCTGATGACAGACAATAAGAATTATCCAGTGGGAAAGAAAAGTTAACCTGATGGTTCAGGGCTGAAGAGAAGTCCTTTCGTTCGAAAGCCTCCAACATCTGGTTTGTCTTTTTTCCCATGTAGTTATAGGTACTGGAAAGAAAACAGTAGACACTGCAGGATCAGTAACCCAGCGGGAGAAGTCTAGATCTTCAAATTCCTTTGATGCCTAAAAGGGAAAAATATACCAGGCCTCCCAGAAGTCTATTTTTTGGCCCTAATCTATTAGCGATCAGGTGTCTTCACTTCTGAGTTATCCGGCGACAGTAAGCAGTGCCAAGAGGAGGCACAGAATACCAAAGGGGATAAAGAAAAGGAAGAAAAGTCGGAAGAGGATAAAGTTAGAAAAAAGGGAAAAACGTTAGAGATGGAGGTGTAGTTGGTAGTGAATAACAGAGGCCAACACCTGCCCCAGGGCACATGTGCAGGCACAAAGCTAGATTTGAACTGTGGGTAAAATGTAGTATCTGAGGTGAGGCCTAAAGCCTTATGCCGAGGAACTAGGTGAATGGGGCGAATCCCAGCAGATTATCTGCGTTCTCTGCCAATTTATATATTACCTGTAATATATATGCTTATACAATTTATATGTTACCTAGAGACTACTTTCTAATAATAATAATAATAATAATAAAAGATGATAATAAAATGAGAGATCATTTATTGTCTATTGTGTTCCAGGTGCTTGACATAAATCATGTCTAATCCCCTCAAAGCCCTGGCTTCTCTTTGGTTGTGAAGAAACTACGACTTAAAGAAGGCTACACAATTGTGGCAAAGGCTCTCATCCCTTCATGCTGCCATCTACTACAATTCAGCACAAGTGAAAGTGAAAATAAGTTATTTGATCTGATAAAATGTGGACTTAAAAAAATAATATCCAGGGGCGCCTGGGTGGCTCAGTCATTAGGCGCCTGCCTTCGGCTCAGGTCGTGGTCCCAGGGTCCTGGGATCGAGCCCCGCATCAGGCTCCCTGCTCGGCGGGAAGCGTGCTTCTCCCTCTCCCACTCCCACTGCTTGTGTTCCCTCTCTCGCTGTGTCTCTCTCTGTCAAATAAATAAATAAAATCTTAAAAAAAAAATAATATCCAACTCTACCAGTAAAGACAAATACCTCAGACTAATCACTGAATTCTTAGAGAAATCAGCAAGGTAGAAGTGTACAGCAATTCTTAACAAAGATGTTTCTGCAGTTTCTAGCAACTTCTCATATAGTAAGTCAGTCTCAGAAAAATACATTTATCTTGATGTACCAAGAACAAAATATTGTTGGTACTTGATATATGGAGACCCTGGAGTGAACAGCAAGGGATTCCAAGAACATGAAGTTCACATTATCTTCTGGTAATAAAGTAAGGAAAAATAAAATACAATAGCTGAGAGAAGTCCCTTATAAATGTGAAACACTCCTAAGTCACAATATGCCTGAGGAGTTTCAGAATACTAAAATTCAAATCCCAGGGGCCTTAGGCATATTTAATTAGAGAGAAATGTAATTATAATTAAGAAGAAATAAAGTCTAACGAAATGTACTTTGCTTATAGATTATGTTGACAGAATTAAAATACCTAGTATGGAGGCCAAAAAACAAAAGTCAAAAAAGTAAGAATTTCTGGGGGAAAAGAAAGTAAGAATTTCATGGTCAGCAGCAGATCCAGGCATTCAGGTTCCCGTGGTAGAAATGTCCCTGTAGTGACAATGGATGTCACAGGACGTCACCATCCTGGCTTGGTGAATAAGCCATTGAGATCATCCAACTTACGTATTCTTCATCAAAGCCATGCTCACCTAGACATGTTATCAATACTACTTTGCTTCTCCTACACTTTTCCTATATGAAGGAAATGCACTTTCAGTTAACACGAATATTTCACTCAATCCCTTGCAGGCACGTTTCTAATGAATTAGGTAAACATGTGCAGTGGACATGCTAATCAAATTGCCTGCCTCTGCCTGAGTAGGCATCAGGCCATGTAATTCTACTTAGCTGGCTGCAGCTGACTGGACTTAGGTGAGCCCAACAGGCAGTGCTATCTAGTGATATCCTGAGATGAGATTCACGACCGGGCAGCCACAATTGGCCATGTGCATGCTGAAGCATAGAGAGCGCACCTGGAGAGCAAGAGAGGGAAAGAGAGAGGTATGCAGAGAGACGCAGGGGTGAGAGTCTCCAGAGGACCACAGATGGAGAACCATCTGTCCTGGCTGTTGAGCGTTTTGCAGGCCTGGGTTCTCATCTTCTCTGAGGCCTGGCTGCATTTCCTCCTCTTGAGTTTTACCTAATTTCCCAGTAGTTTATAATAATGTGTCTTCTTCCGCATTAGCTACTTTCAATGGGTTCCTGTTACTAATAACTAAGTAATTTCTGACAAATTCTGTGCATGCTCTTAGCTCATGTGCCTCACCTCTAATTGCAACAGATGCTTCTAAAAACAGTGACTGAGTTGCTAACAAACTGCTAAGTTCTACTTAATTCCTTTTCGCTGAAAGACAGGGGGAAAGAAAGGCAGCTTTTGTTAGAAAAGGTGTCCATGCAATAAGTATAACCACATAGGCGGCGAATGCCTCCATGGGGGTACTTTACATTTATAACTATGGGGAAAAACGAGTCAGGCTTACCTACCCACTGCTCCAGTCGCTCCCATCACCAGGGCACTCAATAGCTGCTAAGCAAAAACAGACACAGGGTATTCACTTTTAGGAAAAAGAGTAAGAGAAAAAAAAATGTTGCTATCTCAACAGCTTTACAAATTGTTCTGGAGGACAACAAACCTGCTGGGACAGGCCAGTGGGCGACTTACCTCATCCACCCCAAAAAGGAAAGCAAACTGTTGCTGGCGATTCTGATCAACACATTGCCCGAAGTCTAAGAGATCGGTGTCACTGAACTTCAGCCCTTGGAAGGTGGGGATCTTATCCTGAATCCCATCCAACAACTCCTCAGCACGAACTGCTCAAAACAGAAAATGCCTCACGAATCTGCACCCCTCCAGAAAATGTCAAATCCCGCCTTGTAGAGCCCCTCACATCTGCCCTGAGTGCCAGGGGCTGTTCTCAGCTGGACGTCCCTTGCCCTCACTTAGGAGTTCCTATGTACTCATCAAATTTCAGCCCCCACGCTTCCATTCCTTGAAGACAACAGATGAACGTTTCCAAAGCACAGCTTCTATTTTTTTTTTCTTTTAAGGAAGTAGAAAGGAATTGTATCTAAAAAATAATCTCCTAAGAAATCTCATCTAATTGTAACAATCTCCTTTCTGGAGAAGCATAGTAACAATAAAAGAAAAGTCAAAAGAAGGGACACCTGGGTGGCTCAGTCGGTTAAGCATCTGCCTTGGCTCAAGTCATGATCCCATAAGTTTTAAAAATCTTAAAAAAAAAAAAAAAAGAAAGAAAGAAAGCTAAAAGAAGAGTGAGGAGGGATCAAAGTACCTTCCTATGTACCAGGCACTGAGAATACAGTAAAGTACAAGGTAGACACAGTCTTCTTCATCCTTATGGGGCTTAGAGGCTTGTGTCTTCTCATACACGACACAAGGTGTCTGCTAGAAATGCATCTTTCACACTTAAAAACGTTCATTATAAGGTAGTGTCAATGATTGATAAGAGGGACTTATTTTTGATAAGACTGACTTATTTTGGAGCCAATCCGAAACATCCAGTCAATAGTTTTATGCTTTTGTGACACAGGGT
Organism: Callorhinus ursinus; assembly: GCF_003265705.2. Lineage (NCBI taxonomy): Eukaryota > Metazoa > Chordata > Mammalia > Carnivora > Otariidae > Callorhinus > Callorhinus ursinus. The sequence continues at coordinate 41,563,409 of NW_027397075.1, forward strand.
GGAGTGTGATGGAGTGGGAGTTTCTCAGCGAAACAGGGTAAGATGTGAGGGATGGAGGGAAAGAAACATGGAAAGAAGCAGTACTTACTCTTTACCCCTGTCAAGGCCGGAATGTGATAATAATAAAATGGCAATGTTGGGGCGGCAGCAGCTACCTCCTTTAGGAAATTAATCAAGGCATCTGAAAGAATAGCAGGACAAGCCATGGTGTGAACAAGTATAAAACACTGGCTTTCCCTGGTAAAAAAAAAAAAACAACCTAACCATCTATTGAAATGTAACCATCCCTCTCAGAAGCTGAAAATTCTCGATCTCTCTCAACCATCCCTGAGATCAATACTGGAATGTCTTTGCAACTCACTTCATTCAAAGGTTTATTTTCCTTTCTGTAGAAAGGCCAAAATAAGATGATCACTTTCCTGCTGTCCTTAAATACTATTAAAAAACTGGTGCAAACCTTCCCACATATTAAGAGAAGCTCTTGAAATACTCTTATCAAAGCCAGAAGCCCGTCGGTTGGACTCTTGTGTTCTTACCCCACAAGGGCTAAATGTGGCCAGTGAATAAGGAATTTGCATTAGGATCAGAATCATCAAGTTGTAACTGAGAAAATTCTACAACAAAAAGATAAACATTTGCTCAAAGAGGGAAGTTATAAGAATAGTGGCACACCTCACAATAATTCAACCAGAGGTTGGCACTTTTCCCATTTTGGGAGAAATCCAGATATAGCAGAAGAGAATTCATTCTAGTTTACTGAGGATCTGCAATTTCCTACATCATCCTCCATGAGCTTTCACTGCGACATTACTGCAGAAGATGCTTACACTGGAGAGTGGGAGAGAAAATACTTCATCTGAATACTGTGATGATGTACTCTGTCCATGATAAATATTTGACAAAAATATTATGTATAACTCATTATCTTTCCTTTGTCTTTTTGGGAAATGTATTCATGTAAAATTTTTATAACCATGTGAAAAAACTTAAAATGTTCATTCTCAATTCCCAAGATGGCAGTATTTAAATTACTTATCCTATATTGACAATTATTTTTTCTCCACCAATAATCGATGGTATTTCACAGTAATTTTGACCCAATTACATTTAGTTATGAATTTATTTAATCATGCATGCAATCATGGATTGTCTGTTTTCAATTCTTTCAAAATCTGTATTCCTTTGTTTGCTCATCAGAAGGATTAAAAAGACTCAGTATACTTGGAAACCACAAATAGTTTCCGTAGAGAAAGCAGAGAAGGAGAAAGTAATTAACTTGGTAATTTGGAAGACCATGGATCTTTCTCTGAAATCCCCCTTAAATTCATTACTGACTCAGCCTTGAATAGAACATGTAGTCTCAAGATGCCCATCACTTATATTCCTCTTTTTTTGAGAAAAATGATCCCATGCTTTGCCATGTAACTCTGACTCCCTACACAACTGATTAGACTAGGGGTGGACGCCTGAGCCAACACAGGCACCTGTAGGTTGACCTGGGGCTTGGTGGATGACCTAATCAGATTACTTGGCAAAAGAGTTGAAGCCCTTCTTAAAGGAGTCTTTTCTTGTATGGATCCAGGGAGACCAAATATTCTGGACAGCTATTGTACCGCTGCAAATTCATGCCCATAGAAGTCCATACAACTTTACTTTCAGAAGGTCAGCATGACCATTTTGAATGAAGGCAAAAAGAAGTGGACCACATGAGGCACTGTGTATTTAGACTATTTGCTTACCTTTGTTCCATGGCTTGAGAAAGAAAGGTGCAATGACAGCGATGCCATCAGCTCCTATTTCTGCTGCATGTTGGGCCTTTAAAAGAAGAAAGAAGACCATTATGGGTTTGGTGACAATTTCGATGTCTGTGGGTTGGGGGGTGGTTTCCCCACATCAACAGGCAATTCTCTGATACCAGCTGCATGTCCTGCAATTCTACTCAACTCTGATACTATCTACCTGGAGACAGATTGCACAGGTTCAGGGCTCCATCCTACAAGACTACCCCGCTTCCCTGAACTTTAGATGACAGTCACAAACCTAGGTCATCACCTGTGCTTCTGACCGACTGGCTACAGAGCTGGAGGTTCTCATGATTCCCTCCTTGGGTCAATTAATTTGCTAGACTGGCTCACAGAACTCAGAGGAACATCTTACTAGGCCACCAGTTTAGTGTAAGAAGATATTAACTCAGGAACAGCCAGATGGAAGAGATCCTAAGGCAAGGTATGGAGAGAGGGGTGTAGTTTCTATGTGTTCCACTCTCCCCAAATCTCCACATGTTCACCAACCTGGAAGCTCTCTGAAACCTGCCCTTTTGGGTTTTAGTGGAGGCCTCACTACATAGGCATGGTTGATTAAATCACTGGCCACCAGTTGGATATATTTGAATCATTTGTTTAGCACTCCATTAGGACAAGAGTAGAAGGATAACCTTAGCTGAAAACAAGAAAAAAGGAAACAGCTAAGAGACAGTTGATGGCAGTGCCCATTCAAACATCATCCTATGGAGTTATGGCTAAGCAGATGCCAGATACAGTCTCATTGGCAAGATTATCCCCATAGTAGGGGATTATCCCTACAGAAGGGGATTATCTCTATCCTAAGATTATCTCTACACTATTCCAGTGTTCGGCTCAATGGATGACAACCTTTCACGTCATGACAATATTTTAAAATTTATATCACACATAGGAAAAGAAAGCAATTAAAAAGAGATGAAAACAGGGGCTCCTGGGTGGCTCAGTCATTAAGTGTCTGCCTTCGGCTCAGGTCATGATTCCAGGGTCCTGGGATCGAGCCCCGCATTGGGCTCCCTGCTCAGTGGGAGGCCTGCTTCTCCCTCTCCCACTCCCCCTGCTTGTGTTCCTGCTCTTGCTATCTCTCTCTGTGTCAAATAAATAAATAAAATCTTCAAAAAAAAAAAAGAGATGAAAACAAATTTCCTACATCACACTATTTTAATCGAAAGCCCTATTGAAAGAAGAACAAATCACGCATAAGAAGAATAAATCAAGTCTCCAAGTTCTGATTCTAGGCTTATTAAGCAACCACCTACCAATATGCCTTCCCTTGTGGCTTGCCTAAGAGTACTGAATTGCAATTTTGCAAATATATATTTTATGTATATATATATATATATATATATATATATATAATATATATCCCATTTCTAAATTCAGTAATAGGAAAAACAAAACCCATCAAGAAGATGTTGGGGCTAGATCAAGTCATTGTAATCTTTGAAATCAGAATATATAAATTCTGAAAACATGGTTAATTTAGTAGTGGTCCAGTTTCTGGGCCTGCTGGTAAATACCTCAACACTTTCGAGCTTTCTTTTTTTACCCAATTCACAAAGTCCTCAAAACCACCAGGTCATGTACTTTTCTGCCAGAAACTTTAACTCCTTCCATTCCTGCCCTTTGCTCTACCTAATCTGCTAATCTCTAAACCTGGAGCAATCCAATTGTTCGTGTTCTTGAACCTATATTCTGGTTGAAGACTATACCTAGAAAGAAATTTTCATAACTTAGTTGAATGGTGGTAAGACAGATTTATGACTTACAACTTCAGTTGGTTTTTTAGCACCAAAGGGCAATCCTTTTTATTTATTTATTTAAATAATTTTTAATTTATTCATTTGAGACAGAGAGATACAGAGAGAGAGAGAGCAGGAGCAGTGGGGAGAGGCAGAGGAAGAGGGAGAAGCAGACTCCCTGCTGAGCAGGGAGCCCGACGTGGGGCTCGATCCCAGGACCTGGAGATCATGATGTGAGCTGAAGTCAGACACTTAACCATCTGAGCCACCCAGGCGCCCTGGGCAATCCTTTTTAAAAAATTAACTAATTAGAGGTGGCTGGCTGGCTTGGTAGAGCATTTGACTCTTGATGTCAGGGCCATGAGTTCAAACCCCATGTTGGGCGTAGAGCTTACTTCAAAAAAAAAATTTTTTTTTAATTGTGATGAAACCACATAAAATTTACCACCTTAATCATTTTTAAGTGTACAGTTCAGTAGTTTTAAGTATATTCACATTGTTATAAAACAGATCTCTAGAACTTTTCATCTTGCAAATCTGGAACTCTATACCCATTAAATAATTCTTCCTCTCTGCCTCTAGGCCCTGGCAACCACCATTCTACTTCCTGTTTTTATGAATTTGACTACTTTAGATACTTCATTTCAGAGGAATCATACAGTATTTGTCTTTTAGTGACTGGCTTATTTTATTTAACTTAATGTCCTCAAAGAGGTTCACCTATATTATAGCAGGTGGCAGGATGGATTCCCTTCCTTTTTAAGGCTGGATAATATTCCATTGTATTGTTAAAAAGAAAACCACAGGACCCAAATGGAGTCACTTATGTTAAGGACCCATGTCAGCAAACCAAGACTTAATACCTAACCTGACTTCAGTTTCAATCCTCCCAGGAATGTAACCTTTAAACTGTCAACATGGAATTTCCTGGTCAGCCCTAGGAAATTTACTGTCAGACCCCTACCATTGCCCTTAGGAGGGCGACCTTGCTTAAAACAATGTGTTCTTTGCTAATAATTTCCTTTTTCTTGCTCCCTCTCTGTCTTTTACCTTTCCTTTTCCACAGCTCAATAGAGCTCCTTTCTATTTGCTAGATTGGATGCTGCTGGATTCATTCAATAAAGCCAATTTGATCTTTTAAATTACTCATTTGTATTTTTGTCCTTTAATAGTACGTATATACCATATTTTATCTATTTATCCATTGATGGGCATTTGGGTTGCTTTCACCTCTTTCTATTGTAAATAATGCTGACAAGAACATGGGTGGAGACAGTCTTCCTGTGCTTCAGTTTTCCCTCCCATTCCCCTGGCAGTGATTCTCAATTTTTACTTCTCTTCATCTCTGAACCCCATCTTCCATCTCCTTCATGCCCGGCAGATGGCTTCGCCTTTTGCTTCCTAGAGAAACTGAGGTTGGCTCAAGGTCTTCTCCCTATTTGCAAACTGAGCTACCTCTATACCCACCCCTCGGAGGAAGACGGGCCTCTGTCTCCTACTCAAAACTCTGCTATAGAAGTTACCACCTCGGGCTACTCTCATTATTGCTCCATGCCTGCTTCTGGATGGTGAGCTCTGAGGTCCCACACCTCATATTCCCCAATGACAGCATCCAATATACAGCAAAAATGGTACTGAGTTTAACTTCAGCATAAAAAAAGGAGCCCCTTCCCTTGTGCGGAATCTAAAAAAAAAACCTGAACAAATGAACAAATAAACAAAAAACCAGAAACAGGCTCATAAATATAGAGAACAAACTGGTAGTTGCCAGTGAAGGGATGGGCAAAAGAGGTGAAGGGGATTAAGAGGTACAAACTTTTAGTTATAAAATAAACAAGCCACAGAGATGAAAGGTACAGCATAGGGAATGTAGTCAATAATATGGTAATAACATTGTATGGTGACAGATGGAGATTACACTTATCCTCGTGGGCACTGAGTAATGCACAGAATTATCGATTCACCATGTCGTACACCTAAAATGAATATAATATTGTATATATCAACCATGCTCCAATAATAAAAGGAAAAGGAGGCCCCTTGAGTGGTCTCTCCCAGATGGACCTACATACCTACCAGTTCTTGTGAATCTTTCAAGCTCAGGGCTCCTACATGAATTACCACCTGATCCAACCTGCAAAAGAGAAAAGCTGTTGCATCACTTGGAAGTTTACAGTAACATGGAAGGAAGGGCTGAACTACCCTGGTTTGTACTGGTTTTGGCAGTTAACTAATGTTCTGCTAATCTCAACCTCAAAACTATTAAATTCTATAGTAGTCTATTTAAAATTAATCTAATAGGGGATTAAAAAAAAATGTCCAGGGAGTAAAATTTAAGGTCTAACCAAGCAGAATTTTGAAGCCAAGAGTCAATCAGTATTTGACTACGCACTTTGATGAAGCACTATTTTAGATGGTGTATTGATGGTGATATGTGTGTGGAGATTGGTGTAACATGGAGGTATTTCTGGTTGGAGATAAAAACAAAGAGGATCTTCAAAGAGTACAGCCAGGAACAAGCCACATGAGAAATGAATTCACTGTAAAAAGCTTTTCCTATCTTGTCAGTCCTCAGAATTTGGCCTCTTATGAGAGGTTTCCTCTGAGATCCCAATATTCATCTTTAGGGGTGCTCCATGTAGCCCCATGGGAGGAGGCCACAGTGAGCCTGGTGTTTTCAGAGGATTAATAAAACTCGGTTGTGAGTCCAGTCACCCCAGAGACTCCTGAGGGATCCTGAATAACATGCACATGCCATCTTCAAGGGGTGGAGACGCCATATTCTTGTTTAGGTCCCATCAGTGAGTCCCCAGTGACTCTTGATTTGCCGTGTCTCAGGTGAAATGGGGCCTCACTAAGGAAGTGATGTGATCAGGGTTGCATTTTTAAAAATTTTATTTATTTACCTGAGAGAGAGAGAGAGTGAACAGAGGGGTAGGGAGGAGCAGAGGGAGAGGGAGAAGCAGACCCCCCCCCCCATTGAGCAGGGAGCCCGACGTGGGGCTTGATCCCACGACCCTGAGATCATGACCTGAGCCGAAGGCAGATGATTAACCCACTGAGCCACGCAGGTGCCCCAGGGTTGCATTTTTAAAGGATTAAGACCTTGGGTGCCTGGGTGGCTCAGTCGGTTAAGTGGCTGCCTTCGGCTCAGGTCATGATCCCAGGGTCCTGGGATCGAGCCCCGCATTGGGCTCCCTGCTCGGCAGGAAGCCTGCTTCTCCTTCTCCCTCTCCCTCTGCCTGCCTGTCGCTCCCCCTGTTTATGCTCTCTCTCTCACTATCTCTGTCTCTGTGCCATATAAAAATAAATAAAAAATCTTTAAAGGATTAAGACCTTTGAAAGGAGAAAGGAAGGCTGACTGATAGGCTCTACTCTTATCAGCAGCTTTTCTGCAGACCTCCTTAAATCTTTTACACCTCTCCTGGCTTAGGTTAAAAGAAGCCATCCATGCCTTCCTCCTTCCACCCTGCTGCTAGGTGCTGCTAGATAAAACCATCCTATGGCTTTTATGCCAATTTGTCCTTTCCCAGATCAGGAGAACGAGGCTCCAAAAAGCCTTCTGTTCAACATGACTTACTTCCCTTCCAATTCCCTGCAGTGGCTACTTCACATCTGGACTATTCTCAAGCTAATTCTAACTCAACTCCTTGTTCCTGGCAGATGTGCTCACTTCCAACACACCAGAAATATACAGATTTCATACACAGACTGCCCCACTTCTCTTCTGCACCCCCACGCTTAGCGTATTCTCCTCTATGTTTTCCTCCCAGCTTCTGGGCTGTCCTCTCAAGTTACACTATCTACTTTGCGTTTTGTTTCAACCCTCTCCCCACCCCCCAGACCTTCCTTTCAAAGGTATCAGCTGTCTACTCTCTTGATCTCTTCTCCTGTAACAGTGTCTTTTCAGCAGAGAAACATGCCCAGGACTTCCCCACTTTAAAACAAACTAGGGGGGGCGCCTGGGTGGCTCAGTCGTTAAGTGTCTGCCTCTGGCTCAGGTCATGATCCCAGGGTCCTGGGATCGAGCCCCGCATCGGTCCTGGGATCGAGCCCCGCATCGAGCCCCGCATCGAGCCCCGCATCGGGCTCCCTGCTCGGCGGGAAGCCTGCTTCTCCCTCTCCCTTTGTCTCCCAGCTTGTGCTCTCACTCTCTCTCTGTCAAATAAATAAATAACATGTTTAAAAAAAACAAAACAAAACTACCCTTCTTCTCATCTTGCTTCCTCCTCCCTAACCTACCACTCCATCTCTCCTTCCCTTCACCAGAAAATGTTCCGAGAACGAGCTGTGCTCCTGGCCCCCACCCCCACACGTCTGCGGTGATCCACGATCCACAGTTCACTGCAGTCTGCTCCTGTTTCAACAAACCGACGGGCTCTGCTCTCTCTGAGGTCATTGGTCACGGTCACTTCAAACCAACCGTCTTCTCAGCCCTCCATCTACTGACTATCACAACATCTAACATTTATAACAAATGTGATGACGAACACAGCATCCGCTGCAAATAATTACAATGAATTCCCGTATAAGACTTGCTACTACGTGCCAGGCACTGCTCGAATCCTCACCACCACCATAAGATACATACTTTTATTCCAATTTTATAGGTGAAGCACAGGGTGGTTAAGTGACTTGTCTGAGTTCAGAAGCCTAGTGGGAGCCAGAGCCAGGACCCAAACTCAGGCAGTCTGGCTGTAGAGTCCCATGCTACAGTGGCAAGCTCTGAAACATTCTTCCTTAAGTGGCAGGATTCACCTCTGACCTCCCTCCTGCCCTTCTGAGGGCTTTCTGTCTTTGCCTTCTTCCCTATCTCCCCATTTCTGGTTCCTTCCCTTCTTTCCCTTCTTTCCCTTCCTTCCCTTCTTTCCCTTCCTTCCCTCCTTCCTTCCTTCTTTTAAATGATTTTATTTATTTATTTGAGAGAGAGATAGTGAGAGAAGGAACACAAGCAGGGGGAGAGGGAGAGGGAGAAGCAGGCTTCCGGCTGAGCAGGGAGCCCGATGTGGGGCTTGATCCCAGGACTCCGGGATCACGACCTGAGCCAAAGACAGACGCTTAACGAATGAGCCACCCAGGCGCCCCTCTGGTGCTTTTCTTAATGTTGATCCTTAACCTTCCTTGTTTCTCCGTCCATGGTCTTTAATCTTTTTGGGCTCACAGTCTGACCGGAAATGAGCTGAAAGCTGATGGATCAGCAGAAACTCCTTCCATGGACATGCACTCAGCCTTGGCATACAGTTTCCGAGTCCTCAAGGTGCTCTGAAGCCATTTGAGGATCCCCAAGGAGGTCATGGGCTTCACACTGACAACTGCTCCAGGCTCACTTGGTACTTAACCTCCAATCTTTGCCTCCACCTAATGCAACGTCAACCATTGCCTTCTCTGATCCCTGTTTATACTATTCATCAGAAAAATCAGTGTTAAATTTCACGATCTGACATCTCCACTGGATGGCAAGCAAGCTGAAGGCAGAGACCCTGTTTTACTTGACTTGACTACCAGGGCATGAACTGAGTCCTGAAGACTACAGAAAGCAGCACCACAGAGAGCATGTTGAGTCATATGCACAGAGATGTAGGGAAGCAAGGGCTGATGTAAGCCTCAGGTACCCATCCTGAGCGGGGAAGGGCTTGGAGTTGTTCACAAGAGCCAGGGGACAACAGAGTCCGTCACTAGCCGCTCCCCCTCTTATCCCCTCAGCCCAAGGACAAGTAACCCGAGGGGACTGGCTTTGTAAATAGAGAAGGGGCAGCTTCCAGCTTCCAGATGGACCCTCTGGGAGCCAGGTGGGCCTCGCAGTCTGGCTGCCCTTCCACCCAGAAGGGAGGGGTTCTCCGCTGCCTCAGCTCCTTGCCAAAGTGCCAGGATCCCCATGCCTCAGGCTTGCCCTCTGACCAGAAGGTGGGAGGCTATGCCATCGGAAAAGAGCCATACTCTACGCAGCTCTCTCGAAGAGCGCCTTCATCCTGGTGACGCCACTCACTTGTTCCGCCCTTTGGCCACCCATGCCTCTGCGACCTGGCGACGCTCTGAGACGCTCAGGGACAGGCCTTCTCCCGTCGTGCCATTCACTGTTCCAAACAGAGTCAGTTAGTGGGGCCAACCGATTCCTTTTGCCCCTCCAACACCAACGCAGGAAGTGCAGGGTCAGAATTCCCTGCTTAAGGGGAAGGGATGTGGGGAAAGATCAGAGGATGGAATCTGGAGGGGAAACGCCATGTTTCCATTTTTATCTAAGACTGTCTTTTTTCCATCTTCACCGTGTTCAAAGCAGTGGGAAGGTTAATTATGACTTGTAATGACAAACCTGTCCTTGCAGGGTATTTGAAAGCAGACTGAGATAACTGTCCTCATTTTAGGCAAATATCCAATTATTTGGGCTTGAATGGCAGGAAAATCACCACCACCCAGTACTGGGCTGTCAAAGGGGTCAAAAGTGGGATTTACTTATGAGGACAGTGGTACATACTACAGATCTACAAAGACCTCAGTCTAGAGTTTAACATGATTGTAGCACTCTAGGACAATTTCTTCATGGTAATTCATAAGAAAACACCAAGGATATTAATATTTCTTATTTAAGCACTCTTACAATAGTCACTTATTTTCACAACAACCCTGCAAAGTACAAATGGTTCTTCTCATCTACAGAGGCAGAGATGAGGTTCTGAATCACTAAATAAATTTGAATCCAAAGCTGTGTTTCTAAAACTTTCCCTTCTAATACAGTAATCTCTTAATGGATCACAGATAGTATGCAAACAGCACTAGGATACATTACTGGGGCCTAATGCATTTGGATCTCCAAATACTGAGCGCTCAGTTGGAGAAGGGGGGGTGAGAGTAGGAAAGAGTGTTTTTTATCACTCCTTTAGGGTCTTAATACACTTCCAAGTATGCTCTACTAGTAGGGATGTTCCTACTTTTTCCCTATACCCAGGGGAGAGCCGTGGCCCTTTGAAGAGTAAGAATCAGTCTTCCCCCACCATGGCTTGGAGCTGTAGGGGGACACCAAGTGGTTCTGTAATCAGGTTCTGGTTTTGACATGTGCCCTGACCACCTGTTCGCAGAGGCTTTAACCTGCCTGGATTATGACCTCGTGTTTCCAGGTTCTTGAGGGACCCCTGTTGGTAGAGCAGGAGCTTGGGAAAAAGCTGTAGGGTCCAGTCTGTAGGTAGGTGTTCAAGCACTCAGAACACCACACACGGAGCAACTCAATCACAGGTTTGTATATTCTCAGGCCTAAAATGTTCAAGGTCTGATTTTTTAATTTCCACCGTCCATGAAATAAATGAGGATAACTGCTGGATCTGTGATTCTTTTGTGTGCTGCATTTAGTCTTTCTACATTTATTATATGAAAAGTGTGGTGAAGACACAATAAAGCCCATTCTTAAGAGAGAGAAGTCTGGATTTGGCTGTTACTCTATCATTCCTTGGCTAAGTGTCTTTAGGCACCCTAAATAATATATCTGAGCCATAGATTTTCTTCTTTAAGTTGGGATAAAAATAACACCTTATCTGTTTTGAAGGTACACCACCAAATTAGGTAATCTCTTGAGGTGCTTTCCAGGTCTAAAATTGATGAGTCTACAGATTCGCAAATTTTACTTAGCTTAGCCAGGCTCAGTCATAACCTATGACACAAGACACTGTGACCTCTTAATTAGAACCAGGTGAGAGCTACTTTCTAAGGACCGGGCTAGAGATGTCTAGAGAAATGTCTAAAGATGACTCACCAAAAATATTCTTCACTCCCTGTTCTTCCACAAGATAATCCACATACTGACCAATGACTGAAAAGTTGATTTCTCTAAAGGACACAGGAAAAAAATGGGAAAAAAGCATATTTAGTCTTTATTCAACCAATCTTCAAATCTATAAACTGCTCTCTTTTGTTAATAGTTATTAAAAGTCCACCCAGCCATATTATGCTAAGCAAAATAAGTCAGAGAAAGACAAATACCATATGATTTCACTCATATGTAGAACAGATGAACATAGGGGAAGGGAAGGAAAAATAAGATAAAAATAGAGATGGAGGCAAACCATAGGGAACAAACTGAGCCATTAAAGAGGGAGTCTGCTCAGGGTTGCTGGAGGGAAAGGGGTGGGGGTAGGGTAACTGGGTGATGGGCATTAAGGAGGGCACTTGATATAATGCGCACTGGGTGTTGTATGTAACTGATGAATCACTAAATTCTACCCCTGAAACTAATAATACACTATATGTTAACTAAATTGAATTAAAAAAAAAAAGTCCACCTAGCCAATTTGTAAAATTCTTAACTTGCTCTAAATAATGCCTGGCTTTTCCTTGTTTTTTGAGCCTGGTGATTTCTCTACTTATTCATATATGCCTCACTTATGTGAGCAACACACCGTTATTTATCACAAAGGCTTTACCTTTAAACATTCTCACAAGTAATATTTAAAAAGTAATTACTTAGTAATCTTTTGCTCTTTTGGGGAAGCAGGATGATTGGGGCCATTGTTAAATGAGAATTTAATATTTTCCACTTGGTGAGAAGCATTTTTTAGGCTTACAAGATAGGAAAGTTGGATCTTAATAATTTAAGAATTTTAGCACTTAATATTTGTGACAGCAAATGAAAGCTTCAGTTGTATTTGCTAGTTTTAAATCAAAGAAGATTAACACTGGAGAGGAACTTTGCTCTCACTGCCTCTCAAAGCGTGGTCTGTGGAAGAGCATCTGGGGAGTCTGTAAGAAATGCAGAGCAGACTCCCTCTTTAATGGCTCATGGTATTGTAGCATTGCCCTCCCTGCCCCCACACAGTCCTAACCAGTCAAAATCTGCATTGTAACAAGATCCCCTTGTGATCTGCATGCACGCGGCAGTTTGAAAAGCAAAGACCTTATAAGGATCTGACGCTTAAAGCAATAAGGGCTCTTTTCCTTAGTCACATTGATTTTAAAATCTAGAAACTGACACATACACATCATATAAAATGACCTGTTCTCAGTCAAAATGCAGGTGAGGATGACGGGGGATGGATAGCAGGAGGAGAAGAATGAAGGGGAGTAAATCGGAGGGGAAGACGAACCATGAGAGACGATGGACTCTGAAAAACAAACTGAGGGTTCTAGAGGGGAGGCGGTGGGGGGATGGGTCAGCCTGGTGATGGGTATTAAGGAGGGCACGTACCGCATGGAGCACTGGGTGTTATGCACAAACAATGAATCACGGAACACTACATCAAAAACGAATGATGTGTTGTGATTAACATAACAAAAATTTAAAAGAGGGAAAAAAAAAAGTGAAAAGCCAAAGGAAAACTATGGCTGTGGCTATAGTGGGTGTTAAATGTCGCAGAAGCCATGGTTAGTTACATCGCCAAGGACAAAAAGTACTAGTTGGCTTCCATTTATATTTTTGTCAATGGGGGCCAGAGAATCCTAGTTTAATCTCAACCTATTAACATGCTTTTCATTTCTACTTACTGTATTCCTTAGCAAAAAAAAACAAAACAAAAAATCGGATGCGTATAGAAAACAAAGGCATCAAAGGGTAGTTGTCAAAGATAACAGGGACACGAGAGATAAAAGCAAAAGAATGCACAGGTGATCACTGTCCCCAACATGCAAATGACATCTGAGCCAGCCACTTGGGAAGAGTGTGTTTTAAGGCAGTTATAAAAGCCCCCAGGGGGAGCAGACTCCCTCTTTAATGGCTCATGGTATTGTAACATTGCCCCCCCCCCCCCCCCGCCCCACTTGCTCAAATGCCAAATCCTGGCCTCTGTCTTGCTGAGCAGGGAGGATTCCTGAATGCACAACAGGAACAAACTTAGGTTGTTCTCACCTAAAAGGAGGATGGGCAAGTTATCCGCCTAGACAATCTATCTCAACACCCTCATTTAGGTCAGCTTGACCTGCTCAACTTGAAATGTCTAAGCCTCAGACATTCCTGACCATTTGAACCTGCTCCTGGCTGCTTCCATCAAGCCCTTCACCACTTGGGATAAGTGACGAGATGCAGGACAATCAGCAGTGGTTTTGTTTGCAGGATAAAAACCCAGATTTTGACCTATGATGTCCATCTACCAATGCAAGCAACCAGGAAACAGCTCCCAATCACACTTCCAAATCACAGATTGGAAACAGAAAATAAACCTAGTGGGCAACAGCCTGTGTTGGAATCACAGATTCAAACACAGTGGCTCCCGGACACTTTCACTAAAGTCTTGACACCTCCCCAATCCCATCCCAGCCCCGTACTCAAGATCACCTAGGGTAGGCCTGGCTTTTTCACTGAGGGGGAGCTTGGAGAGCTCTGGATGGTCAGGGCTGGTAGGTACAGTACTCCCTCTGATGTGTGTTCTTTTGGTTTAATCTAATGCTTCATCATTTGGAAAGGGAAGCTAGAGAGCTTGTTTCCATTTTCAGAAGTACTTAAGGAGAGAAACTGTTTCTGTTGGGGGATGTATGTGTATATCCCCAAAGTGGACTCTAAACTCAGCAGGGACCCACACCGCCAGTCCACTGCATGTGCTCAGCACTCTACCTGGCTCCAATGAAACACTCAATCATTACTGCTGTTACTATTCCTCATGATGAAACCCAGAAATACCTCACACCCCCATCAAAGTTCACATCTCTATTACCACGAGGATCATTTTGTAAATTGTTTATGCCCACCCTCCAGGCTAGAGCAAGGACTTCCTGAAGGCAGGCACTGTGCCTTTTATCCCTGACAACCCCTTGTCTGCACCTGGCATAGTGCAGAAGCTCAGTGAGGAGGAAACCCCCATGATCTCTGCCTTCAGAGCAGCCTATCCCCACACCTGCAGGATATGTGTAAACTTCACTATTAACTAGGAAAGGAGATGGCATAGTATACAAATAACTAGAATATTAAGGAATGTACGTTGAGGGCTATGACTGAGTTAGAAAGTGTACAGGCGTTCAGAAGAGGGAATCACTCCAATTAGGGAGGCTGGGAAAGGAGGCTTCATGGAGGAGGTGGGTCTGGAATAAACAGAATGAAACCCTGCACTCCTCCTTCCCTCCCACGTTCTTAAGTTGCTGTCTATCTGGCCCTATTCTGGCGCCCTCCACTTTCCAGGGAGTTGGCTGCACCCTTAGGCAGATCGAGGCCAGTATATGAAATCCGCGGTTTCTTCTCCTTCCTCAGTGAACTCCACACTTCACTCTGTGGCTTCCATGGGTAATGCTTCCATCTACACTGACCCCCTACTCCTTTAGACTTTGCTGGAGGACAGCTACAAATTCCCTCGGGTTAGGGGTGATACATTATCTATCCCTTCAAGAAAGCAGTTTGTTGCTTCTTATAAAATGCCCCTAGCCTACAGGAGTGACACTAATGGTAGAATTTCTGGGCAGTGGCAGAGTTACCCCAAAATGTCCTTGGACAGATAGTCTTTTGGAACTACCAAGTCCTCTTAGAGAGAGAAAAAGGTTGAAAAGAGATGGCTCCTAAATGTGTTTTGACCTTCACAGTGATAAAAATTTTTCTTGTTATGAAAAATGATGGAAAAGCCAGAAGATCTAACAAGGCCAGGCCTACATTTCTGTACAGTACTGAATGGCAGGGAGGAGTTGTGGCTGCCCCCTTTGTAGGCATAGAAGCCCCCCAGACCACCTCAGGGATTTCAGGTCTCTGTCTGACTAGAGGTGCAAGCTTGCAGCCCTTGGCATTGTTGTTCAGTGGCTACAGTCACAAGTGAGCCCAGGGAAATTACCCAGAGCTGTTACCCTTGGTGTCACAAAAGTACCCCAACAGCAGGGCCAAGGTAGGAGCAGGATGATAATTCTCTCTGGGGACTTTGCTCCCTTCCCTGTTTCTCCACCATAATCTACCTCTCTGCGGTATGTGGGTTTATGTCATCCGAAGTCACTAGAGATAATGCAAATGGTAAGACTGGAATATTCTCTTCCCCGCTGGATGGCTGTCTGGGGTTCATTGCTCATGGAAGTAAGAGGTGGCACAAACCAGTTCTCTTCCAAAGGTGGGACTGCAATGTCTCTTCCTTTGTGAGCCTCAAGAACACATCCAAGTACTGGCCATCTCAGTGCTGAGTGACTCAGAACCAAATACCATGCTTGCTGAAGTCACTCCCCTACTTAACTCCAATTCACTATCTTAATTTCAGTTCCCATGGGTTCAGATTCTTTGCCTTAGGTCCATGATTTTCTTCCAATTTTTCATACCATAGAAGCTATGTCATTTATTTTTGAAAGTACACAAGATATAAAAAGAAGGAAAAACCCACTCATTATCTCCTTGGAGATTATCACTATTAGTAGTTTTGATATTTTTCTATTCATACAGTGCAGCGTTTCTTAAATGGATATGGTCATATTGTACAAAGCATTGTGATATTTATCACTTAGCATGCCAAACTGAGTATTTTCCCGCATCTTCAGATATTCTGTTCCTATATGGGCTACACAGCATTTCATTGTATGAATGAACAGAACTTAGCTAATCCTCTAGACCCTTGGACATTTAGTTTACTTCCAAACCATGTAAGAGGAGAGAATGTTTATCCAATTATTTTTGCCACAAATTGAGGCCCTGAGTGGATACCGTTTGAAACAGCATGTAGGCTGTCTCTCTTCTCCTAGGACAGAAGGATAAAGGAATTTTTCGGAGGTGGCTTTTCAGAGAAAAATCTCTATTGCTGTTCATTTCCTCTCCTGGTGTATGACACAAAACGAAAGACTTTCACTGTATCTGAGAATACAGAATCACCAGGGAGGTCTTTTCATAACTGGCACACATGTCAGAAAATCGGATTTTTTTGCCTTTTACATATAACTCTCAGCATTCAAAACCAGATGAAAGTTATGTGTGCTTTTGGCAAAATAACTACTTGGCTACTTTAAAACTCCTTGGGCAGAGAAGTATTCAGGGACCATAACTGCCCTGCCTTGCCAGAAAACATTCTGTTCTGGGAATCTGGGTCATGTAGTCCCCCCACACAGTTAAAAAGACAATACCAAACTCCAACTCCAGCAGTCCAGGCCCCTTCTGACTGGGGTAACCAGCCTGTTTTTACTAGAGGGTATTGTGAAGATTCCCATGGTGAAGTCAAAGGCATTTGAGGGAGAAAATAACTTTTTTTTTTTGACATTTTAGCCAATCTGAAATTTCTTTCTTTCTTACAGATTTTATTTGTCAGAGAGAGAGAGAGAGAGAGAGCACAAGCAGGGGTAGCGGCAGGCAGAGGGAGAAGCAGGCTCCCCTCTAAGCAGGGAGCCCAAGGCGGGACTCGATCCCAGGATCCTGGGATTCTGACCTGAGCCAAAGGTAGACACTTAACTGACTGAGCCACCTAGGCGTCCATGAAATGGACTTTTTTTTTTTTTAATTTTATTTATTTGACAGAGAGAGACACAGCAAGAGAGGGAACACAAGCAGGGGGAGTGGAAGAGGGAGAAGCAGGCTTCCCACGGAGCAGGGAGCCCGATGCGGGGCTCGATCCTCATGACCTGAGCCAGAGGCAGACGCTTAACGACTGAGCCACCCGGGTGCCCCTATGAAATGGACTTTCTATTTTAACGACTGTACTTGCCCAAGGGAAGAAGTGACTTCTTGAAACAACTAAGGAAAGCAAACGTCTTCTAGTGTGTAGAAAGACAAGAGATGAGATGGGTAGAGAAGGACCTTTCTCTCTGGCTCCATGGCTAGGTGCAGTGGGTTAACGTTTTAGGATCTTGGTCTCATCAACTGCAGAAACAGAGGTTACAGTTCTCTCTCAGAATTGTTATGAAGATGAATTTGGAATATGTACATTAAAATGCCAGCACAATGACACGTAGTGTTTAGCCAATTAGTGTTAGCTTTTCCTCATGAAATAACAAAATTTACCATTCACTGTGCTAGATGCTGAAGATACAAAGATAAATAAGAAACATGCTCAGTCCTTGTGTATTGTCTGGTACTCGACAAATATCTCTCGAATAAGCTTAAGCAGCTCAAAGCCTGTTGGGAGAGACAGGCACGTAACAAACAGTTATTAGAGCAATTTTCATTAGCAAATACTTCTGATGTAATGTGAAAAGGTGTGCACAGGCTACTGTGGGAGCACAGGGGGAAGAACTCTGTAATTCTTTATAGGAAATGGGAAAGAAGCACCAGAGAATGGCTTTGATGGATGACTAGAAGTGTTCATGTGGAGTAGAGAGAGGAGAGCATGGTGGTAGAAAAAGGCAGAGGAAAGAGAATGTGTAAAGGCACGGAGGGAAGAAAGAACATGAGGTGTATGGGGCAATAGAAATGTAGCAGGAGAGGTATCCCAGATAGTCTGGGCTTTAACTTTATTTTTTTTATTATTATTATGTTATGTTAATCACCACACATTACATCATTAGTTTTTGATGTAGTGTTCCATGATTCATTGTTTGCATATAACACCCAATGCTCCATGCAGAAAGTTGGGCTTTAACTTTAGATCAGTTCATCTTAGACTTTAGTGTGCTAAAGAATCATCCAGGGACAGTGAAAATGCAGGTTCTGACTTAATGGTATGTAGGAGGGCCTGAGATTCTGCCTTTATAGCAGGTTCCTATGTGATATAGAGCAAACAGTCCATGGACCACATGACGAGTAGTAAGGCTTTGACAAAAGGGGATCGGCAGAGAGTCTTAAAGAGGGAAGTCTTTTAGAGAGACTCTAAAGTCTCTTAAAGACTTTAAGAGAAGTCTTAAAGAGGGAAGTCTTAAATCTAAAATTAGATTTATTTATGAGGACGCTCACTGGGCTGCAGTGTGCAGGTTGGACTGGGGTTATAGGTACTTTATACATTCTTCCTGGGATCACTACAATATCCCTCATGACATAACACCAGAGGGCTGCACTCTTTGAATTCAAATGGGACTCGGAGATGATATGGCTGAACACTTTACAGAATATGAAAGAGAACTTTTAACAGATGACAAGACCTTCCCAGGGTCAGACAGCTAATTGGTGGTAAAGCTAGGGGTCAAGAACCCAGATACTCTAACTAAAATCCATTTAACCATGTTCTTCCTGTAAACTTCCCCACTTCAGAACAACAACTTATATTCAGAATTGAATTTGGATATTTCTTAGAATTATAAAGAAAAAAGGATGCAGGGGAATAGCTCTTGTTCAGCCATTCTCAATCATGGAGACTGTGGCTTAGTTTATGAGCCAGGTTGGGAAAACTCGCATGATGGCAGGTCACCAGGCAGAATTTGCAGTTATTCGATTCCATGTGACCCTTCTTTCTGTCTCCTGGAAACATAAGTTCACACTCCCCTGTGGGCAAGTAGGCAAATGCCCATCTGCTCTCAGTGGGAGCTCCAATCTTGCTTTGTACCCACAGTAATGTTTGAATGAGAAGGGCAGGTGGTGGGAGATATGGGAGCTAATATAGCTTACATGCCTACTACGTGCTCTGTACTGACATACATTTTAATTTAATTCTTAAGGCCCTTGCAAAAAAAATACATTCTTATTTTGATTGCACACATCAGGAAAGTGAAGGTCCTAGACGGGAAAAGGATAAAAAAAAAAAAAAAAAAGAAGAAGAAGAAACAGAGAAATGGAGGAAGCAGGGCCAGAGGTATTGGGGAATGGAGAAGGATCCAGAAAAGCAGAGTCATTTATCTTCATATGTGGGGCTCGGCGATCCCGGAAAACAGCAGAATAGGGAGGAAGAACACACCAAAACTCTGAGTCCTAAATGAACAAATAAGACTGTTCAAGGAGTCTCTTCTAGGCTGAGGGATCTGATTAAAAAGGTTAAAGCAGCATCAACCAGATGTAGTGTTGTGAGCCTGCAAATAGGATCCTTCTCAATAACAGGAAGTGAATCCTGCCTGCTCATGCAATCACATGATTTATCTGTTTTATTGGCCCAACAAGTGGCTAACACATCAACAAAGAGCTGACTTCAGTCTTTCTTTGGACTTATGGAAACTGAGAAGCAACAGAAAAAAAAAATTGCTACGAATCACTGAGTAATCTAAATGCTATCTCAGCAAGAATTTGATTTAGACGTAAATGGGATTTTTCATGAAACTTGGAAACTGGAGGTGTTGAACTCCAGTGATCTAAAGCTAAACTGTGATAAGGCCAACTTTGAATGAAAATACTAAGTCTTAAGAAATTTCGCCTATTTTAAAGGGGGGTAGGGTTAAAGTTTACAAATTCAACAACAAAAGACCAAAAAAATAAAAGCCTTTCTTAAAGATCTCTTAAATTCCGCACCTTCCTTTTATCCCTGTCTGGTTCAAATGAACGTACTGACCTAAGTGCATCCTGACCCTGTGCTGAGCACCATTATATGGAATATCTCACTTTAACACCCAGAACTCCACCATGCAGGTTAATTATCATTGTATTTTAAAGAGAAAGAAAGGAGAAGCTTAAAGAAGCCAGAATTCTTTATATAAATAAAGCCAGATGCTTTATTTAAGCTACACTTTGGTTTATCCAAGCACACTTTCCAGTATGCGACTGTTTTGGCACACTGACCACTCTAAGGGGTCAAAAGCATTTAGATCCAGGTGGATAAATTCCCTTTTTGTCCATGGCAATGTCCAGAGAGGGGTTATACACTTGTGGCACATGACCATTAGCTGATAGTACGAGCAAAGGGACTGCCATAACGTTCACCTGGGAGTTAGGGTGCTTGTCTGGGTAAGGAGTTCTCAGCAATCATCTGTTGTTACCTTCCACTCCTGCAGGCCCCCAACATTTAACCCATGTTGAAATGAGACTGTAAACATACTAAGGGGTCTACCTTGCAGCTAACTTCCCCTCTTTAGTCAGGGGAGGACATTTTCATCACATCTATGAACGGCCTGAGGTGGAATCACGCAGCTATCTAGAGACAGGATCCAGAGGGGCCAGGCCAGGGCTTAGAAGCAAACTGTGCTAAAATGAGATTCTCCTCATCCAACTCCACTGGCCTTATTTGGGAAAGCCAGGCCTCTGATGAAATCCAAAGAGAATTTATCTTGTGGAGCTGTAGACACTGGGAGAAAGGCAAGATGCCATATCTTACCTTCTCTCTTTCTGCACTGTCTGTGATATAGAGACGCTTCTCTGAGTTGGGATCAGAGACAGTATGGGGGAGGGAGGACTGACAGAAGTGGCCACTTGGCAAGAGTACCACAGAGGCGCAGAATCTAAGTGACTGCTACCATAGAGAACTTCTGTCCATTTTGGTGGAGTGAGAACAGATTCCCCTTAGGTCCCAAATGATAGTTACCCATGCTCAGTCATTGGCGTGATGGTTGCAGCCACGAGACCTTGAAGCTTCTTCTTCGGGGAGCCCATTGAGCTGCTGAAAAAAGTCTACGAAACATAAATGTAATTCCTCTCCTTCTTCAAGGAATGTCCATTAATGATAAAACTCCCAGGCAAAGTCCATTCCCAGTTTAGAATTGTGAAAAATGCTTACAAGTACACAAACACACAGAGCAAACAGAAAGAATGTAACATGGAGAGCTTAATTCTGCAGAGGAGGTGGCTGTTTTTAAAGACAGGAAAACGGGGAGAGAGGAAGGGAGCAGTGTTCCAGAAAGCACTATCAGAAAGGCCTCTCACTTTATCTCTACAGGTGATACAGGCAGTCTGAAACCTCAAAGAGCAGGGGTAAACAACAGCAGATCCAAGAAAGAAAATGAATCTAACTCAGGGAGGTCAAATATATAAAAAAATTACTACTCCTTAAATTGTAATATGGTCAGGACAAGAGGGACATCCCTTTTTCCATAGCTCCATTCTTTTAAGCAAGAATCTCACCTAAAACCAGCACTTAAGAGTTTTAAGGCTTCAGTGTGATCTAATTAACTATCTTCAGATTTCCCTAGCCTTTCACATTCTAATTTCAACCAGTTTTGCTCTGTTTTCCTACCTCTAGTAAATCATGTAAACTCTATCATGATTGTTTATTTACCTCTCTCCCACTAGACCAAGCTCCCCAGGACAGGGAATATATTTTATTTGCCTTTTCCTGCACTGAAATACCTGCTGGACACCTTTTCTTCAATTAAAAAGTGATGAATATGTGGGTAACTGAGTGAGGTATTCAGATTGTAGCTAGATGATGACTTCCAGAACAGGGAGATCACTGCTCAGAGACTCAACCTGACCCCACTCATTTGGGGCAGAAGGATTCCTCACCATCTGACAAGAGAGTACACCTGTCATGCCAGTGGAAAAAAGTCTAGAGGTTGTGGAAAACAGGCATGAGAGGCAACAGAGTATCCTATTTAATAGCCTGGATTCCACAGGCAGACTTCAAAGCTCTCCAGCTTTGCCACTTACCAGTTACGGAAGTGTTACTATTTTTTGAGCTCAGGGTGGCTCAGTCGTTAAGCGTCTGCCTTAGGCTCAGTTCATGGTCCCAGGATCCTGGGATCGAGCCCCGCCTCGGGCTCCCTGCTCAGAGGGAAGCCTGCTTCTCCCTCTCCCGCTCCCGCTCCCCCTGCTTGTATTCCCTCTCTCGCTGTGTCTCTCTCTGTCAAATAAATAAATAAAATCTTAAAAAAAAAAGACATAAAAATTCAAAGCCACGAATGCAAAGTCTAACAACTGCAGAAGAAAATAAAAATATAATGAGTGTATTTGGTGACAGACAAAAGATGTCTGGCTTGGAGCAAGCACAGTGATATCTATAGGTAACAGAGAAGATGGGGTATATTACAGTTCTGAAGTCACTGGCATATTTAAAAACCCAATGCCCGCTACACTTAAATTTGACCTACATAATGTAATAATTACAAACTATTTCATTTTGTTCGTTCTTTATAACTGTTCATCTCAACTCCCTAAATGGGAGTATAAACTTACGGAGTACATATATCGTATCTTCTACTTTTTTTATATCCCCCAACAATTCTGGCTCTGGTGAGCCCTTGAAGCCAGAAACAGGACAAAACAAGGACAAAGACATGAAAGGGCACAGTATGGCAAAACTTACTGCTTTTGTAGAAAGCCAACTCGATACCTCCCTGACAAACAGATATCTCCCTCGCAAAACTTGCTCCTGAAATTAAGCCCAAATCCTTCAAGTAGCTTTGCTCTGCACTAAAGGGCAGGCAATAAAGGGGAACCTTGCCTGATATACGGGATTCTAGGATTTCTCTGACTTTTCCTAGTTTGAAGAGGAGACAAAATCCTGTGGGAGGTTTTGAGAGATAAATGGGGGTCCATTGGGAAAACACAGGGCCAGGGCACAGACCCTGTCTGTCCCAGAGGAATGTCTGTACATTAACTGAGATGGATGCTATGCTTGCTGCATATCTTCACCTGGCACTCCTGCAAGTATCTGAACTCAAGATACCTGCCAACATGTCCCCCAAGATTTCTTCCTTTGTTCTTTATAGTAGAGGGGTTGGAGCACTAGCTCTGGAGTCAGACATCACGGGTCTGGATCCTGGCATCACCACTTAGCAACGGGGCGGCCCTGGAACTGTTAATCACCTTCTCTGTGAGTCTGTTTTCACTCCCGTAAATAATAGCAGTCATATTTCATAAGTTGTGGAGAGTAAAATGAATTAATTATCATAGAATGATTAACAAGAGTGCCAGACACATAGTAAGTACAAGTGTGAAGTCTTGTCAGATAGCTACAGGACGTTAGCAAGTATTATTATTTTTACCAGCACCTTCTTTCCTGTCATTTCATCTTTACTGGTATTGCTTCTCTGACCCTCAGTACTCTGGTCCATTCAGGGACTAAGTCATTTCAATGCTCTTATCTTCCTTCCCTGCAATCCTTCCCTCCCTGCTTACTGCCCCTCTCAGAACTTACCCTTTGTTACCTCTTATCTAGACCAATGGACACAACCTCAGGTCCAAGGAGCCCAAAGGGGCTCAAGAAGGTGCAAATGATAAGACTCTCAACAGCTAGGTTCAGCACTAAAAGTCTCCTAATTCAAACCCTACCAGGCTGCTCACACTATACTTCTGTATTCTGAGCTGTATTTATTTCATACTTAGGGCAACTACATTGATATTCTTAGGACTGTCAGAAGCTTGGATGGGTAGTTTTATATATGCTGTTGATTGAAAGAAATAATATTAAGTGCATGTAAATGCAATTTGGTTAAAAAAAATTTCAAAAACGTAGAGCCTGTAGGCGTGTGGGGTCAGAGTTGGGAATTATTGCCCTAATCCCCACTCTCCTCCTCGAATCCACATAGGCTGCCAGGTTAATCTCCTGGTAGCACAGACATTTCTGGTCCTGCCTTTGCCCTGCTCAGAAAATGCCAGTAACTTCCCCCTGGCTTCCGTAGGAGAAATACCAAACTCCCTGGTGTAGGTCTCTGTATAGATCTCTTCATTTCATCTCAACTGATTCCTGGTGCTCGTCTCTACCATGTCCGGCCTGCTTCCTCTCTCCTGAGGCTCTCCCATCTGGAATGACACTATCTCCCACTTCAGCCAAGTTTAAAAATTCACTGAAAAACTAGAGAATTTCCCCTGATCCCCCAAGAGGAAGATAATTTCTTACTCCTCAAAATTCCCTCAACAAACACTTGCTTTTCCTTAAAAATTTTACCTCAGAGTTATTAGGGTAGTTTTGGCTTTTTTTCTACAGTGCAAGCCACCAGGGGGCAGGAACAGCTTCAAAAAAAATCTATCTGCCGAGCAATACACTAAATGAGCAAAATTTGCTGACTTTGCGAACACTGAAACTCCAGGAAGAGATGGGGCGAAAGGATCACAACAACAGTAACAGATAATGGTTGCTATTTCGTAAAATTTGAATTTTAAATAAACTTGGTAATGTCTAGCTTTGGTATTCTTTATAGCTTGTATCAGAAGCAAATGGTTAGAACGTTCTCCAGCCTAAGGCTTAACGTGAATTTGGAATGTTAACACTGAAACGCTGGGGAGGGGATATTACTCTTGAAATCTTTTTTTTTTTTTTTAAATGTTTTATTTATTTATTCATGAGAGTCAGAGAGAGAGAGAGAGAAAGAGAGAGGCAGAGGCAGAGGGAGAAGCGGGCTCCCTGCGGGACTCGATTCCAGGACCCTGGGATCATGACCTGAGCCGAAGGCAGACGCTTAACCATCTGAGCCACCCAAGCGCCCCTTACTCTTGAAATCTTGTACCTCCGTTCACTGACAACACTTGGTGCAAAGAATTCAAGTTGCCTAAGTCAATCCTCGTAAAAGGACAAAGTTGAAAAAAGTCTGGGGGAGAGGAAGGATGCAGTTCTGGGCATGGTGAATGACTTAAGAAATACACAGAAAAGAAAGAGAAAATGGAGAAACTAAAGAAACAAACACAAAAACAAAACGCAGAAATATAACGAAGTTCCCATAAATAGAAGGCGCTGGATCAAATGCTACCGCTAAAGTCTGTTTCGCTCCACGGCTGCCTCGGGTCACTTTGAGGAAAGGAGCCTTGGAGAAAGCTACGCGATCCCGAAAGCATCCCGGGGAGTGGTTCCTCCGCCCGCGGCGGTGCGGACGTTCGCTCCAGGCGGAAGGGTGTCGCGTTCACACTTCCTGTTGCCCCACGGTCCCAGCTTATCTGCCCTCCCCTCTCCTCCGGGCCGCCTCCGGCCCCCTCCCCGCCACCCTCTGCCCCCTTCCGCTGGTGGGCTGGGGGTCTTCGCCTGTCCGTCCGCCCCGCGGGAGCCGCGCTCACCGGACGCGCCCGGGTCCTCCTCGCTCGCCGCGGCAGCCGCCGCCGCCGCTCCCTGCACCGCCGCGCGCCGCCCCGCGCCCCCGCCGCGGCCTTTGCCGCCTCGGCTACCGCGCGGCCCCGCACCACGCGCCTCCACTCCCGGGCCCGGAAAGGCGGGGCCCGCGCCTGTACCCGCGGCGCGCGCAGAGGCGCGCCCCCGAGACGCTGCGCACGCGTGCGGTTTCCCCCCACTCGGCGTTACCTGGGCGGTGTGGGTGAGGCGCCGGGACTGCGAGCACCTGAGCTTGCGCCTCGGGACCCCGTCGCGCGTGCGGCGGTGCGCCTGGATTCCTCCGGGCAAGCCTCATCTCTTCCTCTTCGGCTCAGCCAGTCCTTCCGCTTGCTGACGCCTCCTGGGCTCTCTTTCTTAATAACTTTTGTCCAGGGCCCTGCAGCAACAGGTTATTTCGTGGTTGTGGGCTTTGAAACGTCTGCTCTTTCAGAAGCTTGCTGAGAACACCGCCTGCCAGGAGATGACGAACTTTAAAAGCGGATTAGTTACTTAAGTGGCAGCTTTCCTGCGTATTCTGGAGAACAGTTGAGTTTTGAAAGGGAGAAATAATTTTAAACAAAGTATCTCTACTTGCAGGAATGTCAAGAGTTTATTTTCTAATATCACGTACTGTGCTCATAAATCAGAAACACAGCCATAAACAAGTCCTCAGCTCCCTCTTGCTGAGGTGAATTAACCTCAATTTTCCATAAAAGGCAGTGGCCGGTGCTTATTTCATTTAGAGAAAATAAATTTCCCAAAGGGCTTTCTAGTTTGCACCGTGCTTTTAAATCCATTGTAGAAGTTCTTTCATTGCACACAGCTCCAGAAACTAATTCATTAATCAATTCAAGTTCAATCCTTTGTGATGGGTACTATTTTTTAAGTTCATATTTTAGAGTTGAAGCATCATCTCATTCAGAGACGTAGAGAGTTTAAGTGATTTGCCAAAGGCTATCAGGCTGTGGGTAGTTAAGCAGTGATTTGGATTCAAGTAGTCTGGAAGATGATACTTTTAATCACCACTCTATGTTATCCGGCAAAAAAAGAAAGGGAAAATCCTAGGTTTGTCTTGTAATGTTGACAAGAATATTATATCCTAATGGGACAATGTTAGTAATTTTTTTTCAAAGTCACACATTAAATATTTCAGTACCCAAAAGGTATAGGACATTAGGTTTAAGATTGTCAACCAATAAACCAATATGCTAAATGGATAAACTACTGTTTAAATAAATATGGTAGTACAAAGCAATGCCTTCTAGTAATGTGTTAGGGTTTGCTAAGAAACACATGCTACATTGGGATTTGATGTGCAGGAAATACACTGGGGGAGGGACCCAGAGAAGGCAGGGATTGTCATTCAGGGCTGACACCTGCGGAAGAAGCTATGGAAGGAGGGTGGGGAAGGAAGGGTCTCACTGGGATGGGGGAAGGGCACATCATAGCCTCACCCCTTAAGACACTCACAGCTTCTCCAATGAATTGTGGGGAAGACATTTATCTTTAAAAAATACGTATGCCTGTGCAAAAATATGAAACACTGAGGGAGGGGAAGACCTTAATCTGGGGAGAGGGGTGAGTGTGTGGGTAGGCATGTATGTGTGTGTATGATGAAGCAGGACAGTGTTTCTGAAAAGTCTTCCTGGGGGAGGGTGACACCTGAGCTGTCTTAGACAAGGAGTAGGCCTTAGGAGTAGGCCTTAGGATAAGGAAGAGGCAGCAAAAGGCTCACTGCTGGCCGGAAGTCCTCTAACACTTGTCTGCTAAGTGGCATGGGCTCTGTGACCTTTCTTCTATTGTTATACAGTATCATTACTTTTCATGCTCTTATTTCTTGTCCTGCAACTCCACTGTGAGGTGCTCAAGGCAGGTGCCATGTCCTCTTCTTTTGTTTTTCCTACAGTGCAGAGCGCAGTCCTGTCCATCTGCAGGCCAAGAGGGTGGGATTTGGAGACATTTACTCCCTTCAACTCTCCTTTGTTTTAAAAAAATATATTGGGGTTCCACATCACATTGTGTTCACAATTCAAGTTTGAAACTCAGTGACGTGGAGGAAAGAGCTTGGGGGATACAGTGCACTGTAATTGATCAGACTGGTCACATGTTCCATCCTTGGAGAGGGCAGTGGACCCCATCACGGCCTCCGGAACTAATGTGGGAAAAGGGTGGTTCCCCAGAAGGGTTCCCCTCACTTTCTTGTAATGATGTTAAATGCTCTAGTACCAATTTCAGGGTGTGGGGGGTGTTCCCCACACTAAGAATGAAAGGTTCTCTGACACCAGCTGGGTGTCCTACAATTTAACTCAATTCTGATACTATCTACTCAGAGATGGCATCAGATTTCCACAGATTAAGGGTTCAGTCCTACAGGTCTGCTCTCCCCACCCCACCCCCACTTCAGACACCACATCAGACCCAGGCTCTTACCTGTGCTTCTGACCCATTGGCTATAAACCAGACCCCTTCTTTGATTAATTTGCTGCAGCAGCCCACAGAACTCAAAGAAACATTTTACTTACTAGATCACTGGCTTTTATAAAAGGATGTAACTTGGGAATAGCCAGGGGGAAGAAATGCCTAGGGCAAGGGATGGGAAAAGGGCTCATAGTTTCCCTGTTTTCTCTGAGTACGAGTGTATCACTCTCCTAAAATCTCCATGTTCACCAACTAGAAGCCTGTCAAAAGCCCTCCTTTTTGGGTTTTTATGGAGGCTTCATTACATACGCACAATTGATTAAATCACTGGCCATTGGTGATTAATTCAACTTTGGAGAAGGTTGCGAGTAGAACTGAAAGTTTCAACCTTCTAATCACATGGTTAGTTCTCCTTGCAACCAGCCCCCATCCTAAGTGCTTTCCCAAAGTCACCTTATTCACATAACAAAAGACATTTATTGCTCTCATCTCTTAGAAATTGCCGAGAGTTTTAGGAGCTCTGTGCGGGAAATGGAAGAAAGCAAAATATACATTTTTTATTATATATTATCTACATTGTGTATTATATATATATACAGTTGTCCTTACCAGAAAAGAGGAAATGGATTGTAGACAGACAGAATACTGCTATATTGAGGAACATTCAGGAAGGAAGGAGAATGTAATTTGGATCTTGAAAGTGTTGCTATCCATTGTGGGCCTGAAAAAGTTGTCCATAGGTGAGCAAGAAGAGTTCTTTGCATTCCTTGTAAAGACATATAACCGAATCATAGGTATGAGAATTACTCCTGGAAATTCTGGTTGTGTGGGCATGTTGGTGGGGCTGGTGGAAAAGCCAAAGTTTATTTTTTGCATCAAAGTCCAGAGATCTTCAGAGCAGGGAGCAGGCCGTGACTAGAAGTGGGACATGATTGCTGGTCCCCAAGACACCTTTTCAGGGTTTTATTTCTGAGGCTGAATGCCAACTAGTAGAGGGACATCTCTTGAGAGAAGAAAAGGCCTGTGCAGAAACTGGGTTTCAGAGAACACTTTGGGGTCATAGGAAAGGGTAGTTTTGAGAGCAGTCATGCTTAACTGTCTCCTGGCCAGGCCCTTTGGTGAAGGCATATTGGGTTCCAGCTCAAAGGAAAAAATGAACAGAAGATGCGCTTCCATATTTGGCATTCTTAACCCAGGATCTGTGACTCCAGATTTTTATTTTTAATAGCAATAATCTCAATCTTTTAATAATGCTAACCTTTATGGAGATACTATTCAATACTATACGATTCACCTATTTTTAGCATATTTCAATATTCTCTGCTGTAATTTCACAGAGTTGCACAACCATCGCTGTAGTCAATTTTAGAGCAATTTCATGATCCCCCAACAATCCATACAGTTAGCAGTCACTCCCCATTCTCTTCCTCCTCCTGGCCCCTGGCTCTATGCAACTGTTAAGCTTTCTGTTTTTATAGATTTGCCTGTTCTGGACATTTCATATAAATGGAATCAGACATCATGTAGTCCTTTGTGTCTGGCTTCTTTCCCTTAGTGTAATGTTTTCAAAGTTCATCCATCTTGTAGCAGGAATCAGTACTTCGTCCCTTTTTATGGCCAAATAATATTCCATTGTATGGGTATACCACATTTTATTCATCGGTTGAGGGACATTTGAATTCTTTCTGTTTTTTGGCTATTATGGATAATGCTACTATTGTGATGGCAGATTTTAGACCTCCTGGAATATTGTGGTATCTTTTTTCCAGTGGAGTTAGTGTATGGCATTTTGGCCTCTGTTTAGTTTTTCTGAAGCCCCAAGTCCTTGTCACGATCAGGCCTCTCACCTGTGCCCAAGCTGCTCTTCTGCAGGCTGACTGCTACTCACTCATCCTTCAGATCTTGGCTCAAATGTAACCCTCCTGAGAAGTTAACTGGTGCAGACCCTCCTCATAGCACCCAGTGCTTTTTCCTTCCATCACAACTCATTAGTGTGTTTAGTGCTCCCCATTAGTTGGTTAAGTTTCATGAGGACAGTGAACTGTTCTCTTCCTTGGGACACATATAGTGCCTGCTACATGGTAGGCACTCAATAAGTAGTTGAAATAGTACACAATGCAGAATGAATCTTGATAAGTGAGAGCAGTATCCTAGCTCTGTTGCCTGAACATAAACTTTTGAATTGATGGGAGGAGGCTACCTCTTGTTGACTGGTGTTTATACAAGAGTCAGGTGCCCTGTGGCCAAGAGGGATGGTGTCAACACAGAGAATGAGAACTAGGGAGCACCGAAGACAAGGGGGCCAGATAAAGAGGCCTGCAGTACCTCTCTGAGAGCAAGAAGGAAGGGATTGTTGACTGCATTAAATCTGGGGGATGTTGCCTTGTTGTTGACTTTGGGCCCCTTTTTCTGGATTGTATCTATGGTCTGACATGCCAATGGGATCCCCACATTGATTTATCACCCCATAATAATTGGAAAACACTGAAAATTTGGGCCTAGTTTAATGATTGGCAAGGGAGAATTATGAGGGTGCCATCGTTTGAAAACAGAAAAGGAAGTTAATATTAATTTTGCTTGGCAGGTCTTCTTTGACAATATTAAAATAATTACAGAGGCAGAACTTCCTTTTGAAGGATGTTCAGCTTGTATTAGGTATTGCCTAGAGGAACATTAGGCTGTTAGAAGGCTCACAAATGAGTCTTTTTTTTTTTTTTTAAGCAGACATGACTGTCCTAAATTGTGTATTAGGTAAGAATTTTACAAACATTACTTATATTAGCGGTAACGGTGGAGCTGGAGAGTATTACGTCTTCTCCATGACACATGGCGAGAACCACCAATAGTGTGGTGGAACTTGTGACCCTTTCCAAGGCCACGGCTCCTGCAGTCTGCAGATGTCAGCCCTTGCATCTCCCTGTGCTTGTGGACTGGTCTGGTGATCCACTGGGTGTCAGGATTTCTTCTGATAGCTTTATGGAATGGATCAATGAGGATAACCTCAGAGAATTTGTATGTGGAATCTTCACCAACCCAGGAAGAATTCAAGACTCTCAGAGCCCCACAGTGGCGTCCAGCTCACTCCTCTGCAACAGACTGAAGGCTTCCGGCAAACTTGAGCTGGTTAACACCATGATGGACAGACTTGCCGTAGGTAGCACCCTAAGGAGCTGGGCATTTGTGGCCACCACGACGCACGCGAATCCAATATATGACATAACCTTGCTTGGCCTTGTACCCCAGCCTGCGTGCTTTATTGGGCCGGGTTGGGCGGGGGGCCCTGTGGAGCACAGAGAGCTGGTGGTACTCCCAGCAGCCCACCCTGAGAAGCGCATTTCATCGGACTGCTTCTTCCTCCATAGCTCCTGGAAGTACTTGTAAGCGCCCACCTTGGCCTACCTTTGAGCTGATGGCTGCCGCTGGACAGAAAGGAAAGAGCCTTTCTCCCAAGTGAGTCTGTTTTACTTGCGACAGCACTCTATAGGCTTCCCCAGGGATCTCAAAGAGAAATAAACATGGCTTCCAAGAGCACGCCAGAGCTCAGAAGCTGGTCATATTATGAATTAGGTGAAAACTCACCACTAGGTGACAGTCTGTCAGCAGAAATTGCTTTCTCGTTTAATGACTTTCCCCAACTGAAAGTTTCTGGGAATATCAGTAAAAATAAAAATATTAGGTAATCTTTTTCTGACCCCATTTCCCTAGCCTCCTTTTCCCAAAAATCTATGGAGCGGACATCTTCAATTTTAAACATGCTTCTGTAATCTCCGTCTCAATATGAAAATAATGAAAAAATGATGTATGGAAAATCACACAGAAATCAGACATAGAGAATTCAGTCCCTCAGAAACTAGTTCTTTGGGTTTTGAAGATAAATATGGCTATGAAAAGAGTACACTCAGTGGTCTTGACTTTTTGATATGTAGAGGATGCTTAAAAAAATCTAGTTCAAGTTTAGTTTATAGGTATTTTCTCCCTCATGAATATAACTCTGTGCTTCCTTTCAGCATTTGACGTGAAGATGGAGCTCTCTGGAGAAATATATTTTAGCTCATTTATGAAGAACTTTCATTTTATGTCTTTTTTGAGTGAAGGGAAAACTCCCTGGAACACGTTCAGTGAGGTAAGCGCAACTTGAGATTTCCTTTGCTTCCACCCAAGGCTGCTTCAGTTCTGGGTAATAGCTGAACTCAAGCACTAACAGTCTGGGCTCAGGGAAGTTTGGGCCCCTCCTGTCAGTTGGTAGCAGGGGACAGGAGCTCAGATGGCTTCTGGGGGGGTTGGGGGTAAATTTTGTTGGTCCTGCCCCTCCTCATACCCACCGCCCAAGCCATCTGGGCGCTACTGTCTTGGACTAGCAGACTCAGCTTCCCATGTTATTCCTACTGCCCCCATCAACCATGTTCTTCTGGTCCTCCCCCAAAGTTCTCATAAGTTTTTCTAAAGTTTGTTATTCCTGTGCTCTGTTCCTCAGGTTAGGTATCTTAGTTACAGCTAAATTATGTCAACTCTGAAAGAAATGCCTACAATCTATATTTGGCCGTACATTTAAAGGTGGGCCAACTAGGTTAAAAAAAAAAAGAAAGAAAAGCAAAGTACAGAACAGTATTTATTCAATTCTTCCATTTGTATTAAAAGAAAAAAAAAGGTGTGTGTCGAGAGGCACCTGTATCTGTAGGTATGTTATTTAGGAGGATAACAGTGATATTCAAATATTTACCAACTGGGTCAGTGCTGGGGAAAGGGATGGCTGCTGGCTTTAGCTCTGAAAGCATGCTGCAGATCCTCAAGTATCCAAGCTGCAACTCTTTAATGGCTGATTGAAATTCTGGGGGGCAGCACTCAGGGGGCTTCAAGCAGCAGCTGTTTACCAATCTAGAGAATCTGTAAACAGTTGAACAACTTGCGCTTATCCTCAGCCATTTCTCCTGGGAGGGGAGAGGATCGAGGTTGGAGAGACTTCTTTTTCAGTGTGCCCTTTAGTACTGTTTACAGGGTTTGGTGGTGGTTCTCGTTGTTTGAATTCTATTCAATCATGGACTTGGAGATCGAATTTAATTTTGTTTGGCTCAGGGGATAAGTCATATTTTTAGAATGTGGATCTGGACATTTCTGTCTAGTCATCTGACTCCAGTCTGCCTACAGACTCAGGGCTGCTCTTTTTAGTGCCATCACGCAGGAAGCTCCCCCACCCAGAGCTTTGCTTACACCCCTCTACTCCCCTGGCTGACCCCCTTACACCAGCACTCAGTCCCCACCCCCGGTCCTCAGCGTTGCTGTCTGAATCTTCTTTTGTTACTTATCCCGCACCTCTTGTCTCTCCACCTTACCAGACTTCAGTCCCATTACTAACTAGCATAGACATTGCTCTGCTTATTCTCAAGACCAGAAAATAAGCGTTTTTTTTGTGTGTTCACATGACTCTTGTGTGTGGAGAACCTGCGTTTCCCTGTCTTTTACCTGAGCATCAGCCCGCATGGTCATGGTTATTGTAATCATGGTAATAACTCACATTGCATTGGTTTGTGCCTCCGCCTGCCTCATGCAGAACCACCCCTGCCTCCATGTTTCCCCCGCCCCGGGGTTGGTCTGAGGGGCAGGGTGATAACTTGCCGTGGGTCCCCTTCTATCCTTTGCTGTTCTGCTTTGAGCTCCTTGTTGGTGTCCCCTGCTGTGAAGCCACTGGGGGGCAGTGTCTCCTCTCAGCCACAGCCACAGCCACTCAGCCAAGGTTGCTCTCTCCTGGTGCCTAAAGGTGTGGAGAGAAGTCCTTTCTCTTCTGCCTTGCCACATTCTGTCACCCAAGCCCCAGAGCAGCATGACGTGTATTCAGTGTCTCCCTGAGCCCCCTCCCTCCCCGTCTGAAGGATCTGCCTGCACAGGGCTCAGGTATGAGCCTACAGAGCCAAGGCAGGGAACCAAAGATGGAGACAAGGCCTTTTTTTCCTTTCCACCCCAAGGCTTCCCTTCCTGTCCTCCTTTCTTCCACCCAAGGCTGCCACAAAACCGTCTTTAAGCAGTGGCTTCCTTGAGTCTAAGCAACTTCTAACCAGGTCAACTGTTCCCTTAGATTTATTAAACAAATTTGATCCTTTGTGGTGGGCTGGCCACACATGTTCTATGCACACTTATCTCACTGCATGGTAATTATCTGTTGGCAAGTCTGTTTCCCCGTTTGACTGCTGGCTCCTCAAGTATGAGCTCCTATCTGTGTGGTTTTCATCTTTGTATGGCCAGCACCCCATTCTTGCCTGTCACATGGCAGACCTTGGTAAATATCCCTTGAAGAATAATCAAACACAGTCATTTTGCAAAGATATACAAAAGAAAACCTCTCATCTTTACCAGAGGGA
The DNA here is from genome assembly GCF_003265705.2 of Callorhinus ursinus. Taxonomy (NCBI): domain Eukaryota; kingdom Metazoa; phylum Chordata; class Mammalia; order Carnivora; family Otariidae; genus Callorhinus; species Callorhinus ursinus. The sequence continues at coordinate 41,597,383 of NW_027397075.1, forward strand.
CATCTAGGCAACACACACACAGGGAGGGGAGCTGTTCTTTTTTTTTTTTTTTTTAAGATTTTATTTATTTATTTATTTGAGAGAGAGAGAGAGAAAGAGAGAGAAATAGCATGAGAGGGGAGAGGGTCAGAGGGAGAAGCAGGCTCCCCGCTGAGCCAGGAACCCGATGTGGGACTCCATCCCAGGACCCTGGAATCATGACCTGAGCCGAAGGCAGTCGCTTGACCAACTGAGCCACCCAGGTGCCCGGGTGGGGAGCTGTTCTTAAAGGGGCATCTCCTACCCTACAAAATATCCATCCAACGCTCTCTGGGCTCCTTGGGTCCTCAGGGGAGGGCGGCACTTCTGGGAGAGGCTTGCATTGGTCTTGTTTTGAGAGAGTAGCATGTTGAACAACTGTTTGACTGGTTACATCATATTGTGCACCTGCCAATTGAAAAAACAAGGACAAAAACATGACAGGGTACAGTATGGCAAAACATATTGATCAGAAAGGGGAAAGGCAGATGACATACAGGGACAGAACATTTTATATGTATCATCCCAAATTCAGAGAAATGTGGTTAACTCAGTGCTCCAGTCACCTAAATATTCACAGTGGAGGTAAAAGTGACAGACTGAGGCATGGATCTGCTAATGCTGGATATTGGGTGTTTCCTCTCTTATTATTTACTAGAAGTAAGTCTGATGTCATGTGATAGACCACTAAGTGTAAATGACTCTTCGACCAAGAAAAATAAAGAAATTGTGTAACTACCTGACTTTATTCTCTGAGAAGCAAACCCATGAATCACAGGCAGGGCAGACACTCTTCAACTAGCGTGTGAGACTAACAGAGGTACTAATTATGTTTATTGTAATAATAACAATATTAAACACTTACCTCAAGGAATGGCATTTGTAGAAATTAGAAAAAATAAGAATATTCCAACAGGTTTCTGGATACTCAGTGGCAGTATCACAAATAATCACAGTCACTGGAATCATTTTCAGAGATGAGGAACAAGGGTTTAATTTTAGAGAGAGGTGTTAAACAATGTGTGGATGGTCACACAGGTGGTAAGAAGTCTCTCTCATTCTAAAGCATGGCCTCTTTCTCTGCAGAGCAGTGCCTTGCTCGTTGGAGAATGTGACAGTGAAAAACATGTGATTCTCATCGGTATTGTATGATCAAATGTTTTGGTTTCCCTGTTCTATGTACCTAGAAAAACTTGGAAACTAAATGACTTGCTAGCTGACAGAGCAGGTGGAACTGAAGGGGAGTGGTGGGAATGACCACAGCACAGAGCCTCTTGCCACTCAGCGCCTTCCCTGTCTCTGTTTGCCATAGCTCCACCTACTTAGAGCCCATCACAAAGTCAATCTACCCCTCTCCCAACTCACCCACCAACAGTGAAGCACTCAGCATTTGTCAAAAGCCCACTTTGTTGTTCCTAGGGCAGGGTTTGGAATGCCAGAGCAGCACCAGACAGCGCCCCTTGCCACCCTGGTGCTTGTAATCTAGATGGAGAGACAAGGCAAAAATTCGTGACACAATTACAGAATCTGACAGAATGTAATAAAGTGCTAAATTGTGTGGTACAGACAATTAGAGAACAAGACAGTATATAATAAAGTGCTAATTGTGTGGTACAGACAATAAGTATAATAGGAGTTCAGTGAAGGGATGGATGAGTGTGGGCTGTAGTCTTCAGGGAAGACTTCTCGTCATGTCAGGGCTGCCGTGTTTATCCGGTGCATGATGGGAAACTGAATACGAAATAGAGAATGGATGAACAGCAGAATAACTGTACTGTACTTTGGTATCTCTTCTCAGTCTAGATGAGGGCAGAAAGGGAAAGAGTTCTTTGAGAGGTGGCATTCACCATTTAAAACAAAAATCAAATAGAGAAATACTTATTTTCTCTATTAATTGTGTTACAGAAAATTTCCACAGAAACTTAAAATCATATTTTAAATTGAATGATGTTCTACACTGGACTAGGAGAGTTCTGTGTTTACAGAAATCATGTTTTAAGTTCTTTTCTTTAATGAAAAGTACTTTTGCATGACAGATAATCACTTACTAGTTTATGCAAGACTCCTTGAAGCAGGTAAATAGATACTCTTGTATACTAGTGGCAGGACTGATAAACCTTTTGCAAAGTAACTTGGCAGTGGGTACCTCAGACCTTGAAGATGTGCCTGTTCTTCAGTCTACCAGGTTTACTTTGGGAATTTATCCTAACGATGTAATCATGGCTGACTGCAAGAATAACTCTTCAACAAGGATCGTTATCACAGAGTTGAGAGAAACTGGGGACAATCTAAATGCTCCCAAATAGAGGAATAACAAAATAAATGAACATTATTTGTAAAAATGGAATGTGTAGTCACTACAGTGTTACCATGCAAAACCATTGAATATGGTGGGAAATGGTCACAATATATAGATAAGCAAAAAAAGAAAATTCTACAGCTCCTAGAGTATGATTCCATTTTTGTGAAACATCTGTTTTATGCAGAGAAACATATCTCAATGGTGAAGATATATGTTACTTCCACTTCTTTATGCTTTTGTGAAATTTCCAAATGTTTTCCAGGCTACATGGTTTACTCTGAAATAAAACATGTATTAAAAATCCTATGGTTCTCTGATTTGTTTTGGGAGTCTGGAGGGTCATAATTTGGACTGTCATCAACCACTGAGTTTCCTTGAAGTGGAGTAGACCTGTCCTGGGAGGATTCCTACAGACCTAGGAGGTGGAGGTGGAGGTAGAGATGGTGGAGATAGGTTTGAGGGGCAGATCCCATGCAGCAAAGAAGTTCTGGGCCAAGAGACAAGCTTCAGAAGCATTAGTCCATTTTTCTATGATTTATAAATAACTCCTGTGTATATTACTTTCATGAACTCACATTAAGCTAGGAGATAATGAGAGGTATGCATACTCTTTAAGGCTTATACAACATGAATTTTTAGCAGCAGAGCCTGTCAGGGGGCAGAAAGCCCAGGGCATGGATCGATTTTTAGGACTTACGGAATACTAAAAAAAAAAAGTATAGATGTACCAAAACAGTTTCAAAAGTTGTGGTGTTCTAAAAATGCTTATCTTGAGGAAATCAGTACCTTTAACCCAGAGAATACAAAACCAGGAAGTTAAATTTCATTTTGAGAATATGTTAAAAGCCTGGATTTGAGATCTTTGTTGACTATTTGGGTCCAGGCTAAATTAGGCCCTGCCTGGAAACCATGGGGGGGGGGGTGTGGAATTATTGAAAAACATCAGAAAATATCTGGGAAGGATTTTGGAATTTTTGGTCCAGGGGATTTTCCCTGTCTAAAGTGAAGACAAAATACTCTTCTTCAATTCTGAGAACTTTATTTAGAACTGTGTTGAAAGGGGCCTTCCTCTGAAAGATTTCAACACAAAAGCATTGTATTTTCTCATCCGATGACTTGGTGTCTTCCATTTTCTAGATTTTGACTAATTTAAGGTCTTAAAATATACATGTTTCAACCCCTTTTAGTTAATAATTTTCTATTTTTACCTTCCCATCTAGCTTTTCATCTTGTAGTTGGCCCAGTGAAAATAAAGTGCAGTAAAGTCAGAATTTTACTGCCTTTCCTATGCTTCCCAAATAGAGGGGAAATCCTTGGAGACCCAGGTTCTTGGGAAGCCAAACCTTAGCTAAAACTGGGACATGTTTGCTTCTCTTGAAGAATCCATCCTGTAGGAAAACTTCCTTTTGCCAAAATGAGCAGCATCCCCAGAGTACAAGTTGTAAGGACTTGTTTCTGCACATTCCCTCATCTTTCAATTAATTTGGGTGAATTAACCCTCTGTGCTCCAGGCTTTCCATCGGATGGCATAGTATAGTGCTCAACTGAAATATCTGTGACAAATAGCAGCCTGAGTGGACATGGACAAGACTTCCCTCCCTCTACTGCCACATAGAAAGCCTAGATAAAATGTGGCAGAAATGTCAAATATTTATATATAACCAGTCTTGAAAAAAGTAAGGATAATAGTCTTATTCTTAGTATGAAAAAGGAACTCAGAGCCAGTATGATAACTGTAGCTAACGTGGCTGGAGCTACATGTAGGTCCTAGAATCTGGAGGCTCAGATATTGAGGCCATGTAGGGACAGGATATGTGGCCCCAAGGTCAAGTTTAGGCAGGGCGCTGTGACTAGGGTTATCAGATTTAGCATTTAAAAGTACAGGATGCAGGGGTGCCTGGATGGCTCAGTTGGTTAAGTGTCAGACTCTTGATTTTGACTCAGGTCATGATCTCAGTGCTTTGAGATCAAGCCCTCCTTGCTTAAGATTCGTTCTGTCCCCCCCAACCCCCACATGCACGTTCTCTCTAAAAAAATAAATAAAAGTACAGATAAACAGTGAACACTTTCAATATATAGGTAAGTATGTTCCAAAAGTTGAATGGGACATATCTATACTAAAAAATGTTTATCTGACATTCAAATTTAGCCAGGTGTTCCGTATTTCATCTGACAACTCCATGACAGAGTTTTCTCAATAAACCCTGGGGGCCGGATGGGGGGGATGGTGCCTCATCCATGAAGGGATTGTGTAACTACCTGACTGTAACTACCTTGGGGAAACATTCACAACTGTTGTGGGGAAGAAGAAAGGAAGCTTTAATTGATCTGGGGCTGTTGGTGGGAAAATGTAAGTGTCCCCCAGGGCTTACCATGAGTTAATGTAGGATTCAAATTTATATAACATATGGGATATAGAAATTTCAGCCTGAGGAGTTACCATAAAAACTGGTCCAGGACCTTTGAAACCTCAGAATTTCACCAGAGACAAACAAACTGCTGTGTTAGGGGTATTTCTACAACTTATCACACAGGTATCCATTGGGATAACTGGTCCTGCTGAAGATGAAGTGTTAATAAAAAATTATAAACCAAATGAGGAAATGAATCACCCTGATGGGGAACCTGGAAATAAACAGGAAAGTCAGTTACCCCAAAACTGAGCTAACTTAAAAAAATCTGAAAGAGGTTATGATATAGGTGTCTTTTGAATGTCAAAGACATAAAAGAAGGAATAGAATGAAAGAATAGCTTATTATGGAAAAAGAGGAGGTTTATTGAAGAATCAAATATAAAGTATAGAAATTAAAAATGTATTTGCTGACATTAGAAATTCAAAGGGACCCATTAAATGCCACATTAGACTTCTGAAGTGAACAAGTGAACTGTAAGAAAGAACCAAGACTACATTCATCTAGAATGTAGCACGTAGAAATAATGTGGTAGAAAAATATGAACATGAATACGAGAAATGGAGGTTAGAATGGGGTCACGTGTGTATATGTGTGTGCGCACACACATCCACACACACTATTTGTGATTGCAGATTGCATTCTGACTCCTATGTTGGAGTGGTGATGACTCATGATTTGAATATTTCCCCAAATATAGGAGGAAGACTCAAAAAAGATTCCTAAGGAAGGCATAAGGAAAGGGGAGAGTAGAGAGAACAGAGGTATAATTGCTAAGATATAATAGAAGTTGCTTAAAAAAAAAGACCCTAGAATATAAAGGCCTAAAGAAGATAGAAATTTATTTCCCATATAACAGTCTAGAGGCCAAGGGCTAGTAAGCAGCTCTGTTATTTTAATCTGTGGCTTCTATTTCAGGATCCCACATGGTTTCTTTAGCTCTGGTCCTTGGGTCTACATCCTAAGCAGGGGTGGCGGTGGTGGGGAGAGGGGTTGCAAGGAAGGGAAAAGGGTCATGGCTGCCTGTGTCTTTTAAAAGCACTATCTAGAAGATACACATAGCACTTCTATCACAGACCCATTAGGGAGGCAGGGAGAGGTTCTATCTATGTTCCCCGAAAAAAAAAAAAAAGTGATAGTTCTCCCAAAGGAAATAGAGAACAGTGGATATGAGAGGACAGTAGCAATTTACTCTGCAGAGAGGTTAAGACAATGCTAGAAGAGGTCATGATGGGGAGTTTTCCAGAATTGATGAAAGATAAGGGTCCTAAGAATGAAAAGCATGTCCCAAGCAAGATAACTAAGAACAAACCTCACAGTGGACTGATATTGCAGACTATTAAAGAAAAATAAAGTAGTAAAACAACTAGAAAACATAGATTAATCACAAATGTAGGCCAAGTAGATCGGTAGTAAACTTTTTATCAGCCTCAACAGATACTAGAAAACAATGAAATAATATCTTCAAAGTGTTGATGAAAAATAATGTTCAACCTAGGAATCTATATCCAACTGAACTGTCATTCAAGAATGAGGAAAAAATAAAGGCATTTTCTGATAAATAATTTAAAAATAGACTCTTGCTGAAAGAGCTACGAAGGAATATATTTTGGTAAGATGGACATTGAATACACAAGGAAAGTGTGGGATGCAAGAAACAATCGGTCACCTCCTCCCTGTATAATATTCTTAAATTCAATTACAGTTAAAAACTCATCTCAAAATATATAAAGCAAAAATGTGGCAGGATTATGAGGATGAGAGATACCATGGAAAGCACATCAGGTCAGAAGATTTGGGTTGTGCTCTATCATTTATTCTAACTTAAAAAAATAGCAACAACTCAATTCTGATTCATTAGTTTTATGGTCTTGTGGTATAATCTTTCTGATTTAGAGGTGGGCTTTGGGTTATGATAGTCCTGGTTCTAATCCTTGCTCTCTCATTGACTGACTTTGTGATCGTAAGCAGTTTAACCTCCTAAAGCTCAGTTTCCATACCTGAGAAATAGGAAAAATAATTGTATTAGAGTTCCTGTATTAGTCAGAGTTCTCTAAGCAACAGAGGATGACTCTTGCTGAATAAATGGAAAAGCATTTTATTTAAAAAATATCAGGTGGGGGGCACCTGGGTGACTCAGTCATTTAGCGTCTGCCTTCGGCTCAGGTCAAGATCCCAGGGTCCTGGGATCGAGCCCCGCATCGGGCTCTCTGCTTGGCGGGAGGTCTGCTTCTCCCTCTCCCACTTCCCCTGCTTGTGTTCCCTCTCTCGCTGTCTCTGTCTGTCAAATAAATAAATAAAATCTTAAAAAAAAAATATCAGGTGGCTCACAGAACTGTTGAGTGCACTGGAAAACTGGCTTGAGGCTAAGTCTTGGCGTACAATACCCCAAACCAAGCCACAGATCTGATAGGAAACTCTTGCTGCTCCATAGCTTCTGCTTCTACATCAGAAAGATACTACTGTAATCCCTGGGAAACAGTCACCACAAAAAACCAGACACCTCTGCCTCCCCCTCACCAGTGAAGATGCAAAAATGGAAGGTCCATGTAGAGCCTCTTTCCTTTTGTTGCTTACTTCTGAATCAGTAGCTTATGATGGGGTCCCTGATGGGCAGTAACTAATCCATGTGCCTGAATTAGGCTGAGATTGCAGATTGCATTCTGACTCCTATGTTGGAGTGGTGATGACTCATGATTTGAATATTTCCCCAAATATAGGAGGAAGACTCAAAAAAGATAATAAGCTGCCATGAATAGGATAGATGCCCATAATAGTAATGGTAATAATAATAATAATAATATCTACTGTCCAGAATCTGAACTCTCTTCTGTTTAGGGAAGCCACCATTTTGAGAGTCTTGCTGGGTGGAGGATTTTCATCCTATGACAGACGCCAAAAGAAAACCAGATGCTGGTTCACTTGAAATCTTGACATGAGACTTAGTATGTGGACATGAGACAAACTCTTGTCCTGAGCTGTCCAACAGTAAGAGTGACAGAAAGAAGCAGGGGCAGTTTGGTCGTCATTCTAATGGCTGTGGTGTTGACGGCTATGATGTTCAGCTTCCAATGGTCAGTAGCAATGAAGACAATAGGGTGCAGAGTCCACAGCTCTTACTATCATGATGAAATCATTTTCCTTCTCTGAAAATGGGTGCACCTTACTTTAGAGGGTGTGTGTAAGCATTAGTCAAAACGTGCTCTGAAAAAGCCCTCTGAGAACCATCAAGCATTTAATCTGTGCTTCTCCTATGGCAATTGCCAGCCTTAGGAACATAGCATAATGTTTAAAGTTCCAAAAGAAAAGGAACAGTCCATTTAAACATTAAGAGAATAGATAAAACATGTAGGAGGAAACGAAGACTGTTCATTCACTTGACCATTATGGGATTATAATTGCAACACTACATTCTCTTACTGGGACAAGTGACAGATCTCCTATTTTGATAAGTGGGTTATTCCATCATTATATTAGTGTGCAATTGAGATGTTTGCATTCCAGCTGTAATATGTCTTTTGACTATATTCATTTGTGGCTCTAGATAAGGCTGATTCAAAATTCTCTGGCCTATTATAGTTACTCTCAGTTTTAAAAAAAACTCGACACCTCATTGTCAGAACCCTGTGTGGTAGGAATGTACAAATAATTTACCAAGGTTTTCACTTTGTTTTTGTGTTTCTATCTGCATAGTGATGTATCTCTGTAATGTTTCCCATCGAATGTTTGTGTGTGTGGTTGCAGCCATCTTTTTGTGGCATTTGGAGTGGAAAGTGTTGGCTGGGGGACTCTTGAGGCCTTTTGGGCTCAGTGAGTGTTGTGTTGGCAAGCCAGCTTTTGGAGCAGAAAAAACCCCCTCTAATTTACAGCATTTGTCAGTTGCCAGGGTGAAATACTCCCACCATGGCTAATTTCAAGCTACCAATGTGATGTCACAAAACATGGGGTTGGGAGGACATGTGCAAAATCAGTTCTAGCTAGCTGGAGGCATGCCACTATTTGCATTGTAAATGTTTGCTCTTAAGGTAAGAAAACTCCACGTAGGCCATAAATCACACTGTTTAGTTTCATATATCTCAAAGCTATACTGGCCAAAACCCAAAAAAACAATAAAGCAAAGGCAGATTCCTAATAAAAAGTTTTATCCCAAGGAAACCTTGAAACGTAGTGTCCTTCTAAACTTCTTTAAAACTTGCTAATTTAAATGAACAGGAGGCAGAGACCTCTCTTTTTCCCCTAGAGTGAAGATGGAGAGGCCTCTGTTCAGGTGGGAGCCCCTTCTGGGAGTTGGTGTATGAGGGAGCCTTTTCCTGCTGTATTGAATCGTGTCTTAAACGTTTATATGGTGCTTTAAAATTTTCTTCATTTGATTCTCCATTTTGAAGAGGAGAAAGCTTACCAAATGGAAGCCTTAAGACTTGATTGTTTTTATTCCAAATCTAGTGCTTTCCCTGCCTTCCCCAGGCAGCCAGAACTTTCCTTGATTCCTCTCTCTCAGTCCAGCTCAGACAGGATGTTTTCTTCCCTCTGCCAGGAAGCAGCTTCTTTCATCAATCCCTTTTTCCCACTTTCACAAGAGGAAGTTCCCTTGGCCTGCGATGGACTTGCTATTTTCAGCGTCTCCTCAGATCACATTCCTGCCAAAGTCTTTTCTCTACTGGCAGATAGACTGTGACTAAGCACTCTCGCATCACCCCTCAGAACTGTGACCTGTCCCTTGTCCCAGCAGTGCTGGAGGAATGCAGGGCTGAAGAGCAGCTGGGGGAAATGTTAAAGCTCATCGAGAGACATGCCATGTGCTGGGCCGAGTCCTTCTGCTGTCTCCGTGATCACATCAGTCCACTCTGTTAATGGTGCTAATGATGAATTTTTATGATGCCAATGATTAGTGTACAAACTCTGAGGCAGCTCAGAACCTTACCTCGTTTGGCTTTTAGAAGCATGCCCAGCCACAGGGATCACTCAACAGTTTCATGCAAGGATGGGAACATACTGACTGCGTGAGAAACTCAGAAAGCTCAGGTAACATTTAATTAATGCATTCATATGTTAACCTTATATTTACCGTGCATCTGTCATGTTCATGGCTCTCTTGGAAGGCCTGGAGACTCTCAAGGTAATGTGTTGGTGTTTGCATTCCTCCTATTTGTGCAGAGTGGCAAGGCAGACATACACACACCGATGGTTGACTGTGATACATACTACAGCAGAGACTAGGGCAAGCATGGAGGAGGAAATGTGTAACTCTGCCCAGGAGGGAATGAAAGAACCTTCCCAAGGGTTTAAAGCTGGAGCTACGATTTGAAGGATAAGAATGACATAAATTATGTAGTGCTTACTATGTTCCATGAACTGTCCCATTCTAAGCATTTTCCATATATTTACCTATTTAATTATCCAAAAACCCTATAAGGTTAGGTTCAGTTATCATCCCCGTGGGAACCTGACTCACAGAGAAGTTAAATAACTTGCCCAAGGTCACCTAGCTGGGGAAACATAGAGATGGGATTTGAACCGTGCTGTTAACCTCTGTGCTATATTTCTGTGATTTGCTAGGATTAGGGGGGGTGGTTGGGATAGCATGAGCTGGGGCGTGGAGGACATTCTAGGCTGAGGAAACAGCATGGGCAAAGGCCCAAAGATGTGCGAAAATATGACATGTTTGTGATTCTTGCTTTGAATTGTGGTGGGAAGGCAACACAGAGCCATTCAACATACATGCATCATTTTCCTTTCATTGCAGAGGCTTTCCTAGAGAATATTTGGAAAGGTATTTATCAACACTGTTTCTTAAAATTTGAGCATTTTAAAATGGCTACTGTCCAACTGTTTGCTCTGCTGAGTTATTGGGTGAGGATTGTTTTAAATACATCCCCAGAAGGATACACATTTCTTGATTTCCCATTATTCCTGAAATTGGTTTATTCTAATGCTGAGTCCAAAATTGCAATTCCCACAGAAGGCAGTTAGCATTTCTGGGAGAAAATACACGACAAAGTATATTCTTGGTCGTGGCCAAAGTTCTTGCCAGTGTCAGCGATTGATCACCAATTGATTGAGACAGTATACTCCGTGCAGTATTTTACCACCTCCTCAGGACATGTGATGTGTGCCCAGAGGTATGTACTTTAGTAGCAAAAACAAAGTGTGTGGCCATATTTGGCCCAGAGCAGCACCTAAGTGGAGGATCACCTGGCCAGTTCCATATTTCTTTGGGAATTTTCTGCTCTCAATACGCTGAGATAGGTCATTCATTTATTCATTCAGCATCTTTAAATGCCTACTGTAATACAAGTTGGTAATAACAATTACCATTAATAGAGCTTACCACGTGACAGGCACTTTGCTAAGCACCTTAAAATGATCACGTTTCATCTTCCCAATAACCCTGTGGAGTAAGAATATTATTATCCCCAGATGAGAAAATGGAAGGATTAGGAAACTTGCTCCATATGACATGGCTTGTTGAGCTGGCAGAGCTTTTCTTCACAGATCGTCTTAGTCCAGCCCCTGCTGTGCTATGTCATCTCTTTATGTTCGAGGTTCTATACCAGACATGGTTAGGGATGCAAGCAATAAACTGTAATCAAGTCAGAATGAGACAGGCATAGAACACTGGTTCTCTGTCTTTTGCCCACCAAAATGTATGTATGCCACCTGATAAGCATGCACGAGATACATTCTTTGGGACAACACCAGCATTGTGCATGATTCCATTCCTTTCCCCTCTCACTCCAACCTCCTGCCCCAGAAGAGCATATTGGAATGCACATGAGTAAGAGTGACATTATTATAGTAATGACATTGAATCAGAGATAATTTATGAAGATGATAAATCCTTTGCATATTTTCATACAGGAAGCTAGTGGATATAAACCTCAGGGCACAAACGAAAGTATCCAAGAAATATGACATTTCCTTTGTTTCTGTAAATAAACTTAATTTTGGCTCTGGACACTCAGCCCCTTGGACTGACAGGAAATTTAGCCTTTGTCATTTTGAGCTCACCTCTCTTACTTCCCATGAGGTTGTGTCAAGATTCTATTGTCTTATGCAGGGCCAACATTGTGTAGAACAATTATCTCTACTAGTTCCATGGAGATGGCTGCCACTTTTGGCCCCCAAGATCTCTTTGGCACTTGGGGCTGAAACCCATGAGGAATCTGGGAGCCCTGAGTGAGAACCCAATCTCCCAGCTTCCTCAAGGTGGCACAGGGCCTTTTCCTCTGAGATCCCTTTGACCTGTCTCTCTTCCTAACACAGACCAGTTCTTTTTCTCAGAGGGAAATCCCTCCCCATTTTTCCTCTGATGCCCTTTTTCTCTGATCAAATTCTGATTCTCCTCTATGGGTTTTTGCTTTTTGGGAGGGGAAAAAAAAAAGCAAGCCAGGAAGTGTTTTTTCTGTTTATTCTCGCTGCTAACCTCCTGTGAGGCATGTTGGCTAGAATCTGCTTGAGTCAGAAGGGGAAAATAGTAATAAAAGTAACAGGATCTGGTCATTAGAGTAGAATTTACATGGAAGCAAATATCCTTCATTTCTTTTTATTTTCTTCCTCTTTCCTTCTTCTTCTTTACAAAATGCAAATAACTTTGTTTTCAATGATAAAAGATGCCATTGGGCAAATTAACACTAAACCTACAGCGTGGTATGTATTTTTTCAGACCTCTTTTTACTACCCATATAAGCATATAACGTTTAACAGTATTTAGGAGATATTTGAGTTCTTGCTGTACCTTGTAAGCTTGTATGAGGAGGTTGCATTTTATTCGAAATGTCTACCCATTGGGGAGTCTGCAGGGCAGTCACTGAATCTTTTTTTTTTTTACGTTTTAAAGATGGTACCATCTATCCCATGGAAGGTGGATTTGCAAGACAATATGCTATTATAGAGGTCCAGATAAAAGATGACAGTGTCTAGGATAGGGTGGGAGTCAAGGAGGTTGAGAGATAACTGGGGATTCTGGATCTGGTTGAGAAGGTAAGTGGACAGGACCAGCTGGGTACTGGATATGGAGGTAAAGGGCAGTAGAGAATTGAAGATGATTTCTAGGTTTGGGGCTTGAGTAGCTGTGTGTGTGTTGCCATCTAAAGATAGGAAAGACTAGGGGGAGGGTGATGTCCTTCATTTCTTAAAACTCTGCTAGAAAAACACTTGCTAACTCCCAGGACCTTCTAGAGTCTTGAGTGATGAATTTTCGGTGTGAATCTTGACCAGGAGAGGCACGGGATGATCCAATGGGCTGCAGGAAGAACATTTAAAATTGCTATTTAAACTTGTTTTTTCTTCTCATCCTCTTAAACATCTATTTCCACATATGCTTTATAATCTGCATATTAATGCCATGTGTTTTGTATATACACATTTGCATACCACTTATAAATAAATAAGAATGACTAAATAAAAGAAAGAAGAAACTGTGAGTCGTAGCAGATAGCTAATTGTTCACTGAAATCTGTCCTTCATTCCAGATTATACAGTTGTAGCTGGGAATGGTTGTAGCTGTAGTTGCTGCTCAGCCATAGACAACTTTCTCACACCCCTCATAAGTAGCTGTTACCAGTTCTCCCCATGGGAGGTGAGTAGAAGTGATATATGTCAGTTCTGGACCAAAGTTTTTGAGAAGCTAAGTATTCTTAGCTCTTCGGCTGGCTTAGATGCAGAAAATGGCCCCGGGGCAGGAGGGGGCGGCACGGAGGGGATGATGGGGGTCCAAGATGGAAGGAGCTTGCATCCTGAAACATTGCTGGGAGAGAAACCACTCACTTACCAAGAACATCCACCTCAGGCTATTACAGGGCCAAGATATAAACTTTTGTGTATTTGAGCCATTACACACGTCTCTGTCTCTGTTATTTCTGCTTAGCATACAGGAAGCATGTGTAACATTTTTTTTTTTTATTGAGGGACATGTGTAAAATATTTGGAGGCACTGGTCGTAGCGTTTGCCAAATGCAAATGTCAGGGTTGTCTTAGTAGACTGTCAGATGCAGGGGACGATAGCTTCCCATTTCTAAGCCATCCCCTCACTTAATCAAAAGTTTTAATTATCATGGAATGATGTTTAAAACGGCTGAGTTTTAGTTTTGCAGAAAGTGAAATTTTTAGGAAGGCTTAAAATTCAGATTGCCAGATTTTTAATTATATAAAAAGCAACTAGCCTTATTGGTAATCCAAGGGTCATCTTAGAAAATATGGAAATATTCAGTGAACATTATTGGAAGAAATCAATGAAATTCAGCAAGATGGAACATTTGTTTGGCACAGATTTTCCTAACATTTGCAAATACTTTCATGTGCTCAGATTTTAGCTTAAATTATCTTCTTTTAAGGTCTATGGACTTTTAAGATCCAACTGTTTTCCAGTTACCCTTGCAAAGGAAATAACAGTTCTATGCATCCCCTCCTCCCTCCTCCCCGGGGTTTAGATGGTGAGACTCAGAAAGCCTTCCTCAGAGCATTTAGAAAAGGAAGAGAATGATGTATCAAGGCAATATTCCTGGAAGCTGAGATCAACAGACCATGATTAAAGTCAGCTTGCAGTTATATTGGCTGAGAATCGTCATGCCAGCCGCTTGCAAACCCCACAAGATGATGGATGTCTTACTGCTATCCCTCCTGCTCTCCAGAATTTATCAGCAAAAAAGAAAAATGGGGAAGGTTACAACTCCCAGAGATTCACAGATTCTTTTTGGAACAGTGAGCAGTGGAGGCTTGGGTGACAGTTAGGAATGAATCACTGGCTGTTTGTGTGGTGGCGGGAGGAGTGTCTGAACCTTGGCACTGCCATCAAGAGTAGCAGGGGCCACCTGGACAGAAGGGGCAGGTGAGGCAGTAAGAGGGCTCTCCCAGCAGATCCACTGTCATTCTAAACGGAGAATTTTAGCCAGTTCCTGTTGCAGAAAAACTCATTGTTAAGATTAGGGAAATGAAATTGTATGGCCTTTACTCACTGTGGAGGAATACATGGTTATAGAGAATGGAGACCTTGCAGGGGTTCAAGGGTGAGGCACAGGCGTTCTGGTGTTGTAGAGCTGGGGGAAGGATACGTGGGAGGGAATCCAGGGGCTGCTGGCTAGGGTGGCAAAAGGATGGATTTGAATCCGCCATCTTGGATCTTGATGCTAATTTCCTTCCTTTCCGTTTTCCTCTCCTTTCTCCTAAGGGAGCTAAGAATAAAAATGCTGGAACCTGCTGTTTTATTTTCACTCAAGAAACTGATTAATGAGGGCTGCTGGGTTTAATCAATGGTTGTCTATTTCAGCTTAGAAAACACTATTTTGGGGAGTGGAAAGAATATTGGCAATCATTCACCTTGTGGAGAGCTGCATTATTTTGCAAGTGGTTAAAGGGATAGACTTTGGCATTACAGAAGCCTGGGCTAGGATACTTGTGCCTCCACTTGAGTTAGGATATTTAATAGCTGTATGACCTTGAGTGATTATTTCAGCTGAGCCTTGGTCCCCTCACTCAGGTGATAATAATGTACTTCCCTCTTAAGTTTGCTGTGAAAATTGAGTAAGAGCATTTTATGTCAGATAAATGTTAACTCTCTTCATTATCTACCTATCTTTTCTCCTTTTATCTTTTCAGAGGTAAAATAGAGGCTGTATATGTTTATGGATACTTAGGTTTTGAGCCCCTTCTCCTGGTTAAATTTCCTGTGGTGTGTTTTCTACCCCTACTTGTCATTATTGAATCTGGAGAGTTAACATCACCTATATTCATTTCTGTCTGGAGCAATGCCCTCTTTTTTTTTTTTTTTGCCTTAGGAAGTAAAAAAATGAACTGATAATGCAGGGAAGTTTGCTTTAATTTCCTGAAGAAAAGCCATGGAATAATAATTGAAAATTTACTATTTTTTGAGCCTGGTTACTGTTAGGCACCCTTACCTAGTTTGTGCAGAGGTGCCATCTCTTGTTTTAGGACCATGTAATCTAAGGTAGAAAGAGTCTAGAGGTCCAAAGTCAGCATTGTGTCCATGGACCAAGTGCACTAAATCCCAGCTATTGTATGTGATTGTATGAGAGCTTTATTCAAGCACTGTGTCGCTGTAATCTCTTGTAGCCTGTCTCGTGTCTGGGAGACAGGGAAACATCAGTTAGGGTTCAGTTCAGGAAGTAGAAACTACCCTAGGTATTTTAAACAGAAGGTGGATTAATATAGGAGACGGGGCTTCCAAAATTATTGGAAGAGGTAGAAGGAGTGTGCTCTAGGCTGAGCCTCCAGAATGACTCCTAGGACATTGCAGAACTGACCCACAAGAGAAATGAGGACTTCTGCTCCTGTTGGGAAGGGCAGCCAGAGGCTACAACCATTGACTTTCACAACACAATGGCATAGGTCTAGAGACCAGAAAGACAGCATGAAGCAGCAGCTACTCCTGCTGATTTGGGGAATCACAGTGGAATGTGGAGTCTGGTGATCTCGGTGGCCCAAGCCCCTCTCAACATCCACAAAGGTGGGGCCTGGGTGCTGACAACACTGAAATCTCTGTCTGCAGAAAACAGAAAAAGTAGCAGGAAGATGGCTTACAGCCCCCTAACTAGAATCTGGAAAATGTATTTTTTTGCTTCTGGCATTTGTCACATTGGAAAGCTCTTGGAAATAAGTGAGAACAGATTCGGAGCCACAATTAATCAAATCCTGCACACCACCTTATCTGAGTCCCATCAAACTGTCCAGTTCAACAATATGTTCTCAGCAAAACCACACCAGTTCATTGAGGGAGACAGAGGGATTTAAACATGGTGAGCAGTTGTGTTGAACACTCTACTCAAGGAGAGAACCTCAGATCTGGTGCATGATAGGAGATATGGGCTCTCTGTCTCCTTGGTGTACCTCGCACAGTCAGAGAACCTTGCTGTGCTCTGTCTGTATACTCTGAATAAATGAGCAGAGTGGTCAAAGAATTGGATCATTGTCACAGTCTGGCCCCAGACACAAGACCAAATCCTTTGTGTTTACAAGATAAAATGGTAAACATAAGGAGTATTCTAGGAGGAAAATATTTTAAAACTGTGTATGAGTTTTTGCCTTCCTGGTTAAAATTTTAGACCCCTCTTCCCCACCCCACCCTCATAAGCCATGGCTTCATTGTACTTCGCTTAGAATTCAGTGAGAATCCAATCAAATGGGAAGTCATGTGAAAGTATGTTATAAACAGTAAAGTCTTACCTAATATCAGGTATTCTCATCAGACATAGTGCCTTACATGGAATGGGTGCATTTAACATTTTGCAAAATTTGTTCTATCATTGTCTCTCTCTTTCTTTCCCTTTCTCTCTCTCTCTCTCTGTTTCTCTCTCCATATATACAAAAACATAAAATTTAATAGGATAAACTCAACAAGAATAATTGTAAAGTCTTCTATTTAAGTTGTGAAAATTCACTTGCAACACATATGATGAGCATTGTGTTCTTAATGGTGTGTGAGAAGGAGAATATAAAAAAATTACCAGTTTCTGTGCTAGGCCTCATTTAATAAGGGACAATAAGAAATCATAGGTTTTTCATAGAAGAGAGTCCCAAGTAGGGAATTGCTTAGAAATTATGCCAAATGTATATTACATATTGTAATACGTACATATACGTTTTTCTGAACTATTTAACAACAAGTTTCAGAAATCATGCCCCTTTGCCCCTAAATGCTTCAGTATATATTTTCTAAGAAGAATATTCAGTCAGGATATTTAACAATGATGTACTATAGTGTAATTATAGATCTTATATTTTGCTAATTGTTCCCATAATGTTTTTTTATAGCAATGCTTTTTTTTTTTTTTTTCTGGTCCAGGATCCAATCCAGAATCATACATCTGGAATGGTTTTCTGGCCCTTCTTTGATTTTCATGACTGATAATTTTGAAGAATTTAGGTCAGTTATTTTTTAGAATGTCCCTCAGATTGGGTTTGTCTGATGTTCCCTCATGATTAGAGTCAGATTGTACAATTTTGGCAGGAATATTAAATAAGTGGTTAATGTTTCTTGAGCTAAATTGAAAACACAATCCAAGATAGATTCACTAAATGATAGTTTGAAGATCACTGGACAGGGAGTCAGCCCAATGTGGAAGCCAAGTTCTGCCATTTAACCACGGGATATTGAGTTACAATAGTAAAAATAATGATGGTGATGATAGTAATAATAATGACTTTATTTGGTAATATGTGAAGTACTTTTATATTCATTATCTCAATTTATCCTTTATCTCATAAGGTAAAAATGATTCTTACTTTACAGATGTGGAAACAGGCTTGGGGGGAATCAAGTTCCTTGCCCAAGGTCACAAAGTGGAGAGTGGCAGAACCAGGGGTCAAACCCAGGTTTCAAAACCTGGCTTTGATGCTTGTGCTTCTAATCCCACATTCTAGAGTGGGAGTCACATTGCCTTGTTTGGAATTCATCTCTAAAAGGAAAGGAGTAAATAAAACAAAATGCATAAGGTAGTACTTCCCAGCCTTGTGTATTTCATAGAGCAATAAAAATAGTTTTAAAAATTAGGGAATAGACACAGTGCTTATAATACTTTATACTGCCTAGTAAGAATATTAAAATACAAAACAAATCGAATACCAGTACTATTTGATAAAAGGACTTTTCAATTTAAAAAATATAAAAAAGCCATAATTTCAGAATAAAAAACATTCTTCAAAATTGTATATATTAGTTTGTAGCATACTCAGTATCTTGTTATTAATTTCCTCAGTTCACTGGGGCCTTGTAAAAGCTCTGCCCAGAACAGCCCCCATTTAGGGGTCTGCATTTGGGGAGCACTGTATGATAGTGTCTTCTTCCTCTGTTGTCCAGTGGCCTTATTCTACCTGATTAAACTTTGTGCACAGGGAAGGGAACAGTGCGCGGTGAAATAGAACAGGGTTGGAGGATGGTGGGGACAACTACAATATTGAGGAGAGTGTATGTTATCAGCTGTTAGGATTTATGGATTGCCTTTGATTCTTCTTCCTACTTACTCACTACTTTTTGTCCTATACGTACCACTATTGTCTGTTTTTTTTTTTTTTTAAAACCCCTTCCCAGTTCCTCTTCTTTTGCTCCTCTGTTCCTAACCCCTCACTTTTAAGGGATATGGAAGAGTTTGGGTAGTGTAGGAATGGAATGCCACCTGTTTTGTGTCTGAAGGCTGAGGATAGAAGGTTCCAGGAGAGAGGTTCTGTGAGCTAAGTTAGGCAACTATCCTGGCACAGAGTGTATTTATTTTTGTGTGTCTTTTGTTAATGCATTAAATAACCAGATCTTGAAGTGGGTCTAATAGCTCCTGTAATGTCAAAATTGGGATGATTGTAAATTGTATTTTGCAATATTATATCAACTATAATGTGACATTTAAATTGCCATGATATACAGAAATTTGTGAATTTCTATACTGTGAATGTCTATACAGATTTCTATCTGCTAACAACAAAGTAGCAGAAAGAGAAATTAATAAAATAATTTCATTTACAATTACACCACAAATAATGAAATACCTAGGAAAAAACTTATTCAAGGAGGTGAAAGACCTGTACTCTGAAAACTGTAAAACTTTGATGAAAGAAATTGAAGATAACACAAACAAATGGAAAGATGTACTATGATCATGGATTGGAAGAATTATATTCTTAAAATTTTCATACCACCCAAAGCAATCTACACCCAAAGCAAATCTACCAAAGCAATCTACCACTCAAAGAAATCCCTATCAAAATACCAATAGAATTTTTCACAGGACTAGAACAAACAATACTAAAATTTGTATAGAACCACTAAGACCCTGACTAGCCAAAGCAATCTTGAAAAAGAATAAAACTGGAGGTATCACAATCCCAGATTTCAAGATATATTACAAAACTATAATAATCAAAACAGTATGGAACTAGCACAAAAATAGACACATAGATCAATAGAACAGAATAGACAACCCAGAAATAAACCCACTCTTACTCTATAACAGTTAATCTATGACAAAGGAGTCAGCAATATACTTGGGGGGAGAAGACAGTCTCTTCAATAAATCATGCTGGGAAAACTGGACCACTTTCTTATACCATACAAAAAAATAAACTTAGAATGGATTAGGGATTTAAACCTGAAATCTGAAACAATAAAACTCAAAGAAGAGAGCACAGGCAGTAATTTCTCTGATATCGACCATAGCAACATTTTTCTAGATACGTCTTTTGAGGCAAGGGAAACAAAAACAAAAATAAACTATTGGCACTTCATCAAAATAAAAATCTTCTGCACAGCAAAGGAAATATTAAAACTAAAAGACAGCCTACTGAATGAGAGAAGATATTTGCAAATGACATATCTGATAAAGGGTTAGTATCTAAGATATGTACAGCTCAACACCAAAAAACCCAAATGATACAATTAAAAAAAATGGAAAAATGGGCAGAAGATGAACATACATTTCTTCAAAGAAGACATACAGATGTCCAACAGACACATGAAAGGATGCTCAACATCACTCATCATCAGGGAGATGCAAATCAAAACCACAATGAGATATCACCTCACACTTGTCAGAATGGCTAAAATCTAAACCATAAGAAACAACAAGTGTTAGTGAGGATATGGAGAAAAATTCTGTGCACTGTTGGTGGGAATGCAAACTGGTATAACCACTGAAAGACAGTATGGAGGTTCCTCAAAAAATTAGAAATAGAACTGTCATATGATTCATTAATTCCACTACTGGGTATTTACCCAAAGAAAAGAGAAAACACTCCTCGTTTATTGCAGCATTATTTACAATAGCCAAGATGTGGAACAACCCAAGTGTCCCCTGATAGATGAATGGATAAAGAAAGTGTGTGTGTGTGTGTGTGTGTGTGTATGTGTGTGTGTGTGTGTGTGATGGAATATTACTCAGCCATAAAGAAGAATGAAATCTTGCCATTTGCAACAACATGGATGGATCCAGAGAGTATAATGCTAAGTGAAATAAGTCAATCAGAGAAATACAAATACTATATGATTTCACTCATATGTGTAATTTAAGAAACAAAACAAATGAACAAAGAAAAAAAAGAGACAAACCAAAAAATAGACTGTTAACTATAGAGGACAAACCGATGGTTATCAGAGGAGAGGTGTATGGGGTATGTATAAAATAGGTAAGGAGATTAAGTGTATACCTATCATGATGAGCACTGAGTAATGTATAGAATAGCTGAATCATTATATTGTACACCTGAATCTAATATAACACTGTATATTAATTTTACTGG
Source organism: Callorhinus ursinus (assembly GCF_003265705.2). Classification (NCBI taxonomy): domain Eukaryota; kingdom Metazoa; phylum Chordata; class Mammalia; order Carnivora; family Otariidae; genus Callorhinus; species Callorhinus ursinus. The sequence continues at coordinate 41,618,350 of NW_027397075.1, forward strand.
AATTAAAATTAAAAAAATATGGGCAGAGGATCTGAATAGACATTTTTCCAAAGAAGACATGCAGGTGCCCAACAGACACATGAAAATATGTTCAACATCACTATTCATCAGGGAAATGCAAATCAAAACCACAATGAGAAATCACCTTACATCTGTCAGAATGGCTAGTATCAAAAAGGCAGGAAATAACAGATGCTGGCGAGGATGTGGAAAAAAAAGAACTCTTTCACACTTTTGGTGGAAGTGTAAATTGGTGCAGCCACTGTAGAAAACAGTATGGAGTTTCCTTAAAAAGTTAAAAATAGAATTACCATATGATCCAGTAATTCCACTACTGGGTATTTTTCCAAAGCAAATGAAAACACTAATTCAAAAAGATGTATGCACCCCTATGTTCATTGCAGCATTACTTACAATAGCCAAGATATGGAAGTAACCCAAGGGTCCATCATTTGATGAGTAGATAAAGAAGATGTGCTATAACAAAAATAAATTCAAAATGTATGAAAGACCTACATGTAAGACAGGAATCCATTAAAATCCTAGAGGAGAACACAGGCAGCAACCTCTTTGACCTCAGCCATAGCAACTTCTTACTAGACACATTGCTGGAGGCAAGGGAAACAAAAGCAAAAATGAACTCTTGGGACTTTGTCAAGATAAAAATCTTCTGCACAGTGAAGGAAACAATCGACAAAAATTAAAAGGCATCCTGCAGAATGGGAGAAGATATTTGCAAACATCATCTCTGATAAAGTGTTAGTATCCAAAATCTATAAAGAACTTATCAAACTCAACACCCAAAAAACAAATAATCCAGTTAAGAACTGGGCAGAAGATATGAATAGACATTTTTCTAAAGAAGACACCCAGATGGCTAACACACATGAAAAGATGCTCAAAATCACTCACCATCAGGGATATACAAATCAAAACTACTATGAGATACCACCTCACACCTGTCAGAATGGCTAAAATGAACAACACAAGAAACAACAGGTGTTGGCAAGGATGTGGAGAAAGAGGAACCCTCTTGCACTGTTGGTGGGAATGCAAACTGGTATGGCCACTCTGGACAACAGTATAGAGGTTCCTCAAAAAGTTAAAGATAGAACTACCCTATGATCCAGCAATTGCACTACTAGGTATTTACCCAAAAGATACAAAAATACAGATTCGAAGGGGTACATGCACCCAGTGTTTATAATAGCATTATCAGCAATAGCTAAACTATGGAAAGAGCCCAAATGTGCACTGACTGATGAATGGATAAAGAAGATGTGGTACACACACACACACACACACACACACACACACACACACACACACAGGAATATTACTCAGCCATCAAAAAGAATGAAATCTTACCTTTTGCAGTGATGTGGTTGGAGCTAGAGTGTGTTATGCTAAGTGAAATAAGTCAGAGAAAGACAAATACCATATTTTACTCATATGTGGAATTTAAGAAACAAAATGGATGAACATATGGGAGGTGGAGAAAAAGAGAGGGAAACAAACCATAAGAGACTCTTAACAATAGAGAACAAACTGAGGTTTGATGGAAGGAGGTGGGTGGGGGTTGGGCTAGATGGATGATGGGTATCAAAGAGGGCACTTGTGATGAGCACCAGGTACTGTCTATGTAAGTGATGAATCACTGAATTCTACTCCTGAAAGCAATATTGCACTGTATGTTAACTAACTAAAATTTAAACAAAAATTTTTAAAAATGTGGTATACACACACACACACACACACGCACACACAATGGAATATTATTTAGCCATAAAAACATAAAAAGAATGAGATCTTGCTATTTGTGACAACATAGATGGACCTAGAAGATATTAGCTAAATGAAATGTCAGAGAAAGAAAAATACCATGTGATTTCAGTTCACTATGTTGTACACCTGAAACTAATGTAACATTGTGTGTCAACTATACTTCAGTAAAAAATAAAAATAAAATAGCCGTGATTTTCACAGAAGGCAAAGTCACAGGTGCTGCTCCTATTAGGGGAGAGTGATGCCTACAATTATAATAGAAGGAAAGGCTGCATTTCAGAGGTGAGTGAAAATCAAGATGCAATCTTTTTTCCACTCCGAGTTCATTCATTTCCTGAATTCTATTCATGGATCCCTTGGAGGAGCGGGGAAATATGAACCCCAGGTTAAAGCCCTGTTTTAAAGTCAGTACTCCCTGCCCACTTTCTTATCTTCCATTCAGTCTCTGGTTTATGAGACTTCCTAGGTGATTTATGAGTGCCTAATGTATGCTTTACACCCACAAGTATAATAATAATAATAATAATAATAATAACCATCGTTGTAGGCATTTTTTTCTCTTTCACTGAGTTTCAAAGCATACCTCTCAATTTTTTCTTAGCTTCATTTTTCACTTTAAAAGTGAAAACAAAATAAAATTCCACTGTCTTTGATAAAGCAATTTATATTAATGAGGAAATGTCTGCAAAACGCTTCTGGAATCAAATGTATTTTGTAAGAATAAAAATCATACTTTATTTAAGGGGCACCTGGGTGGCTCAGTCAGTTAAGCGTCTGCCTTCGGCTCAGGTCATGATCCCAAGGTCCTGGGATGGAGCATGAGCATCAGGCTCTTTGCTCAGCAGGGAGCCTGCTTCTCCCTCTTCCCCTTCCTGCCACTCTGCATACTTGCAGGAAGTGAATTTTGCAGATATGAGGTTTGAGGTAGCAGACCTAGAACAAAGTCAGAGAATCTTAGAAGAGACATTGACTGTCAAAGTCAGAAGGAACCTTAGCATTCCTTCATCTCCATCCTTTATCTCAAGCTCGAATCCTGTGAACACATCCTGTCAGGGCCACATTATGAATTTCATAGTGTCAGGCACATTTGCTTTTGTAGGCTTCTTGTTCTATAAAAAATGTTTAAAATTCTATTTTATGACTCTATTGGTACTACTGACTATAATCCAGGCTGGATACATGATTATGTATTCATTTTTCTTCTGATTTTATTTTATTTATTTATTTTTTTAAAGAAGATTTTATTTATTTGTTTGACAGAGAAAGAGAGAGAGTGTTCACAAGCAGGGGGAGAGGCAGAGGAAGAGGGAGAAGCAGGCTCCCGGCTGAGCAGGGAGCCGGATGCGGGGCTCGATCCCAGGATCCTGGGATCATGACCTGAGCCGAGGCAGCCGCTTAACTGACTGAGCCACCCAGGCACCCCTCTTCTGGTTTTAAAAGAAGTTAAAATTAAAACATTTTGTGTGTCCCTAAAGGAATCACGAGCCTTAGGCACTTACCTCCTGTACCTAAAGGAGACTTTGGTCCTACTTCTAGAAGGGGAACTCACTATCTTACAGAGCAAAGCAGCTCATATAGTCTATTTAAGGATGACTTTATTTAATAGAAAGTTCTTTCTTATTTTGAGTTGAAGTTTGCTTTTTTTTTAATTTAAAGACTATAGTAGTTCTTTTCCCCAGAGATAGTGTAGTCCCTCTTCCCCATGTGCTGTGTACTAAAGCCTGTCTATTCAAAATGTGAGACATACACCAAAAGCCTTGACATCACCTGGAGGCAAATTAGGCATGTAGAATCTCAGGTCTCATTCTGTATCTACTCAATTGGAATCTGCATTTTAAAAGCTCCTCAGGTATTCATATTCACATTAAAGCTGGAGAAGCATGGTACTGGACAGATTAACAATAGCAGGTATTTACTGAGCACTACTTTATGCTAGGCACTATTTTAAGTGCCTTATATGGATTGCTTAATTAATCTTTTCAACAATCTTATTTTTTTCCAGCTCACAATTGAGCAAATTGAGTCACAGAGAAGATGAGTGACTTGCTCAAGTTTTATCCATTGTGCACAAAATCAAATCAGGCAGTATGACTCCAGGATCTATGCCCTTTCCCTCCATGCTACTTTGCTCATCCTTACATGCTTCTTTTGAGGAGAAGTTCCTGCTGCCTTGCTCACAGACCAGATTGCCAGAGCAGGAGCAATTTTTTTAAAATTTTATACCACTTAACTCCACCCTCTTGCTATAGCTGAGTGAAAGAGAGGTGGCTCCCTGATCCATGCTAGGCCATCCACAGCTATACTACAACTTATCATTTGGATGATCTGCTAAAAAGTAATTGGTAAGCTGGACTTCATTAAAATTAAAAACTTTTGCTCTGGGAAGACAATGTCAAGTGAACAAGAAGATAAGCCAGAGACTGGGAGAAAATATTTACAAAAAACACATCTGATAAAGGACTGTTTCCAAAATATACAAAGAATTCTAAAATTCAATAATGAGAAAACAATTTGATTAAAAAATGGACTAAAGACATTAACAGACACCCCATCAAAGAAGATCTACAGATAGCAAACATATGAAAAGATGCTCCACATCATATGTCATTATGGACATGCAAATGAAAACGACAATGAAGTACCACCATACACCTATTAGAATGGCCAAAATCTGGAACACTGACAACACCAAATGCCAGTGAGGATGTGAAGCAACAGGAACACTCATTCATTGCTGCTGGGAATGCAAAATGGCACAGCCACATTGGAAGACCATTTGGTGGTTTCTTAACAAACCTAAATATACTCTTACCATGTGATCCAGCAACCATGCTTCTTAGTATTTATCCAAAGGAGTTGAAAACTTATGTCCACACAAAAACCTGCACATGGATGATTATAGCAGCTTTATTCATAACTGTCAAAACTTGGAAGCAACCAAGATGTCCTTCAGTAGGAATGAATAAATAAACTGGTGCATCCAGAAATGGAATATTATTCAGTGCTAAAAGGAAATGAGCTATCAAACCATGAAAAGACAAGGAGGAACTTTAAAAGCATATTATTATTTTTATTTTATCAAACTCAATACCCAAAAAACAAATAGTCCTATCAAGAAATGGGCAGAAGACACGAACAGACATTTCTCCAAAGAAGACATACAAATGGCCAACAGACACATGAAAAAATGCTCAACATCACTCATCATCAGGGAAATACAAATCAAAACCACAATGAGATACCACTTCACACCAGTCAGAATGGCTAACATTAACAACTCAGGAAATGACAGATGTTGGCGAGGGTGTGGAGAAAGGAGAAGCTTCTTAAACTGCTGGTGGGAATGCAAGCTGGTACAACCACTCTGGAGAACAGTATGGAGTTTCCTCAAAAAGTTAAAAATAGAGCTACCCTACGACCCAGCAATTGCAGTACTCGGTATTGATCCGAAGGGGCACCTGCACCCCAGGTTTTATTAGCAGCAACGTCCACAATAGTCAAAATATGGGAAGAACCCAGATGTCCATTGACAGATGAATGGATAAAGATGTGGTGTATATATATGTACACACACACACACACACACACACACACACACACAGTGGAATATTACTCAGCCTTCAAAAAATGAAATCTTACCATTTGCAACGAAGTGGATGGAACTAGAGGGTATTATGCTAAGTGAAATAAATCAATCAGAGAAAGACAATTGTGTAATTTTACTCATATGTGGAATTTAAGAAACAAAACAGGATCAGAGGGGAAGGGAGGGGAAAATAAAATAAGATGAAATCAGAGAGGGAGACAAACTATAAGAGACTCTTAACTATAGGAAACAAACTGAGGCTTGCTGGAGTAGAGGTGGGTGAGTGGATGGGGTAATTGGGTGATGGGCGTTGAGGAGGCACGTGATGTGATGAACACTGGGTGTTATATGCAACTGATGAATCACTAAATTCTACCTCTGAAACTAATAATACATTTAATTGAGTTTAAATTAAAAAAATTTTAAAAACATGTTCATAAGTGAAAGAAGTCAATCTGAAAAGGCCATCTGCAAAAGGCAAAACTATGGAGACAGTAAAAAATCAATGGTTTCCAGGGATTAGAGGTGAGGGAGAAGAGATGAATAGGCAGAGCACAGAGGATTCTTAGGGCAGCGAAACTAGTTTGTATGATACTATAATGATGGATACATGGATACATGTCATTATATATTCGCACGACACCAAGAGTGAACCCTAATGTAAACTATGGACTTTGGGTGATTATGCCATGTCAGTGTAGGTTCATCAGTTGTAGCAAATGTACCACTCTGGTGGGGGATGTTGATAATGGCAAAGCTTATGTATATGTGGGGTCAGGGGTATATGGAGAATTTCTGTACCTTTCTCTTAATTTTGCTGTGAACTTACAACTGCTCTAAAAAAAAAAATAAAGTCTTAAAAAAAAAATTAAGCCAAGCCGCTGGGATTCTCACTCAATGATATTTAAATGAAGAAACTTGAAAAGAATTTGCTAGTTGTTAGGGGAAGAAGCAGATGGGTGGCCTGTAGATGAGTCATGTGAAAGGTGACTTTTCTATAAAAAGGCACTTGAGCTTCTGCTACTGTAGTGTTTAGACCACCTTAATTTCAAATCCACTCCCATCCAATTCTCCAGGAGGCCTAGGCCTATTATGGTTCCATCATCTCTTGGATTTCCCTGGGAGTCCCCTTACAAGCCCAGTCACTAACCCATTTCAGTTGAGCTCACTTGAATGGATTTTTGTAGTTTATTATTATAAAAACAAACTACAATGACACACATTCACATATTTGAAAACACCTATGCATCTCCTTGAGATACTCCTTTTCTAAGTGAAACATCTTCAATTCTACCTGTTAATCTTCATGCCCTGTGTCCACTCCTTCTCTTGGTCCTTTCTCTCTAGACCATACAGTTGTAGCCCTCAGAAATGAACCAACAGGAAAGCTGGAATTGGAAGCTACTTTTGTGGAGCAATTGGAAGGGAAAAGAGTGGGCCCCCTAGTCTCAAAAATTTCTTTAGCCCCTGGAAAGACTCTTCTTCAGAGCTTTAAGGTTGGTGGTAGTTATGGGAGGGTCTTTAAGGGGGCTACAGTATAACCAAAGTAATGATTAGCAGCTAAGAACAAGGCCCAGTGCTGGCCAGTAAGAGTAGGTCCCTTGAAGGAAAGCAGTGAAAATCAGGGATGAGAGAAAGGCCATAGAGGTGTTTTTTTCAGCCTGTCTTGGCTTGAAGACATTTCAAAGGAGACACTCGGACGGAAGACTTTGTCTCCCAAACTCTGGGGAAGGAACAGGTGTGCAAACTGGCAGGTGAGTAGTTTGCAGCAGTAGAGAGAGAAACTGGTCTTTTCCCCTTGTGGTTGTCGTGTTCAGGTCAGTACTAACTTTAGCCCTGCTGTCCTCAAATGGGGACAGTCCACTAGTGGATTAAATCCTCCTTAAATGGCTAAGAAGCTGTTAGCCAGAGATCAGAAGAAAGGAAAAGAAATGATTCCATCTATTCTCTGTCTGGTGCATGACGACTTCCGGAGAAGCCATTCTCCGGTGTTTTGTGACATAATAACACTTTCTATTCATATAGCATTGGTCTCTCGGGAGTTCGAAGTCCTCCACAAGCATTTTATCAACTGCTCTCACCTCGATGCCTGGGATGGAGGCGAGAAGCAAGGACAGCATTTCGCTTGTTTTCTTCCTGATGATCACTCTTTGAGCCGAGACCTCAGGCCCTCGGCAAGAGAGGACGGGGAAAGCAAGCCCAAGGCCTCTCTCATTGTATAAATAGGCTCAACTATTGTCCCTCTAATGGCTTCATATCAGGTGTCCACGCACCCACTACTATGTAATTATCCTCATTCCGTCACTTATTTGCCTTCCCTCAATATGGGGTAAATATCCTCATTTTAAGATGGGGAATTTGAGGCCATGCAGGGTGACCAAGTTCTCATGCCAGGCCCCTGGTGGGTCTGAAGCAAATGTTAGCAAATGTTCAGCTACCAACGTGTCTCTCCACCTTCTTCCTGCCTGCAGTGAGCACGGGACTGCTCCAGAGCTGAGGTGGGCTGTTACTCTCTTAATATGAGGAAGTTTGTCCTGACCCAAGTTTGAAGATAAGGGGGTGGTGTCCCTGGAGCTGGCAGTCATGGCCCCGGGAGGGCTGACTGACATTCAGACGTGCTTTCCCTGGACCCGCATCCAGAGCTGTTCTCGTCAGATCGGGCTGCCTCTCTGGGACTTGAACATTTCAGAAAGTATCTGAAGGGTATCTCAGATGGTGCTAGGACATAAATAGCTATTGCAGGAGAATGTTGCCTCAGTGATGTGAGGAGTGAATCAGCACCGCATTGAATTAGCAGCAATCTGGTGCTCAGGGTAATGGAGTGATGGTAAATGAACGTTATTACATTTTTACGTTGTGAATGAGTCCTTAGTAAAAAAGATAAATAGCTTCCAGGTGTCTTGCCATAAGAGTTAAACAACTGAGTCACTGGCGCTTGATGGAAGAACAGCGGCAGCCTAGATTCTCCATGAGTCAGCGGCAGCCAACTTGGATTATCCCCAGGTCCGACTTTAGCATCATTCCACAGTCACCATGGCACAGTCAGTCCCCCTGCTGGAGGTGCACAGTGGGAGGAAATTCTAGTGAAGGAGACCAAGCTGCCCCTGTCCCATCTGACCAAACATCCCCAGAGGCTGCAGGCTGCCTGCGCCAGGAAAGGCTGTGCCTGAAAGGAACTACCCGTGGATAGCCTGTGTCAAGGTGTGGAATCCGTGGCCATCCCTGAGCAGGCCTGATTGATGTGCTGACTCCTATGGTTGCCCAGGATGAAAGGTAATCCCTCAAGAATGTCCCATCAGGTGGCTCAGCCCAGACTGCTGTTGTGGCAGGAGATGCGGTGTTCTCACTGAGGTAGGGTCTCTGTGGCCCTGACAAAAATAGGCTTGCACTCCTTCCCCTTACAGCGCTGATTAAGCGCTGGAAGGACTTGTAAAAACACACAACATTCTCTGTATGGTATCTTTAGGTGGGAAGCGCACCAAAATTTACTTTTTTCTGCTTGGGAAAGCTCCAAATTAAAGGGAGGCAAGCATCTTGCTATCACTGCTTTTGTTTTCACAGCTGCTGAAATAGCTCTGGCTCTCCTGGTTCAGTTCATAACTTCAGTTGAAATTGCATGTGTCTGAAGGTAGGACCTGTGGGGTCAAACCTCCTGAATGGATATTGTCCTTTGTTCAAAGGGAAAAATCTGCTCATTTTAGCTTAAAGCAGTCCTTGGCCCACAAATGAACCTGAAAAGCCCACAGAAGTCCCTCAGTGTGGATGATTTCACTGATAGTCTCAACAATTCATATTATTGTGTTTGCATTTAACAGGATGTGTGGCCCCCTTTCCATCGTGCAGTCTGTAATTAAATGCCCACATGGCAGATTTGTACTGAAGGACTGCAGTGAATTTTGTCAGTGGTGGGTGATCAGAAAGGTGGGTGGGTGGGTGGCAGTAGTGTGGGGGTGCAGCAGCAAGAGGGCCTGCAAATCAAGTTGTAAGATGGGCTGGGGGGTGTTTAGCTCAAGGAAGAATCCCCAGGGAGGCAAGCTGTCTTCAGATGTTTGAGGGACTCCCTTGCCCAGGGCAGAAAGAAATAGGCTGCCCCTCTATTACCCTAGGGTGTAGAACTTGGACTTAAAGAAGGTAGATGCAGGGAGATAGTCATGTATATGTGGGAAAAATCTTTAAATTAGGATACTTGGGGGGTTTACTCTAAGGAACAACGCTTGAGGTTGTTTGGAATGATGGTGTGGGGTAGGGGGAAACCTTGAGCAATGATGTGCCAAAGCCATGGCATGGATTCCAGCCCTGGGTGAGAGGTTATACCTGATGACCTTAAGTTCCATTCCAATTCTAAGAACTTAGCTCGTGGTTTGATGTAGATGCTGATGTCATTTGCTCTTACATGAGTCAAATACGAGAATTGGTTTACCAATGTAAGTTGGAGAAGAGCATATTTATGCACTGAAACCTCACTGATTTAAAATAATTGAAGGGGAAAGCCGGTTTGGTTGATGAAGTCAATTATGAAATGGTTGTAAATAATAAAAGGCCATTTTATGACTTTCAGGTCCATGGATGCATGGAGTTATGTCTACCAAAGTTGCCTGATCAAGGTTCTGCTTTAATGAATAGAGAATGATTTGTAATCAGCATATCAGAGCACCAGGCTTGTTGGCCTCTCCTTAGATCAGAATTAAATCGTTTGTAATTCAGCGTTTGAAAACAGTTGGTCTCTTAAGGAAATAAATAGACCCCTCAGAATTTTGTTTCAAGGGTTTCTTTGTTGTCAGCCCTTCCTTTTTGCTGTTGATAATGCAGAGGGACGCTTCTGGTCAACTCCTGTCAAAACATCACGATAAAAAAACCCAGAAATGCACCATGAATAAATAAAATTTTTGCTGTATTTTTGCCAAATGAATTCTTCATTTTCTATATTGGATAATAGATTGCTCGAAACTCATGGAGGGAAATTTTCTGAGGGTTATTAATATCTACAGGGTGTGGCAAAAAATTGGATTTAACTTTTTTCATTCACTCATCAATATTTAATGTTTGAAAGACCACATATTACTTGATCCCATTTATATGAAATGTCCAGAATGGACAAATCTTATCAAAACAGAAAGTGATTAGTAGGCCTTGGGGGTGTTTTGGAAGGGGAAGGTAAGTCGCTGTAAACCGGTATTGGATCTCTTTCTGAGGAGATGAAAATGTTCTGATATTGATGGTGGTGATTGTACAACTCTGTGAATATACTAAAGACCATTGAATTTTATGCTTTAAATAGGGGAATTGTATGGTATGTGAATTATATCTGGATCATAATGGAGCTGTGCTATGAGCTAGTGCTCTGGGCACTCAAAATAGAATCTTGAACAAGACTAAGTCCCTGCCCTCGTGGAGCTTGCATTTCACGTGGGGAGTCAGGCAATAACATGTGAGCAAACATATAAAAACATAATTTCAGGAAGAAATAGTACCATGCATTAAAATAAAGCAGGATAAGGAAATAGTGATTTGTGTTTGGACACATGTGTATATGTGTGTGTGTGTCTGAGTGTATAGCATATCTGTATGTATGCATGTGGGTTTTGTGTGCATGTTATAATGTGTGTGTTTTATGTGTATGTATATCTCTGTGTGTGTATACACACATGTTCTCTATTTTAGACAAGGTGAATTGGGAGGCCATCTCTGGGGAATATAACCTTGGGCAGAGATCTGAATGAAATGAAAGTATGAGCCATCTGGATAAATGAGATAAGTACATGTCCAGCAGTGCAATATCCCTAAGGCAGGGATATTGGCTGTATGGCCAAGAAGAGGGACAGGGAGCTAGTCAGAAATCAAGCTGGAAAGGTTGGCAGGGGTCAAGTCCTGTAGGTAATAAATCATGGTAATATCTGTGAATTACTTTAGTAGCTCAATCTTAGCACTAAAAATCACCATTAACTTTGCATGACATATTATGCCATCCATAAGTGTTTTTTCACAACCGTTATCTTGTTTGATGTTCACAACAGAAGTTTCAATTAGTCATCTCAGTCTATGGATAAGAAAAATGTGGGACTTGTGATGAGCACCAGCTGTTGTATGGAAGTGTTGAATCACTAAATTGTACACCTGAAACGAATATTACACTGTATGTTAACTAACTGGAATTTAAATAATAACTTTAAAAAATTTTTTAAAAATGTGGGAAATTGTTCCTAATTCTCCTGGTTCCATGAACCCATGATCTCACCTCAGAACATGACCTATGTCTGGTAATTCTTATATCCTCATCTCCTAAATCAGCATTTGGCATAAGACATAGGAACAATAAATATTTATGGACTTGACTTCTTTGAGGTCACAAAGTGAGTGGACAGCCAAGCTGGAACTTACATTCTGGTCATCTCACTCCAAATCCCATTGTGTTTGCATTGACTCATGTGGGCCATATCGCTTTTCTCTTCCAGTCACAGAATGATGAGGATGACAGGGTCTTCAGAGGTCTTCTTCCCAATAAGCTGGCATTTATAGCCTCCATGGCCTGTGGGTGTATATGTAGTTTTCCAGGACTCTGCTAAAAGGGACTGTGATCTGACTCTCTTACTACACAATCCCACTTTAACTGAGGGAGTAAGGTTTTCTTCACATTGTCAGGTCACTTTCGCATAATTCATTTTTATCTGCTGACTCTTACAGTTTGGCAATTTTCATCTCTGCCTTACTCGACAGGCTCCATCTTAGCAAAGCCTACCATCTCTCACCCTTTATCTGCATAACAAAGTGGTTGAGAACATAAGTGTTCAAAGGTTGACCCTGTTCTTAATTGGTGTATGATCTTGGACTACTGGTCACTCTGAGTCTCAGTTTTCTTATCTGCAAAATGGAGATAATAATACTGTTGATTTCATAGGGCTGCTTGGAAAGCTAAGTGTGTCTGCGCAATGCTCAGTGCAGTGCCTGGAACAGAGGAAGCATTCAGTCAATGCCAGCTATTAGTCGCTGGTATGCTTATACTCCCGCTCTCATTGTAGAATTATGGCCAGGGAGGCAAGAAGTAAGGTGATTGCTTGTCAGTGCCTCTCAGTACACTGTTTAGGATGCCATTATGAAAGGACAGTTAGGTGGTCAGAATATGTCCTTGGATTGAACGCAGTGTGTACACAGGTGGAAATTAGGGTTGATTAGTTCCTGAGCTGGGGTCAAGGGAGTGGTGATTATTGAGTCTTCCCGAGTAGACTATTTCATATGAATTCTGTTGCTGTCATTGAACTCTCCAATTGGAGGCTATTCTTACCAGGTGGTGCTAGAAATTGGGCGTTGGAGATTCAGGATAACAATGTGGGCAGGGATAAAAAGCCATTGATTAAAAGAGCCATTTGCTTCCCTTCCTTTTCTGTCTCTTAGATTCTGGGAGAAGCTGCTCTCTCTGGTCTTCACTGCTGTTTTGTCTCCTGTTAGCAGGATTCTCACTGTTGCCAGGTAACTGGCTGGCACCTGCAAGGGCTTCTGGAGGAGTGACCTATGCTTGGCTGCTCGCTGGCTGGGTGACTGGGAGGGAGGTACAAGGAGTCAGAGGTCAAGGCCAAAAGGAGAGGAAGCATCGGTGCCTCTGCACATACCCCAGGGCTGCTGAGATTCCCACCAGACCTGTGGAAGAAGGGGAGGCCTGAAAACATGGAAATCATAAGGAAATCCTCAGCATGTCCTTTTCCCATTCATAATAATCTCTGGCACAGTAAAAAGCCAGTAAATATAAAATACCTTGGAAAAGGAACAATTAGGCTTGTTCTTTTTTCTCCCCTTTAAAAAGAAACCTAATTCCTCATAAATTCCAGAAAATGTGTGTGTACGTATGTGACTGCCTTAATACCCCCATCCAAAGCACGTCAGTTCCTTCAACTCAGTACTCAAGGTCAGGTGCCCCAGTGACTATTACCATCAGCAGAGGGAGAAGATAGATTGTCTTACCAGGCTGCACAGAAGCCCCTTGGAAAGCCATCTTTCAGTTGTTTTTTCTCTCCTGCGTAAAGCACTGATTCTCTTCCTAAAGAGGAATAACATGCTGACACTAGAGAAAGAGCAGAGAAGCAAAACAGCAGCTGACTCTAACCAGCATATTTCATCGTTCACCTGAAAGCTGAGTATCTTCCAGCACACAGGCGGCAGAATAATCCATTTTCACGTGGGCAGAAGCTGTGAGTGTCAGCTAGAAGGGACCCAGGAGATGATTCAGTATGATTCCTCATTTCAGGGATGAGGAAAGACCAGAGGTTAAGTACTTATCAGGTTCAGAGATGAGACTCCAGAGCAAACCTTCCATGGAAGAGAGAGAATGTCCTCTTAATTCTCTAGCCTTCACATCTTTCAGTGTTCTTGCCATGAACCTCCAGCCTCTTGCCCCACCAAATGCTTCTAAAACTGTCTGCCTGGCTCTCCAAGTGATATTACAGCCTCTTCATTCTGCCCCAGCCACCTAAATTGACCTGCTATCCATCTCTGGACTATTTATTTCCCAGACTCATACCTGGTCTCGAGGTCTTTTATTAGTTTACTCTGAAGTGTTTGCATCATCTCCCTCTCTCTCTCCATCAATAAATGTTCACTGACTCCAGCAAAAGAATTTGGTCTTGATTTATCTATTCCCTCATTTCCTGATTCCATATTTTATATTAACTACTTTTAATGTTTCCAAAAGGATTGACCATAGAAAGTTTGCCCAGAGTATAGCTCACCCATGGCCCATGGAGATGGGAGAGGTTGTCATAGGAGATGTTACATTCTTTTATATATTTTTTTAAAGATTTATTTATTTTAGAGAGTGAATGAGTGCAGGTGGGGAGGGGTAGAGGGCGAGGGAGAAGCAGACTCTCCCTGAGCAGGGAGCCTGCTTTGGGGCTCGATCTCAGAACCCTGAGATCATGACCTGAGCTGAAATCTAGAGTTGGATGATTAACTCACTGAGCCACCCATGTGACCTCCCCCTTTTTTTTTAAGGTAATACCAAATAATTGGCCTTGGAGAAACTATAATTTTATTTAAAAATCTAAGATGATAAGTCTAAAATATATTTCTATTTTTTAAAATATATTTTTCTTAAACATATAAAAATAGTATAAGCTACTATTTATTGAGCACTTACTATATGCCAGATCCTGAAATAGGTGCCTTATATGTGTCATTAAATATTATCAACAACACTATTGTGTAAGTACTGTTATTGTCATCTAACACAAGTGGAAACAAATTCCAGGGAAGTTAAGCAGCTTGCTCAAGGTCATGCAGTGAGTGGGCTTTTTCTAATTCTATGGCTTGTGCTCTTGTCACAATATGAGGTCAACTCCATTAATAAAATAGTTTTGGCTTATCGTCTTAGGTAGATGTGAATGCAATGTAATAAATTGACATTTTTAAAAAAGATTTTATTTGAGAGAGAGTAAGTGAGTGAGTGCATACATGAGTAGCGGGGAGGGGCAGAGGGACAAGAGACTCTCCAATGGACGGGGAGTCTGTCAGTAGGCTCCATCCCAGGACCCTGAGATCATGACCTGAGCCATCCACATGCCCCCTACATTGGCATTTTATGAGCCTTGACAAAGCAACTGTTGGTTATCCACTGCCAGGTAACAACCTTCAAACCTAGTTGCTTATGAAAGTATTTTATTATCTCACAGTTAGGTCAGAAATCTATGCATGGCTGGGTTCTTTGGCTCAGGTCTCTCAGAGACTCCACTCAGGGCTTCTGCTGGGCTGCAGTCGTATCAAGGCTCCACTGGGGAAGGATTGGCTTGAACTCAGTTCCCTCCTGGTTGTTGGCTAGGGACCACCTTTGGTGGGCTGAATGGTGACCCCCAAAGATATGAGGTCCTAGTCTCTGGAATCTGTGAATATTACTTAAGTTAAAAAGCAGTTTTTAATTCTGGTAAAATACATATAACATAAAATTTACCATACAGTAAAGCTTCAATTGATGAGATTAAGGTTTTTGAGATGAGGAGATGATCCTGGACTATCTGGGTGGAGGGACCCTAAATGCCATCGGAAGTATGCCTATTAGGGAGACACAGGAGGGAGATTAGGCACAGAAGAGAAGGAGGCAGTGTGACCACAGAGCCAGAGACTGGAATGATGCAGGCACAAGCCAAGGGATGTAGGCAGCCACCAGAAGCTGGAAGAGGCAAGGAACAGATTCTCCCCTAGAGCCTTCAGAGGTAGCACAACCCCTGTTGTCACCTTGATCATATCCCACTGAAACTGATTTCAGATTTCTGGCCTCCAGAACGGAGAGGGTACTAATAGACTGCCCTCAGGCCCTTGCTGTATGGGCCTTTCTCATGGCATCTCACAACATGGCACTTTGTTTCATTAGACACAGCAAGCAAGGAGAACCAGAGAGAGTGTAAGCAAGATGGAAGTCACGTCTATAAAACCTAATCACAGATAGACCGTCCCATCACTTCTGCTGTCTTTTACAAATAAGAAGCAAATCACTAAGGTTCAGCCCACACAGCAGGGGAGGGGATTATGTGAGGGCCTGAATACCAGGAGGCAGGGATCACTGGGGACACAGCAGCCTGTAGTATTTGCTGTGAGATAAAGGGAAACCAGAATGCATCTCAAATTGCAGATTGGCCTCTGCTGAGTGTTTTTCTGCTTCTCGCTTGATTCATTTACCGAGGCAGTCTTTACCTGGAGGGCTTTTGTTAGGAATGACATAATTTCCTACAGAATCCATTTTAATTCATCCTACTTTGCTGGAAAAGGTTGACCACATAATCTCTACCCCTCTTTTTCACACCAACCTAAAACCTCACATCTTTCATGTAGACTTTCAAGATTACCTGGAAGTTTTATATAGATTCCCAATACCCTAGACATAATAAACTCATAACCTTTATCTGTTCTGAAGGAGAAGGAAAAATTAGATACCCGTAGAAGGATTCCATCTAAGGCTGATATAACCTAACCAGTTTATTTATAATTATCAAAGTAATTTTGTTGCTGGCTTTCTGCTGAAGCAAATAGATTGTTGCATTGAGCTCTGTTCATCTGGGAAGGTACCTTCCACAAAATAGTGGAATTGATGGAGCTGATGTTCACATCCCTCCTCTCTCCCCATGCATCTCTTCTATATTGGCATCCTGCCTCTATCCCAGGGTGTTGTACTCCATGGCATAGCTTTACATCTCTTACTGGGTAGCATTGCTGTGTCCTAGGGTTCTAAAAGCATGATTTGCTGACCAACTAAGTCCTAATCACCTGAAGAGCTTGATAAAAATGCAAATATTTAGGCCCAACCCAGTTTTGCTAACTCTATGAAATATGGTGTGGGCCCAGAAACCTATATTTTAAATAAGCTTCCCAGGTAATTCTTATGCACAATAAAGATGAGAACACTAATCTAAACCCTGTTTCCTGTTCAAGCAGTTTTCATAGCTGTCTGTGAATGCTACCCATCTGTTCTATGATATTTGTTTTCGCAGTCAGTCACCTTTTTAAGTAGTTGGAAATACTTAACCCAGTATTTCCTAATTAGTGATAATTTTACCACTGGTGGTAGGCAAAGGGATTTCAGGGGTTACATGTGTGACCATTTAAAATGTCAATCGTGGTTTTTGTTATCTTTAGAGTATTTATGGCAAATTGTATAGGTTTTGCTTTTTGGGAGTTTCCTTAATGAATTTATTTTTATAAAAAAGAGTTAATTTAAAGAAAATATGTTAAATAAGTAATATGTAGGTTGTATGCAGATCTGGAAGAAACAATGACAGACATAATCAAATGGTTGAAGTTTGGGAAATACTCTCCTAACCCAAAGGAAAAGCTCTTTGTAGATTTCAGGCATCACAGTGGGAACTGGAGGAGGCATTTTGGGGCAGAAAGCCCTTTGTAGGTCACTGCCAATGCTTTTATGTGGGGCAGACCCTGGTGATCAGTATCCCTTGTGAAGCTGGTAAGAATAAATAGATGAGCCATGCCTTTGCAAGGTATGTCTCTTGTGAATATAGAAAAGAGAGAGCCAGAATAAGAAGAAGTTGCAAACTGGGTGCAATAGAGCTGTACAGAGGCATCAATTTATTCAATATCAGGACTGGTTATTGGTAAAAATGCAATGGAGATAAAGCACCCTCCCACCTCCCCCCACTGGGTCCTCTCTCTGTCAGGGGCATGGCGCCATGCTCTCCCCTCCTTCCTTCTCCTACCCTCTTCCTTCTCTCCCACCCTGACCTTATCAAAGTTTGCTCTCAGGGCTTTTATTTTTTTCAGAGTAGTAAATGATCTATATTATCCCAGAGCATTTCAAATTCTATTGAATTGAAGCATTTTAGCACAAAAATTAACTAATGAATATATTTTCTTGGAGATGAAAAAAAACCACTTTATTTTCTTAAAAAAATATGTATTGCAATGACTTTTCTTCAGTTATAGATGACTATAATCTATAAATAATGTAATATATGTTAGGGCAATTTGATGTTTTTGGAATTTGATTCATCATATAATATATTCATTAAGTGCTTTTTTTTCCTATTTGAATTTCACTATCCATTTTAGGCCTTAGGATTGTGCTGCCCTGTATAGCAGCCACTAGTCACATGGGGCTATTGAGCACTTGAAATGGGGCAGTCAGAATTGAGATGTGTTGTTAGTGTAAAGTATATACCAAATTTCAACAGCTTAGTATAACAAAAGAGAATGTAAAATATACTACTACTAACTTTAAAATATTGAGTTTATGTTGAAATGATAATATTTTTGGCTATATTGTGTTAAAATATACAAATTAATTTCACCTGTTTCTTTTTACCTATTTTAATGTGGCTACTAGAAAATTTAAATTTGCATATGTAGCTCATATTAGCATATTAGTGGTTCACATATTTCCATGGACACCATTGCCTTAAAAAATACTAAGTTCAACTTGCAATAAATCCCAGCCTTTTATTGACTTGACCATGATCATGGGCTCTGAATTTTCCAATATCCTCAGAGTGCTGACAGTGCAAAGTTATGGCTCTTTGGTTCCTAACTTGGGTATTTAGGTCAATTCCCTTACCTCCTTAGTTAATATTAGTAGATTCTATTACAGAAAGATCATCTTGGTCAAGCCTAATTCTTATAAAACCATACCTTAAAATAAGACAACATAAAGATGCATAGAAAAGTATTTGGATCAACTACAAAGTCAAAGAAGAATGTCGGAACATCAGGATATTGAAAATACGTCTGTAACAAGTCCAAGATCCCTTCAGTTATTTTTTCCTTTGGCTTATTGATGAGAATCTTCCAATTTTTTATCTGGACAGTATTACCCTCTTCTGAGGTGGAGTGTTTAGACTTCATAAAGCTCTTTTTGCTGCAGGTATCATAATGCTAGGCATTGAAAATCATAACTATCATCATTATAATTAAGTTCTTCAGCTTCAAGCCAATCAGTACCCGTCTATGAGTGTAGAGTATTAGATCATATTGTGACTGACCTGCTTTTTGTTTACCCACCTCTGAAGCCGGAATAAATAGTTTTGTCATCCAAGCTGTATCCTTTGTTTTGGCCATACCATTTAACAGGATACTATTGGCTTCAGGGACCTCTGTTAGTCTGTTGATGTTGTGTCTGCATATATTCCTAATTTTATTAGACAGTATAGATGAACATGGGGTACTGGAGGTGCATCTGCCTGAGTCTTTCTTCATTATTCTTCTTTTCACCTTGAACCCTGGGTGGTCCTTGACATCATCCTTAGTTCTGTTTGCTTTGCTTCTTCAGTCCTCAAGCTGTCCCTGGTCTCCCCGTGCTCCAGTGTGGCTTCAGAGTTGAGAAATGGGTGAGTCACTCCAATGTACTGTCCCAGTCCTGTCCTGGCCAAACTTATATCTGGGCCCAAATCCCAGTCCTAGCTTAGCTCCTACCTGCTGCCTATATTTGTCTAATGCTGTCAAAATTCCTTGGGCTTTTGAAACCTGATGCTCTGTGTTAGCTAATAAGTTCTAGCAGTCATCAAAGTCAATGAATATATAGCAAATGGATATTAAAAGGCAGCATCAAAATTCTGCAATCTTTAATGAGTTCCCCGAGGTAATTAATTTCCTGGGATATGGTGCATGGCACATCACTCTTTCCTTATTTTTAGACAGATTTTATTTTATTTTTTTAAGTAATCTCTACACCCAACATGGAGCTTGAGCTCACAACCCTGAGATCAAGAGTTGCATGCTCTACCGACTAAGCCAGCCAGGTGCCCCTTGAGCATGGCATATCATTTCTTACCCAACAAACCTGGAAATATCTGAAACAAAGGATGAATAATCTTGCTACAAAATTGTGTTGAGATTTAATTAACAGAAAACCCTATATAACACATGTATCAGAGACTGTGCGGAGTCACTGCCTATAAATGCAGCATTCAGATATCCTTGTGTCCTCTGTTTTGAAATCCATCCACCTCACTCAAACTTTTGACATTGAAATCCTTTTTCAGGGAAGGCTATGGAACCATGAAATATACCTGCTTCTGTGTTCAGGTTTCCTATATGTCTCATACAGTGGATATTTTAATTTCCCAAAGTGACCTTTCAACTTGGTTGTATTAAGCTGTGATGGCTTCACTTTGTGATATCTGGGAAGCCACAATAACATTTGGCTTTCTAGGCAGGACTCTACCTGAGACATGTGCCACAAGAAATCATCTTTGGAGTTGTCAGGGTGAAGGACTCTTGAATCTTTTTACTGTGGCTGCCAACTTACTTTTGTCTTGAAAGAATCTTCCAGGAACTTCTGCTCAATCAGCCATTACTTGTTCTATAATAGCATGTTCCTATTTGTCAATCATTATTAACGGATAACATTCAACTCCTAATAATGAAATTATTTATTAAAATAATTACATTATTATATTACTAATATAATAATTATTAAAATTACTACTATTATTTCTTAGGTGCTTCACAATGACCATCATTACTCTTAAGTTCTCTGCCATTTTGATAAGTCTGAGAAATCTTTTGCTGAAGCCATATCTTCTGAGAGATTTTTTTCCATTTTTTAAAAGTAGGCTTCCACCTAATATGGGGCTTAAACTCACAAACCAGAGATCAAGAGTTGCATGCTCTACCAACTGAGCGAGCCAGGTGCATCCTCCTGAGAGATTTTGGCCAAAGGATTTAAATTCTATTGATGAAATTTTAACAGCCATCAGGAGAAAGAATTTGGAGTGATGATATGTGTACTTTCCAGGCTCTTAAAATTCCACCATCTACTTGTTTACTTATTTGCTCATTGTTCATTTATTCATTCAAGAAATATTTACTTAATACCTGCTTTTGGATAGGTCCTGATTGAGGCACTGGGAATGTAGCAGCCTAAACGAAGATTAAGAGCATTAGACAGCCAAAGTACTGTTATAGCACTGATTAAGTGTGTGTGTGTGTGTGTGTGTGTGTGTATGTGTGTGTGTGTGTGTATAGGGGGAGGAAGAGAGGGGGAAAGAGAGAAAGAGGGAGGAAGAAAGAGAGAGCAAGAGAAAGAGAGAAAGAGGGAATTAAGCAGACTTTCACTTCTCATTTCATTTGGGTTAGTAGTTATAGATCTAGCGAATATTATTCTGGAATAAGATATGGGAGGATTGTTCTGCTTATTTTATAGCAGAGTTTCCCATGTTTTTGGGGAAGATGGAATCATAGTTTTCACAGAACACCAAACAACATCTGGGGAGCTTAGCTGGGGGAGATACCCAGTTGATCACTGATGCTGGTTCTCTCTAAGTTAGCCTTTCTAACTTTGTCAATACCCCTTTTCATTCCCACTGCCAGTAACTTAGTCTCATTCATTATCTGCCATACCTGGGCCATTGCAGTAATTTTCCATGTGGTCTTCAAGACTTTAGTCTCTCCCAATGCAATCCATCCTCCATACTGACCTATTACTGGCAGCCTTTTACTGAGCAATCTTTAGTTGTAGGTGAGGCTCAGAGATCAGGTGCCACAAACAAGGTCACATAGGTAACAAGTGGCAGTAACAAGAATTCTATTATACTGGTGTTTTTAAAACTGATCTGTAGAACACTGGAGGCCTAAGGACATTCCCAGGTACTCTGTGATGATTTGTAAATTTTTTCATTTAAATCATAAGCCCTTACCTTGAGCTAGAGCTAGACCACCCAAAGTGACCCTCGCCTTGCTGAGGACTGCAACGCAGTTTCAATTGTGTTTGTGCTCACTGTAACGTTGATGTGAGTAATGTTGCTTTAGTTGGGATTGGCTTTTGAGAAAAAAGCAGATTGTGAAATTTTTTTCAGCAGTGATTGCAAGAATCTTGATTTGGAAGAAGACTTTTCCATCTTTTCTAGCTCTAAGGAAACATTTTAATTATAGCTAGGGGGTTTATCCTATTTCCTTTGGGGCAGGATGGACACACATGCATGACACAGGGCTTGGGGAAAAGGCAAAGAGGAATTATTTTATAATATCAGGTAAATAAGAAATAGGAAGGAATCCAACTGCCAGTCAGTCAACCAACAGCCAGCAAATTGGAGAAATTAAAAATACGAGAGCGGAGTCAAGTCTCTTTGCACAGCTAGACTTGTGAGGCCTGAAGATGCAGGATTCCTGGGCTCATTTCTACCCAAATCTTCAGGGCCTGCAGATATTTCTGAGTGAGTGCTGAAGGAACTACTAGGGGGCTGGTGGATTAGTGCCTATGTCCCATGTCTGTGCTTGGGAAGGAAAGGACAGTGAAAGATCCTTGAGAATTTTTAGAAGCAAGTCATGGGTGAGGACAAGAAGATAGAATGCAGGTCAGAGAAAATCTTCAGAAAAACATGCCCTGGTTGATTTCCTTGCAATGGTGGGAAGTGGAGGTTTCTCTAACTCTTCAGTCTTTCAGTGCAATGCATGCATTTTAACTGTGGGCTAGGGGATAGGTTACATCAGAATTGCTTATAATGTTGGTTAAAAATACAGCTTTCTGGGGCTGACTCAGAATCTTGGAATATCAGGGAATGGTACCGGTTAGTTTTAGCATTCCAGAAAATTCTTAAGCAAGTTAGAATTTGAGATCTACTGGCCTAGGGACTTTCTCTATAAGGTAGGGGACAGAGTTGCTGGAAGGACTCTAAAATTTTCAGTTTGAAACCTGACCAAACTCTTTGCGAGAAAAGGTGAACACCTATTGGAGTGATAGGGCATACATGTTTTAAACCTGTGTGGGCTCTTAAAATGTAAGCCCCCCGACCCCCAGCAGAGAGAATGCATTAAGTCCCTACACATTAGAATCACTGAGTTTCTTAAGGACAGCAAGAGGGACCTGGGCTCCATTGTGAATCAGGGTTGAAAATGTTAGAGGATAGTTCATGTTAAGAAAAAAATGAAAAGAAGTGGTAGGGGAATAAAATTCAAATAAAATTCTTGGGGTTGCCCATTTGTTCCTACTTCTAAGGCCCCTATTACCTCCACCATCATTTCCAACCTGACCCTTATATGCTGTTGCCTTTTTTCAAGCTAGGGAAAGTTTTCGTTCATCTTTTTTGGATGTGTTTGGAATTTTGCCTAAACAAGGTCTTAGGCAAACCTGCTCCTGTGTTATCTTTAGTATCTCCTTTGCATACGTGCCCTGAGGAAGTGAGATCCTCCATGCATTCTTTCTTCTGATGCATATTTGATTGGCAATGTTAAAATTTTTCTTTGTGTTTAAATTATAAACTCACTGCAAGCACAAGGCACCTTTCACAGTCTTTTAAACTACATGTCAATATGTGTTCTTGTAGAGCTATAATTACCTATTATTTTGTAGCTTTCTGAATTAAATATTCATTAAACAAAAGCTGAAAATGGTATTAATTTATATAAAATTTTTAATGTGCAAAAATTACTAATCAGTATGTTAATGCAGCTTTATCAGAATTTGACTTATGTGGCATGGAAGGACATTACATTTTTTACTGATGCTTTGCTTTTTGAAGCCACTCATATTTATAAAATAATGCACATTTTCCTAGAATAATGAATTATTATGTGAGGGAGTTTCAAAATGTAAATGAGAAGCAGTTTCACTGTACGGTCTTTGGGGAAAGAAAGGATGTGATTTTTGAATACAAATGGAGGTTTCCCACTTTTGCCAATGATCAGAATTAACACAGCAAGTAGAAGGGAGCATAGGGGATGGATGCGGGTCTTCTCACCTCAGGGTTTTCTGGGGGTGGAGAAAGGAAGTTGCATCTTTACCATCCAGGCAGGTATACAGGTCCTAGGGAGATAATGTCTCTAATACAATCAGCCATTTCATTAAAAAAATGTTTATTCAAGCAATACATAACCTTGAATTAAAAAATGATCATATAGAAAGCCTTTAAAAGGAGCAACAATGTTTGTCTTACTCCATTCCTGCTCACTGGAGGCAACTATTTTCAAGTGACTTTGTTTTTAGTGTTTTTGGTAGTTACCTTTCTATTTCTAAGTAGTATACTTGTCCTTTGCAATTTTTGTTGGGTTGTTTTAAGATATATGTGTTGATTATCCCCTATCAGACATGAGTATTACACTATTCTTCTAATTTTTATTTTTATTTATTTTTTTCTCCTAATTTTTAATGCAGGTGGTAGTTGTTGGTTTCGTGTTTTCAGTCTTTAAAAAAATGTTTTTCAAATCTCCTTTTCTCATTCAATCAACTTTAGTAGTGAATAGCCCCATGTGTTAGATGAAGAATTGAGCACATTTACCCTTCCTCTATTTTTTCTTCCTCTTTATTAGCTCCATTAAGTTTTGGATTTCATGGACATTATCCATACCCTTCAATGTTTATTCTTACGCCAAACTTCTCTTACCGTGCTCGCTAGAGTGGGCCTCTATTCTTTAGGATCTGAAGAGTTCATATGGAAATGATTTAGAGCATGTTATTTATGTAACTGTATGTCCTATTTTCTTATGTACTTAATGCGATCAAGAGCATTTTCCTGGTATTTTTATTTTTTAAAGTATTATTCTTCATGGCTGTAGGCTATTCTAAAATGTTAGACACACTGAAGCTTGGCCTTGGCTTTGTTATTTAGCCAGAACATGCTATTCAGCTTTGGTCTGGGCTTAATCTTTGAAGCCCTAAGAGATGAATATCTACTTCAATAACATTTCTGACATCTCTGAACTTGAGTGTGAGCAGTGATTATGTAATTGCTTATTTACCATCATAAAATATCAGTGTAACGGTACCTGTAAGATGAACACATCATGTTATTTGGATTTGTTGTTAATATTGGCATATTGGGATCCTGGAACATTCAAATATGGGTAAGTTTTATTCTAGATGTAATTTGAATGAAAAATCTCTTTATGTGCTTTATTTAATTAAATCTCTTAGTCAAATGAAATATAAATATGTTTATTTTTGCAAGAGTAAAACTCTGCATTCATTAATATCATGAGAACTATAATTTTAACACATAAAGATAATTACCAAGAAATTTCAGGTAAATAAATAAGGAAAGAATGTCAGTTAATATGCATAATAAGAGAATATACTAGTCAGATTACTTTAGAGAAAACTATATGCTTTCTGAACCTACAAACACTTATAACATTAAATTAATTATAACAGGGGCGCCTGGGTGGCTCAGTGGGTTAAGCGACAGCCTTCGGCTCAGGTCATGATCCCAGGGTCCTGGGATGGAGCCCCGCATGGGGCTCCCTGATCCGCGGGAAGCCTGCTTCTCCCTCTCCCACTCCCCCTGCTTGTGTTCCCTCTCTCGCTGTCTCTCTCTCTGTCAAATAAATAAATAAATTAATTATAACACAAGGTAGAGAAATAAAGATTAGACAATATCAGAATTCTAATCTTTGTAGAATTGTTTGGTGTTCTAAAATTCATAACATTAAACAAATAGCCTGTAAAAACTATATTTAGTTTTAGTTATTTAATTTGGTTTAGGTCATGAGTCTCTCAAGGAAAGGTTCTATTTGGAAATTCTTCACATTTTATGAGAATAAGTAAAAAGCAGAATGTCATTTTACTTCTTGAAATGTCATGAAGAGAGAAACTCCAAATCATGAGAATCAAAATTCATAACTGTCTTCAATCCAGACATAATATTAATAGCCAAGAGTTATTTTCTCTCTATATTCTCATTTAATGCTCCCAGCGGACCCTTGAGGTGTGGATATTATTAACTCATTCTAGAGATGAAGAAACCAAGACTGAGAGATTAAGCAATTTATCCAAGGTCACACAGCAAGGAAGTGGGAGAGCAGGACTTGAACTCAGGCAATCTGATTCAAATCTGTGCTCTTTACACCAAGGTGTCATCTCTTAAGTAAGAGATACCTGAAGAAAACGTAGATGGGGTTCCTGGCACGAAGCAAGTATCCAAAAAAAGTAAGCTCTTATCATCAGTTGCTCACATGGGGTGGGGAGTGCTGGAATGAGAGAGGGAGAGGAACTGATGGGTTGTTCACCTTTTACTCTCCTAGCCTCTGGGGGGTGGGGGGTGAAGGGGGTGCACATGGCTCCAGGGAGCCAAGAAGCCAGCTTCAGCCAGGAGGGTCTAAGATAACAAGAGCCTCCATTGAAAGCCTCAAGTCTGGCTGTTGAGCTCTTGGAGGCCAGGCTCCTGCTGGAGCACATAGGCTCCTGTGACTAGGCTCCACCACCAGCTTCCTTCTCACTTTGTATGAGTAACCATGGAAATGGCTGCAACATTACAGTTTCTTTAACATTGGGTGCATTACTTCCCAGCTCTGCTGGGGAGGACTGTGGTGGGCTGGACATTTCAGTGGAGCAGTATGTCATCACAGCACTGGGTTTTGGGGGGCTTTGTAGAACTAGCTCTTCCCCTGGATGAAAAGAGGGAAGGTTACCTAGGGTTGCTTAGAGGATACTTGTAAGCACTCTACAGAGAAAGCTTAGTAAACCCCAAAGCTGTTTTCTTTAGAGCAGAGAAGGTTTGGAAATGTACGGATTTTTCTGGGATTAGCCCTACGTAGGCACAAATGAAATTCTTTCCTAAGGGCAATCACTGCCAGTTTACTGTAATTAACTAAGAACTGCAAACTGCATGCGGCTGAGAAGCCAGTGAGTAGGAGTTAGGGGCCCAGATGTTAAAGATCCAGAGGAAATTGAAGCAGTGCTAATAGCAGTTGTGGAAGCTGAGATAGCTGCTTCACTTGTGCCTAAGTGTTCATAATTTGTGAACTGTCTTCTTTACAGTGCAACCTTTAAAATGTGTGCAAATGGTACTCATGACTTGTTAACATTCATGTTTTGTGACTTTGGTGGGGTTATATACTTTATTTTTAAAGCTCTATAATGTGTCTTTCTTTTGCCTGTGACTAGGGAAATTCTGGCTGATTAAGTCACATGACCTTCACCTCAGACACCACTGTGTAGCTGAGTCTACCAGATGTCAAGACACAGAATCTAGTAGAAAACACACTACCTCTAGAATACCAAGAATACCAGCCTTACAAAGTCAGCCCTGTAAAATGGTGGCACATATTACCAATGTTCATTTTTAGGGCCTTCTCCCCCCACTCCTAGGGCTCCAGGGGTTCCACAGTTACCTCAGCACTTCTTAACTGCTTTGAGGTGGCTCTTGGATCCTGTCGTATCACTCCCCCAAATTCCCACCACCATGTCCCCCTTGTGTACATTCCCTCTCATGGTTCTGCTGCATGACCCGTTGGTCTCGCTAGTTTTGAAACTGGAAGGGTTCAGATGCTCTTCTTGGTCTAAGAAGTATACAAAGAAGTGTTAAGACACATCCAGTCTGGGTTCACAGAAGTTAGCAGCAGTCCTGCTGGGGAGTATGGTGAGCATCTCCTACATTTTTGGGTCTGTTTTAGCAATTAACTTTATGACACACTTCTATAATACTTTTACAATTTAGAATCATTAATAATTCTGAATAAAATGCAAAATTAATCTGAAATGAAGGCATACAATGGAACAATTTAGAAACAGCTAAAAATTGCTGTCATGAGGTACTGAGTTGCCTTGTTATGGAGGTAGGCAGCCTTCAAGATGGCCCCCAAGGATCCCAGCCCCCTGGTTTTCACATGTTTGTGTCGTCTCCTCCCACACTGTGCCAGAGTTGGTCTGTGGGACCAAGAGCATGCAGCATAAATAATGGTGCGTCACTTTTTTTTTTTAAAGATTTTTATTTATTTGACAAAGAGAGACACAGTGAGAGAGGGAACACAAGCAGGGGGAGTGGGAGAGGGAGAAGCAGGCTCCCTGCCAAGTAGAGAGCCCGATACAGGTCTCGATCCCAGGACCCTGGGATCGTGACCTGAACCGAAGGCAGATGCTTAATGACTGAGACACCCAGGTGCCCCTGGTGTGTCACTTATGACATTAGGTTATAAAAGATTGCAGTTTCTGTCTTGGGTACCTCTTACTCCCTTGCTCATATTCTCTCTCTCTCTCTCTAAATCACTACTCTGGGGGAAGCCAGCTTCCATGTCGTGAAGAAACTCAGGTAGCCTATGGAACCAAGCCCATGTGCTGAGGAACTGAGGCCTAAGGACCTCCAGGGCTATGAGAGAATACATTTTTTGTTGTTTTAACCCGCCTAGTTTGTGGTAATTTGTTATGGCAGGCCTAGCAAACTAATACAGGTTAATTTGTGAGTCAGCAGTGGATAACAGAGACAATTATGTAACCAAGTTACTCTTTTACTATATTCATTGACTTTTCAGTGAGGGAGTATGTGGAAAAGACACTTGTTTCTTTGGGCCATTTTTCTGTGTTTTTGGCAATTTTGCAAAATTTTATCTGGAACTACCTTCTTCATCAGGGCAGGAGGAGTCAGATGTGTTAAGGACATGACACATTGGGGTGCATAAAGCATGCAACTTCAAACACAGAACCTATGGTGCGGCTATGGGTTTGGGCCCTGCCACACAGCAATTCTGGTATGTTTGATTTTGCCTATCTCTATGGGGGGGGGGAAGATATTTTATAATTGCATGCACTGTGTTAGGGAGTGCATATTTTGACCAGGCATCAACAAAACCAAATTTTCTGCTTACAATTTTACATGTATCTGATTGGAAGTGTTTTCCATAGACTAACTGTGACTCTGTAAGCTTCAGACCTGGCTTCTCTACTACCTGCATACCTCCAGTGTTGCTCACTTTCACGTCATGATATGACCTCTAGCTCTGCATCTTTGTGTTGTAAAACGGAATGAGTTAGCTCAGTCGGTGATAGGATTCCTCCTGGAAAACCATTCCTATCCCAGGGTGACTAGAAATGACTTGAAATATACATGAAAGTGACTGATAGACACAGAAAAGCTCAAGCTAAATGTATCCCTGGCTCAACTTCCCCTTAGCAGATCCCCAAAATACCCTTTCCCCGGGAAAGAAGCACTCTCTTTTCTTTGGCATTATTGCCTTTTGGGTGATACAAGCGTAATACTGCCAGTGGCCATTTCTATCTCTCTGTGAAGAAATCTTGCCAGAGAGTGAAGCATACCCAAGAAAAGCAGAATTAAGATAAGGGTAGGGGGTGGGAGAGGTGGGGAGATAAAGAGACAGAGAGAGACACACACGCAGAGAGAGAGAGAGAGAGAGAGAGAGAGATTTATTTCTGAAGACATCCCTAGATCCAGTTGTGATTGAAATCAAATTTAGTTTTTTAGTTACATGAGCCAAGACATTCTAGACTCCCCTGTTTCTGCTTAACTGAGCTTGAACGGTTTGTCTTTCCCTTCTTTTTTCACTATTTCCTCCTCAACTTCTAGAATTTGGCACATGATAGGCATTAAATAAGTATTTACTGAATGGATAAATTGGATTTCTTTTTTTTTTTAAGATTTTATTTATTTGACAGAGAGAGCATAAGCAGGGGAAGCGGCAGACAGTGGGAGAGGGAGAAGCAGGCTCCCTGCTGAGCAGGAACCCAATGCGGGTCCCAGGACCCTGGGATCATGACCTGAGCTGAAGGCAGATGCTTAACTGACTGAGCCACCCAGGTGCCCCTAAATTGGATTTCTTTAAACCAGAGAAGGCCTTACTAAATCAGGAAGATTTTTAAAAATTAATTATAATCAAGGTAGAATTTAAGTGCCATATGCTAAAGGTAGGCTATTGATAAGTACACATAATTAAACAGAGAGGGAACACGCTTGGAGCACATTAAAAGCTAAGGTCTAGAGAAAGGAATGTACTGGACATGCTCAGAGCACGTGAGTGCAGTGGTCCTGTTGAGTAGTAAGTTTCTGGAGGGTGTGGGGATGATGTTGAGAAGGTAGGTAGCTCATCTCTGAGAGATTTGGATGACCAGCTGAAGAACTTGGCGTTTATTTAGTAGCCAATGGGGAGTCAATGGGTGATTTTTGAGCAGAGAAGTGAGATATTATCTCTTCCGTGGATAGTTTCATTTTAACAGAAAACCCAAAGCTTCTACCTAAAAGGATTTACTTTTACATAATAGGAATTTAAGGTTGTAGGGCAGGTTAGTGAAGATTTTTGTGAAGGAACTTTCAATAGTCTCAAATTATACCATGTAGGCCACTGCTGTCTTATGACTAGTTATTTTCCTGTGATAATCTGGGGTTAAGTTCAGTCATTTCACAAAAACCTAGTTGCAACTTTTAGTACCCTGAAATAGAAGCACAAAGACCCGAAAGGAGATAAAGGAAAGAAAAATGAAAAATGAAGAAAATGCTTTTTTCTCTTCGGATACATTTATCTTTTGGAAAAATTCAAAACGATGAATAAACTAAGATAAGTTTTCAGCAATGGTAAAACCATCAGATGATTTAAAAGTGAAACATCTGAAGAAGCAGAAATTGAGTGAAAAGCCCAGAAACTAAGACCAATTAAGCATACGCTGATTGGAACCTAGAGTAAGTGATATAAATCGGACTGGAAAAAGTAGGGTGTGGTCAAATTAGACTGGGAGCATGGAGGAAAAAAACAATTTTGTGAGCAATCCAGTTAGAGTATGTAACATATTTTATACCCTTAGCTAACAAAAGGACTGTAAATTATGTAAATCTAGTGCATTTATTTTGATTACTCTGCAATATGTTGTTTCTTCTTTTCCCAATCTATATAAATTAAAAAAAAACTTTTTCCTTTTGATGTAGATTTCAGATATTTTATATTTATGGTTTCAAGGTATCCTGTTATTTCTCTTGCATTTACATCAGTTTTCTTCTTCTTTTCTTGGTATCTCTCATGAAAATGCATTTATTATTTGTAAGTACATTATTAGAGTTTAATTTTTTACTCTCTTCTGACTTAAAATTAGATTTTCTGATTTTGGTTTCTGTGATAGAGGAAAAAATGATCCTAAGTGTTGGCACTCCACTCCCTTCCTAGGGTAAGATTACTCAGCCCTTGTGGTGATGAGCACAGTAAGTGATAGACATGGCAAGGACAGAGAGCTGGGTATAATAATGATGGGATTGATGAGGTCTAAGGAGCTGCTGAGACAAGAAGGAACCTAGAGGAGTATGGGAGGATTTCAGTGACTGCTGGCAGGAATTGGGGGTGGGAAAAAACTATTTGTATAAGCAATTTTAAGGAAGTTTTGATTGGGGATAAAAAGTGTCACACCTATCACTGAATCCCTTAAAATTTCTCATAAAAGCATCCCATTTTCATTTGTTGCTCTTACAATCAGATTTGTGAATATGCAAGAGTTTTTCTAATTTACCAGTGTGTTGAGATTGGATTCAAGGTGAGAGGAGAAGATGGCCCAGTTTTATTTGGGTTACTTTAAAAAAAATACCATTCTATGGTGATGAAAACTATAAAAAGAAGACTTTCTGTAAAAGAGGGTCATGACAACAGCTACAAAACAGTGTTTTTCTTCTTTACTCCCTCTTAAATTTCTCATATCGTTCTAGGGTTCCAGATTCTGTGCTATTTGATGTGTACTCATGCACTAATCCTCTCAGTTACCATCTGGTTCCACCAATTTTTTCTTTTCTAGTCAGCTTAGGTGATGTCTTTGATATCATGGCCACCATCATGTCATAGATAACCACTCAAGTCGCCGCTGGTGATATCCACCAAGGTGTGGCTGACTTGACAATGCTGCCAAAATCAACTGAAGGTTTTGCCTACTACCTTATGAAGGGAATGCCTCTAAAGGTACCAGGGTACTGCCTATGTTTGATATCATACCATCTCTGACATTTCCAATTCTAGATGTGGATGCTGGTTGTCCACTGTTCCAACTGTGGAATCCATTCTGTTCCCTTGTGGTTTTTACTTTAGTCCCCTCTCTCTACAACACAGTTATGACACCATGGTCATAGGACATGCTGGGAGGCAGAACGAGGCTAGCCTCAGAAATACTCCCTGGTTTGTGCTGGGATCTTTCTTATAGGTCTCAGTGTTCTCTTCCCTGAGGCCATGTTCTGTCCTTGGAGGTGTTTTGGTCCATCACGTGAGGCTCTTCACACCCCTGGTCATGTTTAGACTCATCTTAATCTCAGGATGGAGTTCAGGCCCTCATGTCAGCTATGTGGATAATAGTTTTCACAGTCCTTTCATTTGTATTTGCTCCTTGGAGAAATAGTGCATGTATCATTAGGATGATTGGTTTCTGTCTCATACCCAGTGAAAATTCCAGTATTGAAAGGGAGATGTGCTTGTTTCTGTTATTTAAATATCCATTCATGTATTTATTTGTTGGTTCATTCAACTCATATTTCTTTAGTAACTACTATACACCAGGGACTGTTCTGGGATTGAGGACAAACTAGTGACCAAGACAGACAAAGTTTTTCCCTTCTTGGAGGTCACCCTCCCATGGGCAGACAAAAGTAAACCAACATAGTGATTTCAGATAGCAGGAAGTTCTCTGAAGAAATACAACCAGAAAGGGAATTAAGAGTAACGATGGGCATAGGTGCGGGGGACACTCTTTGAGATAGGGTTATCCCTCAGGGCAGGCCTCTCAGAGTCTCTGAAACACCAAACTTTTAGTCCTTTTACTTGCGGGTAGTCCCTTCTGGGCATCGTCATGAAATGAGCCGGGGAGGTGATTATATCTGTGTGCTGAGGTCAGAGGTATCATCCTTTTTCAATAATTTCAGTTCAGAGTCATTGGCATATAAAAGGAAGGAGACACTGTTTCAGGAAGAAAAATGGGCTTGACTTTTTTCCATACAGAAGTTATTGATGTTTCCAGTAGCTTCTTCTGCCCCGCCCCTCACCTCCCAATCTCAGCATGATTTTTACCTTCTTATACCAGCACATAGTGCAGCCCTCATTTAACTACATAAAACTGTAATGCAGCATGTTATTCAAATAAACAAATGCACAAGGCATTTTCTCAAAGCTTATATCGTCTTCCTAACTATTTTGTACAGATGAGTGTCCTAGGTCACAGAGCTAGTATTAGTAATGAGAGCTACTCAGAGTGACTACCTGCTATGTGCCGGGACAGCTAAAGTATTTTTACCACATATTCGCTCCAATTTTTCTAGGAGACAAGCATTAGTATGCTCATTATGTGTTGGAGGAAGTTGAGGTTGGAGAGATGAAAAGGTTGTCAAGCCACACAAGTACTGAGCATAATTTTGTGCCTGATTCCCAAACACCATTCACTTTCCATCAAACTATGATCATTCCTAAGATGAAATCAGGCCTATGTAGGTGACCCCAGAACCTCTCTGATCTGAGTCATGGAAGAGCAGCAGGTCCAGAATTCAAACTCAAGTCCCTAGATTGCATCATATCTAAGAGCATGGGCCGTGGTGGGGGTCATACAGATCTCGGTTTAAATCCTGCCTGCGGAACTTACTAGCAGTGTGACTGTGGGCAATTTATGGAGCCTTTCTGATTCTCAGTTTTCTGATCTATAAGTGGGCATAATAAACACCTACCTCAAAGGATTATTTGGAAGAATTAAAAAATGCATATTCTGTTTTTATGAGACTGACGCGCTGCCCACTGCGCTAAGAAGGCGATATGCATATTCTGTTTTTAGAGCAATTTTTGGTATATATGAAGTTCTCAGTACTTTCTAGCCATTATCATTCCATTTCACTGTGGCAGACCCTACTATTGCCATTCTACAGCCAACCACCCACTTCCTTGCAGAGGAAACCACAATTCTCTGTAGCTCTCAAGCAACCACAATACCTGACAGACTTGACCCTCTCCCCATCCCTGGTAGGTAGATCATGATTGGTCTAAGTCAGAAGTTCTCAAAATGTGGTCCGAGGATGAGCAGTATCAACATCACCTGGGGACTTGTTAAAAATGCACACGTTCAGGGGTGCCTGGGTGGCTTAGCTGGTTAAGCATCTGCCTTTGACTCAGGTCATGATCCCAGGGTCCTGGGATTGAGTCACGCTTTGGGCTCCCTGCTCAGTGGGGAGCCTGCTTCTCCCTTCCCTCTGCTGCTCCCCCTGCTTGTGCTCTCTCTCTCAAATAAATAAATAAATAAATAAATAAATAAATAAAATCTTTAAAAAAAACACACAAGTTCAGGCTGTACCCAAGATCTACTGAATCAAAAACTCTGGGAATAGAGCCCAGCAATCTGTGTTTTCACCAACCCTCTAGGTGACTCTATTAAAGTTTAAAAACCACTGATCTAAAACAATCATGATAATCTTATTCCCCTTTCCAATAATTGGGTTAAGCTTGGCCATATGACCCAGTCTTGGTCTATAGGACTTGGGAAGGAATCCGTCAGCTGGGAAGGGGAAGTGTGCTAAAGTTTTCTTTGCACATTTAAAGAGGTACATTCTTCCTTATGGGATGCTATTTGTGGTTTATGGAACACCTGGAATTATTCTTGCCACTTTGAAACTATGAGGAAGATGTTTCTTAAGAAAGGCAGAGCAGAAAGGTAGAAAGAACTGGGTCTTTGTTAATGCTGCTGAGATGACAAATTAGCCAAACTCTGGACTTTTCTTTATGTGCTATAATAAAATTATTGATATGTAAGCTACTTTTAGTTGGTTTCTTATTTGCAGTTGAAAACAAACTGTCTGATATTCCCACATAACAGTTGTCTCTGTGTAAACCAGGGCTCTCTGAAATGTGCAAAGATTATGGTGCATGGAAAATGTGGGCTTTAATCACAGTCATTATTTATTTAGTTTTCTTTAAAATTATTTATATTTATTTAGTTGTATTGGTGGTGGAGGGGCAAAGCATTCATTTTGTTTTTTTCTCATTAGACTCTGGACGAGCCAAGAAGATGTCAGAGAGCTCAATGAAGAGACACTTAGTTGTTCTCATGTGTCTAACAATCCGGATGTTTGGCTTCTGAAAATGAAAACATCGGGAGCATGTTTTCACTTTTCAGCTAGATTTTTGTATCGTCTTGAGACCATTACTAAGAGCCAGGAATAAAGGATTTATGCAAGAAATAGGATCATCCTAGAGCATCAGTGGCAAGGTATGCTGCCCGTCCAGCAATTACTTCCTTCATGTTTTCAGTCATTCAAAAGACTAGAAATCTGCCGTGTTCGGGATCCTGTGTTATGTGGGGGCGGGGGGGGAGTAGGTATGACTTCATATGTAAGTATTACTTCATAGAAAGGAAGACAATCTTTGTCTTCCAAGAGCACATAGTTTAGCGGTGAGCAACTGGTATAATGAAATAAATTGACGTAGTAGAGATTGGTAAAGTGTTTGTGGGGGTGGGAGTGTTTGTGGAGAAGGGAACCACCATTCGTTTCATTATTCAACACATACTCATTGTTGTTTAATGACAAAGATGCTGTTTTAGGCTTTGAGGGTACAGGGATAAGCATTACCAGCTCTGGTCTCTACTCTCATGAAGCTTACAGTCTAATGGGAAAGACATGAATGTATAAACACAAAAACACAAGGTGATGAATTCAGATAATGGGATGAAAGGAAAGTACTGTGCTATCAGAGAGAGTAATGGGGTGATGCGGTTTGCTTTGGGTGTTCAGGAAAGGACTGTCTGAGGATGTGACATTTAAGTGAAGACCTGAAGGGTGAGTGGGAGTGAACATGATTAAGTTTGGGGGAGGCGGGGGAGGAAAGGTTAGAAGCAACTTCTTACAGGAAGTGGCACTAGAACGGAGTCTCAGAAGTCAAACTGGTGTGGTACCAAATGCCTCTATCTGTGCACATAGAGAAGTCTGTAAGGAATATACCAAAATGCTAACAGGGTTTTATCTCTGGGTA